>NC_064270.1:6248690-6556309 GCF_003254725.2 Canis lupus dingo
AAACCAAAATGTCAAAATATCTCCCTGTAAGTATCAGGACTCTCCCAAGCCAGTTACTTTTGCTGAGGTTTCGTTACTTTGTTTAGTTTGGGGAGTTTTAGACCATCAATTACAACCATAAAATTAAATATCTAAGTCGAGTATAAATTGTTTTTCTAAAAACCCATGTCCTAGCTTTCCTCTATTAACTTCCATATCCATGAGCCAATTAAAGTGTGCAGGGACGCCTGGGTGGCTCAGCGGTTAAGCGTCTGCCTTCTGCTCAGGGCGTGATCCTTGGGTATTGGGATCGAGTCCCACATGGGACTCCCTGCATGGAGCCTGCTTCTCCCTCTGCCTGTGTCTCTGCCTCTGTGTATGTGTGTGTGCGCCTCTCATGAATAAATAAATAAAATCTTAAAAAAGTAATAAAGTGTGTAAAATGTTTTTAAAAATCCCTGTGTCTTTTAAATTACTGTCAAACACTGGAATTTTTTTTAACATTTCATTTATTTATTCATGAGAGCCACAGAGAGAGGCAGAGACACAGGCAGAGGGAGAAGCAGGCTCCCCACAGGGAGTCTGATGCGGAACTCTATCACTGGACTCCAGAAGCTCGGCCTGAGCCGAAGGCATACCCTCAACGGCTGAGCTACCCAGGCATCTCTGGAATTTTTAAAATAGAGTTTCTAAAATAAAAAGAAAGACACCCATGCTGAGTATCACCAGGGATGGTACTTAATGCTTGAGTTTCGTTTTTGGAAAGAAACATCCAACTAGTAGCAGATCTTCTAGCCCCCCAGCCCAACCAAAACTAGCTGTAGGTGACACAGTCTCTGGGTTTGACATACAAGCTACATGAATCTAAGCAAGTTTTAGCCTCAACTTCCTCACAAAGTGGAGATAGTGAAATTGCTCCAAAGATTACATAAAACTCTGCTGCTGAGAAAACAGAGTGTCCAGTGCATGTGTTCAACTCCTGGTAGTTCTCATATCAGTACTCCTCAGTTTTAGTTATTATTCCATTACTACAGATGGCCAGTGCCTGAGCTATTATATTGATAGATAGCTACTGTTTATTGGGCCTTTACTATGTCCAAATACTGTTTTAAGTGTTGTATTATTGTGCCCAAGATCCCGAATCCGAGAAACCCCCCAGAAACCGCCAAGGAGCCAACACCGATGCAATCACACGAGGGTTTATTTACAAGCTCGAGCTTGGGTCCAAGTGCACCCAACACAGCGGAGCAGGGACTTGGACCCCGAGACTAAGAGGCGTAGCAGCTTTATAGGGGCCAGTGGCCAATGGGATACGCAGCAAGTTGCACAGTCGTGTCGGTCCACACGCAGGTGGCCGATTGAATTACATCTTCCCGTATAGTATCCACTTGAGCTGGCCTATTACTTTGGTCAGAATCGGGCGCAGTTTTGGCGGGCACAAGGCAGGGTTACATTGTTATGAGCCGATTTCTGATTAGGGTGTGCCTAGCGGTTTGACTAGGGTGGGGCAGCGCCTTAAGCAATAAGCAGGTCATGTGGCGGTCATACAGGAGGTGGCGGGTGTAGCACAAAATGGAGTTAGTCCTGCTCTGCTTGTCCAGGGGTAGGGGATTTTTGTTAAATTTCCTGGGTCCCACAGTATGTCTTACCTATTTTTATCTCAGAACAACTCTAGACGGTGTATACTATTATTAATTCCACTTTTAGAGATAAGGAAACGAGGGCACTGCGAGGTCAAAAAATCTACCCAAAGTGGATCTAGTGATTAGAAGCTGGCTGATGTCAGAACAAGAACCATTGTACCATATTGTCTTCCTTTATTTTTTTTTAAAGATTTTATTTATTTATTCATAGAGACAGAGAGAGAGAATGAGAGGCAGAGACACAGGCAGAGGGAGAAGCAGGCTCCATGCAGAGAGCCTGAGGGGACTCAATCAAGGGTCTCCAGGATCACGCCCTGGGCTGAAGGCGGCGCTAAACCTAAACCGCTGCGCCACGCCGCCACCGGGGCTGCCCACATTGTCTTCCTTTAATTACCCATTGACAATTAGCATGATAGATGGTGGAAGGTGCCTGACATTATCACTGGTTCTAAGTCTTTTTTTTTTTTTCCCACAGATGATAAATCTAAAACTCAGACTGAGCTGTTTACCAGGGACTGGTTAGGTCAGAGCCAAAATTGGAACAGTACGTAGAGATTTTATTCTACTCATGATCACATGTTAAACTAAAAAAGGGGATATTACCAATTAAAGTTATAGAGAAACATAAAGTAATAAGACTGTATTGTGATCTCGTTTTGGAGGAAGAATGTGGAGACTCCTGGGTGGCTCAGCAGTGGAGTGTCTGCCTTCGGCTCAGTGTGTGATCCTGGACTCCTGGGATCGAGTCCCATATCGGACTCCTTACACGGAACCTGCTTCTCCTCCCTCTGCCTATGTTTTGCCTCTCTCTCTCTCTCTCTCTCTCTCTCTCTCTCTCTCTCTGTCTCTCATGAATAAATAAATAAAAATCTTTTTTTAAAAATAGAGGAAGAATGTGCATGCATAGAAAGTAGAATATGTTCTATCAAAGTGTTAACAGTGCTTATTTTTGGATGGTGAGATTATGAGTAATTAAAAATTTTTCATTTCACTTCTTTGTATATTTTCATTTTTCTACAATGAACAGGAACTACTAAGAAATCATTTTTAAAGGGTTTTAAAACTTTCAGATTCAACTACATGCAGCCTACCTACTAGGTACCAAGAACTGTGTGGGAGGCTTTCACATAGTTCTATGCTGCTTACTCACAGTTCTTTCGAGTTTGTACTTGTTTCCATTCATGCTGCTTTCTCTCCTGCCCCCTGGTGCTGACTGGTGCCTTGAAATCAGGAAAACAGGCTCTCTCCAAAGAGGAGTCAACACTCAATAACCCTCTAAACTGGGTCCACTCACACCCCACTTTTAAAACATCCCTGTAAGAGAACAATTTGGGTGCAGGTGTGAAGGTGCAATTGTTGTTGCCAACAGTACCAGAGATTAAAGAAACAGTGGTTAAAATTGTTAAGGAAAGTGTAGAATACCACCTCAGACCTGTGTGGTATCTCAGGTGGGGTGACAGAGAAGAGGGGAACAAATAAAAGATAAAATACTTGGCCTCTCTAATAATCTATTGGGAACAAAAATGTAGAGGTAAGAAAACCAGTACCCATACCAGGTATGGCTAAGTGGAAAATAGGTCATATGAACATTATACCCGTTTGCTATATGTCCATCAGGACTTGAGAAAAAGGAGAGGCCTCTGGCTAGCCAAAGAGGACTAGAACATGTAGGGTGACTGCAGGGAGATTAATGTGGCTAGAAGTGAGGATTCTAGCTGCAGAAAGGGAAGGAGAAGGGTATTGGGAGAAGGGTTAAAGGAGAACTTTAACTGTTAAAAGAAAAAGAAAATCCCCTGAACTGTCTTGAAAAAAAATAGAGATCTGAGTGCAAAACAAAGAAATGAGTGAAGAGTGAAATAGCAATCTGACTGTAAAGGAGAGATCATTCTCTTGTGTAGTTACATCTCCAGGTTGCTTCAGGTTCTGCGTAGTCATTGAAGGATTAGGGTGAAGGAAAACATGTTAGAAAGGACCTATGGAGGAAAAAACTCTAAGCCACCACTGAAGAGCATTTTAAAAGGCTTTAATATGAATATTATGGAAGATGGGAGAGGGGATAAGTTGTACAGGGGATGGATAGGAACTAGCCAAAACGTACTAAGTAGGAAACATCAACATATGAAACATCAAAATGAAAAGTAGTAATATTCTGAAAAAAATAATAATGACATACTATCAGCTAAAAATTTATTACTAATTTACGGTGTTTTTAAAATTGGTATTTATGCATGAATAAAGAATCAAATCAAAATAAAGAGTATCCAAATCAAAAAGGAAGAGATAAATTGTCACTATTTGCAGTAACATGATATTATATGTAGAAAGCCTTAAACACCCCATCAAAACACTGCTAGAACTAATAAATGAGTTCAGTAAAGTTATAGGGCACAAAATCAATATGGAAAAATCTACTGAATTTCTATACATTAATAACAGACTATCAGAAAGAGAAATTAAGAAAGCAATCCTATTTATAATTATATCAAAAAGAATAAAATATCTGAGAATAACTTTAATTAGAGGAATGAAAAGACCTGTTCAGTGAAAACTCTTAAGACATTGATGAAAGAAATTGAAGAAGACACCAAAAAAATGGAAAGATATTCTGTGCTCATGGCTTGGAAGAATTAATTTTGTTAAAATGTTCATACTACCCAAAACAACCTACAGATTCAATACAACCGCTATCAAAATTCCAATGGCATTTCTCACAGAAATAGGATAATCCTAAATTAGTATTGAATCACAAAAAAAAAAAAAAGCAAACAGCCAAAGTAATCTGGAGAAAGAACGAAGCTGGAGGCATCACAGTCACTGATTTCAAACTAAATTACAATATAGTCATCAAAACAGTATGGTACTAGCATAAAAACAGACACATGGTCAACAGAACAGAGCAGAGGGACAAGAAATAAATGCAGATATATATGGTCAATTAATTTATGACAAAGAAGCAAGAATACACAATGGGAAAAGGACAGTGTCTACAATAAATGGTTTTGGGAAAACTGGACAGCTCCATGTAAAAGAATTAATTGGATCATTACCTGACACCATGTACAAAAATTAACACAAAATAGATTAAAGCCTTGAATGTAAGACCTGAAACTATAAAACTAAAAGAAATCATTGTAAGGCTCCTAAACCAGTCTTAGAAATGAGACTGGAGGGATCCCTGGGTGGCGCAGTGGTTTGGCGCCTGCCTTTGGCCCAGGGCGCTATCCTGGAGACCCGGGATCGAATCCCACGTCGGGCTCCCGGTGCATGGAGCCTGCTTCTCCCTCTGCCTATGTCTCTGCCTCTCTCTCTCTCTCTCTGTGACTATCATAAATAAATTTAAAAAAATTAAAAAAAAAAAAAGAAATGAGACTGGATTTGATACTGAAAGCAAAGACAACAAAAGGAAAAATGAACAAATGAGATTACACCAAACTAAAAAGCTTCTGCACAGCAGAGGAAATGAACACAATGAAAAGACAACCTACTAAATGAGAGAAAATATTTGCAAATATGATCTATAGAAGGGATTAATATCCAAAATACCTATAGAACTCATACAACTCAATAGTAAAAACTAAAACAACGACAAAAAAAAAACACTCTAAAAAATGGCCTGAGGATCTGAATAGACATTTTGCGAAGAGGACAAATTATGCAAATTTGTATATTTTGCATATATATTTTGCAAATGTGTATATGTATACATTATTATACATATATATGTGTGTGTATATATATATATACACATATATACATATACATTATACAAAATGGCCAAAAGGTGCATGGAAAGGTGCTCCCTATCACTAATCATCAGGGAAGTGCAAATCCAAAGCACATTGAGATACCAGCTCATACATGCTGGTGAGGATAGGAAGAAAAGGGAACGTTTGTGCATTGTTGATGGGAATATAAATTGGTAGAAAACAGTGTGGAAGTTCCTCAAAAAATTAAAAGTAGAACTACCATATAATCTGGCAATTCTGTTTCAGAGTATTTATCTGAGGAAAATGAAAACACTAACTTGAAAAGATATCTGCACCCCCATGTTCTTTGCAGCACTATTTATAATAGCCCGGATAAGGGAACAACCCAAATGCAAATGAATAAAGATATGTAAGTTGTTGTACACATACACACATGCACACACACACACATACTACAGTATTATTCAGCCATAAAAAAAGAATGAAATCCTGTCCTTTGTGACAACATGGATGGACTCTGAGGATGTTAATGTTAAGTGAAATAAGTAAGTTAGAGTAAGACAAATACAGGATGATCTTGCTTTTATGTGGAATCAAAAAAGGGGAAAAAAGTGGAGCTCATAGATACAAAGAACAAATTTGTGGTTACGAAAAATGAGGAGTGGGGGATGAGAGAAATAGGTGAAGGTGGTCAA
Organism: Canis lupus dingo; assembly: GCF_003254725.2. Taxonomy (NCBI): domain Eukaryota; kingdom Metazoa; phylum Chordata; class Mammalia; order Carnivora; family Canidae; genus Canis; species Canis lupus. The sequence goes on from NC_064270.1 coordinate 6,254,715, forward strand.
AAGGTACAAACTTCCAGTTATAAAAATTAAGTCATGGGCATGTAATGTACACATGGTAACTATAGTTAGTAATACTGTATTGTATATTTGAAAGTATATCAGAGAATGAATCTTAAAAGTTCTCATCAGAAGAAAAAAATACTTGTATCTATGCATGGTGATGGATGTTAACTAGACTTACTGTGATCACTTTACAATATATACAAATATCAAATCATTATGTCATATACTTGAAACAATAATGTTATATGTCAATTATACTTAAATAAAAAAACTAAAAATAAATGATCATTTGGTACATGGAAAGAAAAGAATCAGATTAGTGAGATTAAAGAGTCCATAAGTAGTCCTACTTACATATGAGGATTTAATATTTGATACAGGTGGGCATATCTAATAAAGGGAGAGGAATTGATTATTCAATAAATGGGCAGCTGGCTGCCCATTTGGGGCACCAGTTAGATGGATGTATACAAGAAATTGTTTTTATTTCATACCTCTATGGAGGAGGACTGAAGTGCTTTGACAACACAGCAACATGCACAACTAAGGCAGCTCCAAAGGGAATTCTGCAAGCAGACTACTGGCCTGGTTCAGCCTACTCTGGGCACTGTCATTTTTGTGACTTGGAGAATTTTCTTTTTAGCTTGGGGGGCATACAGGAAAGCACTGGGGTGAGGGCTGAATCCACTGAGTAAGAGGAAATTGATACAATGTATACTCCTAGTCTTCCCTCTCTCCAGTCCTTCCTCTCTAAAAAGCTGAAGGAGTCCCTGCATGGGCCCATCTTACTAGGTTCATCTGTGCTGGGTGAGTCTGATGCTCTCAGCATGTTCTCATTGCCTTCTCTGGCTGGGTGTGCAACCTCGTTTCAGACCCATATTTTGCAAAATCTTAGCATTCTGAATCATCGTGACTTTGCATTCTAATTCTTTGCTTGCAAATTCAGAAAACCTATGAGATACAGGAGCTATCTAACCACTTTACTCCCAGGCTCATTTTGTCTAGGGACAGATATTTTCCTGCTCTGTCATCTAGTGTCTGGATTTAGCTATGAACTGTGGTCATTGAAGTTTTAGAGTGCCTTTGATGGAAGGAATCCAACCTGAAGACAGATCCCCGATTTAAAAGATAGCACAATACTTCCTTTCTTAATGTAACAAAATAAAATAGCTCCTCTTGCCATCCACTTCCCAACACAAACACATCACAGCACCGCACCCCACTCCACCCCTCCCCTCTGGACATGACTCTTAGTAACTACTGGCTCCAATAGGTGTTCAAAACTCTTTATACCCTTTTGAAAATTGTAGCATCTCCATTACCCATGTGGAGTCAAAGTAGATCTGGCCCAAGCTATGGCTTTGTGTCAGGGAATAAATCAGGGAATTATTTTTGTTTAGCTGCTATATGCCTAGGAAGTAGTGAAAAGTTCTAACTGGGGAAGAAGGAGGAATTGGAGAGAGTGAGCAATTTCCCACATCCTACTGAGTCAGTTGTTCTCACTAGGGCTTTAATATTTTGTCTGAAATATAGTAAATCCTCTAGAATGTCAGCCACAGTGCTTAAAACCACATTTCAAAGCCTACTTTCTCCAAACCTTGTTTACTCTCTTAGTAAAGTATTAAATTGTTTTAGATGGGGATCCCTGGGTGGCACAGGGGTTTGGCGCCTGCCTTTGGCCCAGGGCGCGATCCTGGAGACCCGGGATCGAATCCCACGTCGGGCTCCCGGTGCATGGAGCCTGCTTCTCCCTCTGCCTATGTCTCTGCCTCTCTCTCTCTATCATAAATAAATAAATAAAATTTAAAAAAATAAATAAATTGTTTTAGATGAACAACTTTTAAGTCATCATACATGGTAAAGTTGGCAGTTATTTGAGATTGTCAATGGGAAGAGAAAATAGTTCAAAATTCCTTCACTTTTCCTATCAAAAAAACCCTCATGTTTTGGAAAAAGGAAAACATTGGAAAATGATAACATCGAATAAAAAAGCATTAGGCCTTGATTTCCTGTATAGGTTGAGTTTTCATTGTTTTAGAGTTTTGAAGCTCCATTGGTGATTAGAAGAGGTTTTTTTCTTTCCAAAGGAAGGATTGAAGAAATAATATTATGAGAACAAACCATGTATCTGGCACTATTAAGTTGTTTCCCATATTTTATGACAATCACTGGCCACAAAATTGTTATAATGCTTCTTTTAAATCAAGTGCTATTAAGTTAAAAAGAACAGAGGGCTATTGCTTAATATAAGACAAACAATGATTATCATTTTCTCTTGTCTTCTATCCTGACTCACCTCAAAAACCAAAGTTTTGATGCTATTTATGGAATTATGCTTTTCCGTGGTTGATATTGAAAGAGGTTCTTATTTTGCAAACCACAAACAGAAATGCAGGATTTGATTGGAAAAGATCACAGGGGCAGCACTTGAGCAATAAACTGGACTGGATAAATAATGTAAACCTTATTGCTCAAGTGCTGCCCCTGTGATTAGTCCTTTAACTTTACAAATGCCTCTTATCTTTTCATTTAATTCTCATTAAAACTCTGTGAAGCCTCTCTCATTATTCCATCTTACAGATGGAAACTGAGACTCACTGAGGCTGAATGACTATATCAGGGTTTGAAACTATTAAGTGATGGATTTAGGCTTTGATGCCAAGATTTAACCTCACATGCCAACACCTCATCTGAGTAATTAGCTGGTTTGTTCATTCAGTTAGGATCCAAATTTGAGTACTCTGTTGGATACTCCTCTCTTCCTCTCATATTTTATCATTCACCAAGTCCTGCCTGCTTTTACCATCTCAGTATGTCTCAAAATCCATATCTTCTCTACTCTTTCTCCACTCACCAATCTCTCACCTGGATTGTCAAAATTAGCCTTCTAACCTGCCTTTAGCACCCTATACTGTGTCACTTAGATGCATCTTGCTCACATCCAAATGTGAGAAATGTATCAAATGTACCTCTAATCACAAAATCCTGCAATGGCTGCCTATAATTTAAATCTACCAAAATAAATAAACTACTAACATTCACAGACCCCATTTGTCATTCCCTAACCCTGTATGTACTCTAACGCTGTCCCTTTGTGTGGAGAGCTCTCCTTCTATTCATCTTTACTTGACAAATGTCTATTCCTCTTTTGAGGTTCAGCTCAGATGTCATTTCCCAGAAGTACCTTCCATAACCTTCTCTCCAGCCTGCTTCATAGAACTTCCTCTGTGTTTTTTTAGGGCCCTGGAATTATCTTCATCATTTCACATACTATCTTCTTTTATAAAAATCTATTTGTATAGTTGTTTTTGTTTTTGTTCTGCAACATTCTATGGAAAGAGATCTATAAATTGTCTTCATTATTTGACAATGTTTTAATTTTTAAGGAATGATTTTTATCCTTAGAATATTAAGAGTTGCCTATTATGTAAAAATTGAATAGAGAAAATAGATTTCATTCTTTTAAAAAATGTAGTGGAGTAACATTTCTCAATTTGTTTTATTCATCTAAGGATGATAAATGTTGCCTATCACAAATAAGTCTATAGAAGACTAAGACTAAGGAAGAATTATCTAATGGGCACTCTGATGGCTATTTTGAGAAGGAAAAAAGTTCCAGATCTCACAATTATTTGTTTAAAAAAAGAGGAATATTTGCTTAGAAGAGATTTTAAAAGATAAGAAATTTCGAACCCTATAGCAAAATATTTGAAACAGCTGTTTTTCTTTTCTTTTTTATTTTGCTTGTAATTAATTTCCTTCTTTCTATATTTATTTGTATTGAGATATAATTGACATATAAGTGTCAATTGTGTAAGTTTAAGGTATAGTGTTTTTTTGTATATTTTTTATTGGAGTTCGATTTGCCAACATATACTATAACACCCAGAGCTCATCCCATCCAGTGCCCCCCTCAGTGCCTGTCACCCAGTCACCCCATCCCCCTGCCCACCTCCCTTTCCATTACCCCTTGTTCGTTTCCCAGAGTTAGGAGTTTCTCATGTTTTGTCACCCTCTCTGATATCAGAGGTATACAGTGTTTTAATTTGATAAATTTGTATATTGCAATGTGACTACCACAATAACATTAGCTACCACATCACCTCACATTACATAATTGTCATTTTATTCTTGTGGTCAAAACAACTAAAATCTAGTGTCTTGGTAATATAAAAATCTGTTTTGCATTTATCTCCTCTGCTAGACTGTAAGCCTCTAGAGGGCAAGGACGTCTTCTTACTCATTTGTGTATCTCCAGCTCTTGGCACCTGGCACTAACAACACATGCCCATTGAGTAAATTGGATTTGTTAATTAAGAAAAATTGTTGCTGGCTTCAAAATCCTCCACAAACAGAAAAAATAAGATAACATTGAAACAATGTGAATTTGGTGAATTAGCAGCTGTCAAGAATGTGAATTTTCTTTCAGAAGATGCTTTCACAGTCTAGAAAGGAGTGCTGTCAAAATTACTAAATGGAGATGGTGTGCCATTAAGTTGGCACTCAGAGGGAAAAGTTATTTCAAAAGTACCACAGAGCAGTGCCAACCAAACCACCCAATCAATGTCCCAGACTCAGGAGCCTCAGCAAAAGCACCCATTGTCCTGGGTCAGGGCAGATTTGTTTTCAGATCACAAGTCAGGTACCAGGACCAGGACAGATCTACACTTGAGTTTCTTAAGGCAGTAACTCATCAGGAATTATTTTAATATCTTTAGAACCATTTATCATCCTTTGATTCTCTTGCTATTTCTGGCTGTTGTCCAGCCTACCTTGTTCTTCATGGAGTTTCAAACGTCTCTTTCCTCCTTTGCCTCCTAGTGTGTCCTGGATTTGTCCCTCACTATATCACTTATATAAAATTACCATTGATTTTAAAACCTCCTGGAAAAATTCTGCTGACTCTTGTACTCCCCTAACTGTGGAAAGTACACAGGTCACATAAGTCTCTCCCTTAATGTGCTACATTCTATGTTTGTTTTTGCTGTTTCCTCTGCCCAGAAGCCGTTTACCTGACCAAACTTTATCCATCCTTCAAGGTTCAGGTAAAATGTCCAGCGTTAAGCCTTCCCTAACCCTAGAGACAAAAACAGAATTCCTTGTTCTCTTCTCTGTATTCCAGAGACAAATTTGTTTAGACAGTGAGAATAGCTTTTGTAACACTATTATTTATTTGTTTACATTACTGGTTCTCCTGGTAGACTATGAACTCCTGAGGGCAGGTACCAAATGTAACCCATCCCTGTATACCTTGCACTTATCAATGCCTGAAACATGTGGACACTCCAAAGATACTGTTGAAATATCCTGTAGTTTTATTGGCTCATTAAGGTGTCAGGTTCACCTAAAGTCAACAAAATCTATTTTAGTCAAAGTTGGGTCACATGCAAAGAAAAATTCGAAGACCAAACAATGTGGCTATCAATTATTCAATAGGGACGCCTGGATGGCTCAGCGGGTGGGCAGCTGCCTTTCGCTTAGGTTGTGATCCTGGGATCCGGGATCGAGTCCCACATCGGGCTCCTGCGAAGAGCCTGCTTCTCCCTCTGCCTGTGTCTCTGTCTCTCTCTCTCTGTGTCTCTCATGAATAAATAAATAAATCTATAAAAAATATATTCAACAAATATTTATTGGGCTTCTATAGAGCTCACTGCACTCAGGACTGAAGTATAAGAAAAAAAGACCACCTAGGTCCTATATTCTCAGTCTAACAGAAAGACTCTTATTAATTATATACTTGTATGATTATTATGCAATTTAATATGCATATCAGAAGATAATTGGAGGGTACTATGAAAGTATGTGATAAAGGGAAATGACCTAACCTGGGATAAGTCAAGGGAAGATTCTTGCCTGGGTACTGATACTCAGGCTGAGAGCAAAGGGAAGAGCAGGCATTGGCTAGGTGAAAGGCAGGCATAAAAAGACAGAAAGAAAGAAAAAAAAAAAAAGACAGAAAGAAATAGCATATAAGGTACAGGGTACCTTAAAAAAAATACAAGGGCCTTTCAGATGCACTTGGCCACATTCTTGCAACCTACATTTTGCCTGGGAAAGCTCACCTACATGGACTACACCAGCAGGCTTCTGTCCTTTGACTTTTGGTTGGGTTTGGTCAACAAGAGGCACTAGCAGGAAAGTAGAGGGTGGGAGGAGAATGAATCAAAGTATTTATTCCCCCAGCTTCTACCCTGACAGGTGGCTATGGTTGGTTGGCTTTAACTCTCTACCTACAGCCATGATTTCTGTCAGGTGATGCTCTCCATGAATCTATTCCTTTGGCTCTGTAGTGTCTGCATTTCCTTGTCCTTCGGACCTACAGGTGGGGAACAATTCCCAGAGTTATTGTCCCCAAGACTTCACTCTTAGTTTCTTCAAATCCCTCCCCCGGCCTCCACACATCAATGTAAATTAGACACTCTTCAAATTACCCATTTTGATTTATGCTATCTTCCTTCCAGAATGCTGATTGGTAGAAAGGGCAAATGAGAGGCTCGATCACACAAAAGGTTTTTAATTATGATAAGGGCTTTAGGTTTTACCCTAAGTGCCATGGGAAGTCATTGAGAGGATTTAAGCAGATGAGGTAGGTGATCAAGTTTGCATTAAAAAAAAAAAAATCACTCTAACCATTGCTGTGTAGAGAACGGATGGGAAGAAGTGCAAGAGTAGAAGCAAGGAGGCTTGTTAGGAGACTGCAATTGCAGTCATGAAGATGGCAAATGATGGGCCATGATGGAATAAATTGATATTGGCTACAGAGATTATGGCACAAAAGTAGGAGGAACTAAGAAACAATGAAAGTCCAGAAAGATTTTTAACTGGTGGTTAAAAATAGTGTATGTGGCCTACATGGCCTCATTGACTAGACAGTAGACCCCAGACTCCTTATTCTGGCTTCCAAGACCACCCAGCCCTGGTCACTGAACCCATTTCTTCTCTTCATGTACTTTCCCTATGGCCCAGATGAAGTGACCTCCTTACCAATCATAATGTACCTTGCACCTGGTAGACTCTTTCAGGAATGATCTTGCTGTCACCCATGTCCTACCCATCCTCCAAGGCCCAGCTCAAAAGATAATAAGTAGTTAGAGCTAATAGTCTCTGAGAACTTACTCCTTTTCAGGTCCTGTTACCAAGCATTAGCTCATGTAATCCACCTACCTATGAAGTAGGGCTATCATTCACCCCATTTTATAGATAAGGAGTCTGAGGCTCAGCCGAAATTAAGTGCCCAAAGTCACACCATGTTGGACTTGACCCAGACCTGGATGACCTCAAAACCCATGCCTTTGATTCCAATCTAAAAATGTTTCTCAAATAAAAATAGTTAACTTTATTGATGACTTACTGAATGACATGAGGTATGCTGAGCACTCCCTTGAATTATTTTATTTGATCCTCATAACAGCCATATGAGTTAGGAACCAATTTTAATATCATCTTTAGAGTATGAAACTAAAGCAGAGGAAGTAAGAAATTTGCTCAAATACAACTTTCCACACAAAAGTTTGCCAGATTCCCCACACTCTTGAAAGTCATCCCTCCCTTCTCTATAATTTGAGGCACCATAATAACATCACCACCCTCTGCTTCATTTATTTCTGTTTAACATGTGTCATCTTTTTTTAAATAATAAACTACTAGGGCAATCTGGATCTGGTTCACTGTCGATTCCCCCAAAGCACCTGCCCATAGTTCCCCCATTCCTGATAGTTCCTTGCTCCAAGTAAGCACTTATAAAAATATTTAACACATGAGTAGCAGAATACTTACAGCATACCAACAAGGAACTCCGGCAGTGCTGGGGAATGACCGAGTATTCATTTGTCCAGAACACACTGCTAGGCCCTCCAACCAGGATACTGCCAGTTACCTATCAGCCATCAGACTTGCTGGATCACATTTAACTTAAAAAACAGGGACTATGGGGCAGCCCAAGTGGCTCAGCGGTTTAGCGCCACCTTCAGCCCAGGGCCTGATCCTGGATGCCTGGGGTCGAGTCCCACGTCGGGCTCCCTGCATGGAGCCTGCTTCTCCCTCCGCCTGTGTCTCTCTCTGCCTCTCTCTCTCTCTTTCTCTGTGTGTGTGTGTGTCCTTCATGAGTAAATAAATAAAATCTTTAAAAAAAAAAAAAAGCAGGGGCTATGTACACTCCATAGTAGAAAGAAAGGAATTAGATTTCTGCTTATTATAACCAGCTTGTTGGGTAGTAAAAATAATCATAGTGTTGGAGGACAAGAATTTAGAAGACATCACATTCAGCTCTGCTGTCTACTGCTCTTAATTCTGAGTCCACTAATGACTTATTGGAGCCACAGACCCTTTATCTATAAAATAACTGTCATAAAAACTGTCTACATGGGACCACTGAAAGGGCAGTTAAATGAGATGAAACACAGAAGTAAAGCACCTATAGTAAGGTGACTGACTGGTAAATCATAGATATAATTAAGTGTGAAAGTAGTATATTCCACTCACTACATTTTAGTAGGGTCATTGCCAAATAGGAAATTTAAGAGAGGACAAGAAGATTGTTCCACATGCTGCCTAAAGAGCTAAAGGAGTTTGGCCTGGGAAGACAGAGAATGCACAAGATACATTTTTAAAAAATATATTAAGTTTACATATGGAAGAAAGAATAGACTTTTCTGTAGCTCCAAAGCTGAAATAGAACAAATTTTGGTTTAATGTAAGAGAAACCTTTCTAATAGCTAGGTGTTTGTTTTTTTTTTTTTTAAGATTTTATTTATTTAGTCACAAGAGACACAGAGAGAGAGAGAGAGAGAGAGGCAGAGACACAGGCAAAGGGAGAAGCAGGTTCCATGCAGGGAGCCCGACATGGGGCTTGGACCCGGGTCCCCAGGATCACACCCTGGGCCAAAGGCAGCACTAAACAGCTGAGCCGCCCAGGCTGCCCTAACAGCTAGGTTATTCAGCAATGGACTGGAAAACTAGTGAGAGTTTGCTCATAGAACATGCTCAGGCAAAGCCTGGAAAATGTGTCAGAGATGCTAAAGGCAGCATGCTTTATGTGGGAGGATGGCCACAGTGCTAAGGGAGTTTCGTTCCAATGCAGATTCTGTTATTCTATTATCCAGAAACTCAAATACATATTGAAAAGTTGGGTAAAGAAAGATCTAAGGATTCTGTCCACTAGATTGTTAATTCTGGAGTGGTACAAATTAATCTATCAGGTGCAATGATTTAGTTCCACCCACATTCATGTAGACTCCTATCCTTGAATACCTACAAGGATGAGTCAAGGCTGTCATCTAGGCATCTCTCCAGACAATAGACTCATAGTTTCCTAAAGTTAGATGGGACCTATGAGGTATTCTGATCCAATTTCAGATCAAATATCTTTGATAAGGAGAGTAATCTCCCATTCCTTAGTCGATTACACAAAGAAAAACAATCCTGAACATTGGAAATAAACACATATGCTGATTCCCATGAACACTCAAACTTCAGGCACCACCACAGTAAGTACAAATGCTCTTTAACCCATCCATTCATAAAATATTTATTTAATCCCTGTTCTGGGCAGGATCAAGGGCCAGGTATGACTGGATATTCAAAATGAAATACGTTCAGATCCTTCCCTTTAGAATCTCATGGAGATGAGATATGTACATAAAATGGTTAAACTAAAAAGTGTAAAGTGGAGGTTGCTGTAAAACTGATCCAGGTAGAATGATCTGAGTGTATGGAGAGAAATAGCTCCCGTCAGCTAACATGATGGGAAGAGCCTTTCTGAAGTGTATGAATCAGGTCATGAAGAAAGGATAGGACTTGTCAAAGATGGGAATAAGAATATTTCAGGCAGAGGGACCAAAGGGAATAAAGGCACAGAGGTGGAGAAATGTATGTGTTTGTATTAAGTAGTTCAGTTAAGGTAAGAGAAGAAAGCAGGAGTAAAATCAGATCACAAAGTATCTTTGAAAGCTGCATTAAGAAGCTTGAACTTTCTACTGTGGGCAATAACATGCCTTTGAAGGCTTTGAGCAAGGAGCATATATATATTAACTCATGTCTATATTACTCATTTAATCCTTATAACAACTCTATGAGCAGGAATTACCATAACTCCATTTTGCAGGTAAAGCTCACATTCATCCTCATGCCAAGGATTTATCATGATGACTTGAAAACATACCAAATCCCAAATTGAAGAGCAGAATTATTTTATAAAAAATAAGTTCTTGACCATATGTTTGAGATTCAGATTAGGTAAAAGATCATGGCTTACATAATTCAACTGTCAATGGGGTTGATGTATGTGAAAAGGAAACCATAGGCCTTGAGTAATTTTCCTTAGGACACACATCTTACTTCACAATACCAGATAGTGCCCCCATGTCCCTATTCTAAGGTTGTCCAGATTAAATGATCAAGGGGTATTACCATCCAGTGGCCTGTTGCACTTCACCTAAAAGATCAGATAGGCAGGGCAGCCCCGGTGGTGCAGCGGTTTAGCACTGCCTGCAGCCCAGGGTGTGATCCTGGAGACCCTGGATTGAGTCCCATGTCAGGCTGTCTGCATGGAGCCTGCTTCTCCCTCTGCCTGTGTCTCTGCCTCTCTCTGTCTCTATGAATAAATAAATAAAATCTTAAAAAAAAAAAAAAGATCAGATAGGCAGACCAGCCAAAGTCTTGTTTGGTATCATCCAAGAATAAAATTGGTCATTAATGGTTTTCATAACCATATTTTGGAAGAGACTCAAGCTAATAGCCTGCATTTTACCTTCTGACCATCTATTTGGGGTATATAACCAATAAGAAGCATGTTAACCAATTGTTCACCTTTAACATTCGTGAATTACTTCAGGGAATTTTAAAATAGAGACCAATCTTTTGAGCCATTCAGAATTCATGTCTAGATGGTCTCATGCCACAGCACATGGGCATGTGCTTCGTTAGTTCATATTTCTATAACCAGAGATTCTGGGGGAACCTAAATGAAAACTGAGTGTGTAACTTGCATCAACTGAATTAAATGGGGCTCCCAGGAAACAAAGTCCATCAATGTCAATTAATAGAATTTAGGCATATGTGGGCATGGATGGTAAGTAGGATGATGAATGTGAGGGACCCACAGAGCTAAATCACAGAAGGGGAAGAGAATTGTGGAGCCCCCAGGAGAAAATCCACCATAAGAAAAAAGACTGGCTTTGTATGTTGGACTTGGCAACAGGATTTGAGCTGAGAGAGAAGAAATGGTTTTCAGGTATAGCAGGACAGTTGTTACTTGAACCTACCTCTCTACTCAGCACCCTACCCTGAAGGAAGTGTATAACCCTGAAAGAGCTGTGGCACCAACCTACCCTGCTATAACACCCCTCTAATAGAACCTAACTTCAAGGAGAAGTCATTTCTCAGTCCATTCATCTTTGAGTAAAATGGTGAGTGTATGCCCTGAGCATTGGTGGCAAGGTTCTTTTGTGACCAGCTGGGATAGCTGACAGACTTCCCAGAGCAGAGCAGCAGGAAGCAGGCAGCACAGGCAGCAGCCCTAGGAAGCATAAAGCAGGCCTGGCGGCGGTAAAATCAGGGGAATGACCCACAGCCTAAGTGTGCATGACACAGGCACTATGCACAGGCTGTATGAACTGGGTAATACTGTGATCCAGTGAGAGAGGATCCCTGTGAATGCAATGAGACACCTTGTAATTTTCCAAGCTTCTAGAAAAGAGAGGGAATCACAAAAGTAGTTGAGAGGCAGAAATAAGTAATCTTATTAGTACCCACCAGAGCAAAAGCAAGTGACCCTATTTGTACCTAAATACCATTAGTTATGCAGTTTGCTATGCTTTTATAACACCATACCTTTGTTCTGAAGTCTGCTTTGCCTGATATTGCTCAAGCTTTCTTAGCAATCGTTTTTTTCATGGTGTATCATTTCACTTTTAACCTATGTTTTCATATTTAATGTCTGCTACCTGCAGAAAGCATATATTTGGATGTGGCTCTTTTATCATGCTTGATAATTATTTCCTTTTATTGGAGTATTTAGATCATTTGCATTAATGTGTAGTTATCAATAGATTGGATTTTTAACTACTATCTTGCTATTTGTTTTCTATTTACCTAATCCATTCTTTATTCCTTTTTTTTTGCCTTCCTTGGGATTAATTGAGTCTTTTTTGAAGATTTTATTTTATCTAAACTAAAGGCTTATATCTTATACTTTTTTGTTTATATTTTTTAGGGTTTGCTCTAAAGTTGAGGATATGCATCTTTCTCTTATTGCAGTATACCTCTTTTTTAAAAAGATTTTATTTATTTATTTATTTATTTATTTATTTATTTATTTATTTATTTATTTATTTGAGAGAGCATAAGTGCCAGTGGGAAGAGGAGCAGTGGAGGAGGGAGAAAGAGAGGGAGAGAACCTCCAGCGGACTCCACACTGATCAGAGAGCCCAAGGTAGGGCTCAATCCTATAACCCTGAAATCATGACCTGAGCAAAGCCAAACACTTTTTAAAGAAAGACAGTGAAATCCAGTCACTTGACAATCTAAAATTCGAGTATCCAGCATACAATAAGAAACTATTAGAAATGCCAAGAAGAAGGAAAACAGGAACGTTTGGTCTATTTAAGATAGATGAGTAAATCCTTGATGGCCAGAAACAAGTCCTTCCAGTTGTTTTGGGTTTTTGTTTTTTTTTTTTTTTTGGCTCCAAGTTTTTATTTAAATTTTTAAATTTCTTTTAATGAACATACAGTATAATATTAGTTTTAGGTGTAGATTTAGTAATTCATCACTCACATACAGGGCTCATCACAAGTGCACCCCTTAATACTCATCACCTGTTTAACCCATTCCCCTCCACTGACCTCCCTTCTGGTAAACATCAGTTTGTTTTTCAGAGTTAAGAGTCTGTTTCTTGGTTTGCCTCCTTTTTCCCCCCTATGTTCATTTGTTTCTAAAACTCCACATATGAGTGAAATCATATGGTATTTGTCTTTGACTGACTTATTTTGCTTAGCATAATATTCTCTAGCTCCATCCACATCATTGCAAACAGTAAGATTTCATTCTTTTTTATGGCTGAGTAATATTCCCATGTATACATACACACACCCCACAACTTCTTTATCCATTCACTATTTTTTCTAAAGATTTTATTTGTTTATTTATTTATTTATTTATTTATTCATTTATTTAAGAGAGAGGAAGTTCACAAGCAGAGAGGAAGGGTAGAGGGAAAAGCAGACTTCCCATGGAGCAGGATGCCCTGATGTGAGACTCAATCCCAGGACCCTGGGATCATGACCTGAGCCAAAGGCAGATGCTTAACCAACTGAGCCACCCAGGTGCCTCCATTCATCATTCAATGGATTTTCGGGCTCTTTTTATAATTTGGCTATTGCTGATAATGTTGCTATAAACATTGGGGTGCATGTATCCCTTCAAATCAGTATTTTTTTTATCCTTTGAGTAAATATTTAGTAGTAAATACCTAGTTGCTGGTCATATGATAGTTCTTTTTTTTTTTTTTTTTTTTTTTCATATGATAGTTCTATTTTCAACTTTTTGAGGAACCTCCATACTGTTTTTGAGTGGCTGTACCAGTTTGCATTCCCACCAACAGTGTAAGCTTGTTTCCCTTTCTCTGCATCCTTGTCAACACCTTTTGTTCTCTGTATTGTTAATTTTAGCCATCCTGACTGGTGTGAGATGATATCTCATTGTAGTTTTTATTTGTATTTCCCTGATGATGAGTGATGTTGAGCATCTTTTCATGTGTCTGTTGGCCATCTGTAGGGAAAAATGTATATTTGTGTCTTCTACACATTTTTTTAACTGGATTATTTGTTTTTTGGGTGTTGAGTTTAAAAGTTCTTCATATATTTTGGATGCTGACCCTTTGTCAGATACATCATTTGCAAATATCTTCTCCCATTCTGTAGGTTGCCTTTTACTTTTGTTGATTGTTTTCTTCACTGTGCAGAAGCTTTTTTATTTTGATGAAGTCCCAATAGTTTATTTTTGTTTGTTTCCCTTGCCTCAGAAGACATATCTAGTAAGAAGTTGCTATGGTAAAAAATAAAAAAAATAAAAAATAAAAAAAAAAAGGAAGTTGCTATGGTCAATGTCAAAGAGGTTAGTGCCTATGTTCTCTTCTAGGATTTTAATGATTTCCTGTCCCACATTTAGGTCTTTAATCCATTTTGAATTTATTTTTGTGTATGGTATAAGAAAATGGTCCAATTTCATTCTTTTGCATGTTGCTGTCCAGTTTTCCCAACACCATTTGTTAAAGAGACTTTTTTCCACTAGAAAATGGAATGACAATGCTTTGTCAAAGATTCGTTGACCATATAGTTGTTTGGGTTCATTTCTGGATTTTGTATTCTGTTCCATTGATCTATATGTCTATTTTTATGCCAGTACCATAGCATCCTGACCACCACAGCCTGGTAATATAACTTGAAGTCCAGAATTGTAATGCCTCCAGCTTTGCTTTTATTTTTCAAAATTGCTTTGGCTATTCAGAGTTTTTTATGGTTCCATACACGTTTTAGGATTGTTTGTTCTAGATCCGTGGGATAATGCTGTTGGTATTTTGATAAGGATTGCATTAAATGTGTAGATTGCTTTGGCTAATACAGACATTTTAACAAAATTTGTTCTTCCAATCCATGAGCATGGAATGTCTTCCCATTTCTTTGTGCCATCCTTCAATTTCTTTCATCAGTGTTTTATAGTTTTCAGAGTACAGATGATTTACCTTTTTGGTTAGGTTTATTCCTTGGTATCTTACTGGTTTTGGTGCAATTGTAAATGGGATTGATTCCTTAATTTCTTTTTGCACTGCTTCATTATTCATGTATAGAAATACAACAAATTTCTCTATGTTGATTTTGTATCCTGTAACTTTGCTGAATTTGTTGATCAGTTCTAGCAATTTTTTGGTGGAGTATCAAGTTTTCTATATAGAGCATGTCATCTGCAAATAGCTCAAGTTTGACTTTTTTCTTGCCAACCTGGATGCTTTTATTTCTTTGTGTGTCTGATTGCTGTAGCTAGGGTTTCTGGTACTATGTTAAATAACAGTGGTGAGAATAAACATCCCTATCTTGTTCCTGATCATAGAGGAAAAGTCTCAAGTTTTCCCCATTGAGGATGATATTAGCTGTGGCTCTTTGATATATGGCCTTTATTATGTTGAGGTATGTTCCCTCTAACACTACTTTGTTGAGGGTTTTTATCATGAATGATGTTGTACTTTGTCAGATGCTTTTTCTGCATCATTTATTGAAAGGATCACATCCTTTCTTTTATTAATGTGATGTATCAAGTTGATTGTTTTGCAAATATTGAACCACCATTACACCCGGGAATAAATCCCACTTGATTGTGATGAATGATTCTTTTAATGCAGTGTAGGATTAGATATGCTAGTATTTTATTGAGAATTTTTGTATTTATGTTCATTAGGGATATTGACCCGTAAGGTTTTTTTTTTTTAGTGGAGTCTTTGGTTTTGGGGTCAAGGTAATGCTAGCTTCATAGTATGAATTTGGAGATTTTCCTTCCTTTTCTATTTTTTGGAATAGTTTGAGAAGAATAGGCATTAACTCTTTTTTAAGTGTTTGATAGAATTCACCTGTAAAGCCATCTGGCCCTGGACTTTTGTTTGCTGGGAGTTTTTGATTAATGATTCAATTTCTTGGCTGGTTTTTGTCCTGTTCAGGTTTTCTATTTCTTCCTGTTTCAGTTTTGGTAATTTATATGTTTCTAGGAATTTATACATTTCTTCCAGGTTGTATAATTTGTTGACATACAGTTTTTCATACTATTTTCTTATTAATGTACTTCTGTGGTGTTAGCTGTTATTTCTCCTCTCTCATTTCTGATTTTATTTATTTGGGTCCTTTCTCTTTTCTTTTTAATAAGTCTGGCTAAGGGTTTATCAATTTTATTAATTTTTTCAAAGAACCAGCTTCTGGTTTCATTGATCTGGGCAAAGGGGGTTTTTTGTTTTTGTTTGTTTGGTTTTTAGTTTCTATATCATTGATTTCCACTCTAATGTTTATTATTTCCCTTCTACTACTAGCTTTAGGCTTCATTTGTTGTTCTTTTTCTAGCTCTTTTAGGTGTAAGGTTAGGTTATGTATTTGAGATTTTTCTTGCTTTCTGCGGTGGGCCTATATTGCTGTATACTTCCCTCTTAGGATCACTTTTGCTGTATCCAAAGGTTTTGGACCATGATATTTTTATTTTCATTTGTTTCTATGTTATTTTTTTTATTTTTTCTTTGTTTTCCTGACCAACCCATTCATTTTTTAGTACCATGATGTTTAACCTCCATGTATTGTGGCCTTTCCAAATTTTTTCTTGTGATTGGCTTCAAGTTTCATAGCATTGTAGTCAGAAAATATGCATGGTACGATCCCAATCCTTTTGTACTTGAGGCCCGATTTGTAACCTAGTATGTGATGCATTCTAGAGAATGTCCTATGTGCGCTTGGAAAAAAAAAAAAAGTGTGTTCTTGAAATATCTGTTAAATCCATCTGGTCCAGTGTGACATTCAAAGCCATTGTTTCCTTGTTGGTTTTCTGTTTGGATGATCTATCTATTGATATAAGTGGGGTGTTAAAGTCCTCACTATTATTATATTATTATCACTGAGTTCCTTTGTGTTTGTTATTAATTGTTTTATATATTTGGGTGCTTCCATGTTGGGAGCATAAATATTTACAATTGTTATATCTTCTTGTTTCATTTATAATATGGTGCCCTTCTTCATCTCTTGTTACAGGCTTTGTTTTAAAGTCTAGTTTGTCTACTATAAGTATTACTATTCCAGCTTTTTTTTTTTCTATCCATTCTCATGATAAATGTTTCTGCATCCCCTCACTTTCAATCTGGAGTTGTCTTTAGATCTACAATGAGTCTCTTGAAGGCAGCATATAGATGGGTCTTATTTTTTTATCCATTCTGACACACTATGTCTTTTGATTGGAGTGCTTAGTCCATTTATATTCAGAGTAATTGTTGATAGATATGTATTTAGTGCCATTTTATTATTTGTTTTGTGGTTGTTTCTGGAGATTTTCTCTGTTCCTTTCTTGCCTTTGTCACTTTTGGCCTTTCTTTCCCATCCAAAGAATCCCCCTTTAATATTTCTTACAGGGCTGATCTAGTGGTCATGAACTCCTTTAGTTTTTGTCTAGGAAACTCTTTATCTCTCTTTCTATTCTGAATTATAGCCTTGCTGGATAGAGTATTCTTGCCATTCAGCACATTGACTGTATCATACCACTCTCCTTTTGTGGAGAGATCTGCTGCTAGCCTTATGGATCTTGCCTTGTAAGTTAGGGGCTCCTTTTGTCATGCTGCTTTTAGACTTTTTCTTTACTACTGTATTTTGCAAATTTAATTACAATATGTCGTGGTGTTGATCAGCTTTTGTGGATTTTGATGGCAGTTCTCTAGAGTGCTCCTGGATTTGGATGTCTGTTTCCTTACCCAGATTAGGGAAGTTTCCATCTATTATTTCCTCAAATAAATTTTCTGTCCCCTTTTCTGTATCTTTTTCTGGGACCTCTATGATATGAATATTATTATGCTTGATAAAGTCACTAAGTTCCCAAAGTCTATTCTTGGGTTGCATAATTCCCCTTTCTCTCTTTTGTTTGGCTTGATTATTTTCCATTATTTTATCTTCTGTATTCCTCACCCATTAACCTGCTTCTTCCATCCTTGTGTTCATCATTTCTAATCTGTTTCAAAATAAGTTATTGTATTTTTCATTTCTTACTATTTTTTAACTCACTTATCTCTGGGTAAGGGCCTCCCTGAAGTCTTCCCTGCTTTTCTCAAGCCCAGTGACTATCCTAATGGTTGTTGCTTTAAGTTCTTCTTCAGGCATATTACTTATATCTGTTTCAATTGATCTCTAGCCATGACCTTTTCTTGTTATTTCATTTGGGATGAATTCCTCCATTTTGAAATTTTGTGTAGGTGTCTACTTTTTTGTGTGTGTTGGAAAAGCGTGTTATGTTTCCTGCTCCTGAGAACAATGGCTTTATGAAGAAGAGGTCATGTAGTGTCCAGCACCTGGCACTTCCGGGAGTGTCTCTGGTGTGTATGGCATGCATTCTGCTGCTGTGTTTTGGCTGCCCTATCCTTCAGGCCAGTCATCTGCAGAGACTCTCCTTGCCTATAATGGGCAGTGTTTGATGCATTATAGGCAGTGCCTATAATGGCTAGTGTTAGCCAGAGTGTGGTGAGTTTTCACTAGGTGTGCTCTGCTCTGCTTAGTAAATGAGACCTGATGCTACTTCCACTAGAAATGAAGCCTTGCAGAACTCTCTGATTAGGAGACGTTGTGCATGCACAGGTTTCTGGGGAAGGAAGGAGTTGTGCTATGATTGAGGCCTACTTGCCTGAGAAGGGCAGTACTGGCAGAGCACAGTGTAGGGACAGGGAGGCAGTCGGGGAAGCTTGGTATAAGCCAGCATTGGCGCTGTGCTGTTTACTGAAACTGGTTTATGCTGAGGGACCAGGGAGGGAAATGGCTCCAGGTAGCTCCTTTGTTCCCAGAGAGGGGACTCCATGCTTACTGCTCTCAGGGAGGCACTCCTAGAAAAGCAAATGATGTCCCCCCACCCCCACCCCACTGCCCTGTGCATCCCAGGTGTTTTTAAGATACTGTTGTCACCCTGTCTGTGGCCAGGTTGTTTGCCTGCCTTCTCTCCAGGAGTAGGACACTGCACTTCAGGCTCTATTCCAGCGAAGCCTGCCAACTTTTAAAACTCCAAACTGTAGGAACACCTGGGTGGTTCAGTGGTTGAGCATCTGCCTTTGGCTCAGGGCATGATCCTAGAGTTCCGGGATCAAGTCCTACATCAGGCTCCCCAAAAAGGAACCTGCTTCTCCCTCTGCCTATGTCTCTGCCGCTCTCTCTCTTTGTCTCTAATGAATAAATAAATAAGTAAAATCTTTTTAAAAAATAAAACTCCAAACTTTAGGGATGTGGTATGGGCAGTGGCCTGCACTATCTTTGAGGGGAGAGTCTCACTGCACTGAGACTGATATAGGTTTGACCAAGAAGGAGAAGGGCAGTCACACCAGAGTGCAGGGGCATGAGACTGGCAGCAAGCAGACTAGGCAGCCAGTGGTGTGGTGAGCCACCCTCAGCAACTGGTTCTGCCTCTGTGCTGAGGGGTGGGGGAGGGCACTAGTACCATCTGGTTCTTTTGTCCCCAGAGAGGGGTCTCTGCAAGCACAACCTCTCACAGATGAGCTCTGAGAAAAGTAAACAATCTCCCCCATGTACCCCAGGTGATCCGCAGATCTCTGCCTCCACCCTGTCTGCCCCTAGTTGCTTGCCTGCCTTCTCTCTAGGAGTAGAGCAGCACCCACAGGGCTCTATTCCAGGTAAGCCTGCCAATTTTTAAAACTTCAGGCTTAAAGCCCCACTGGTTTTTAAAAAATGAAAATCAATCTCCCTCTTTTTCCCAGCCAATGACTTTGAGGAAATGTTCTCCTTATATGTGCCCCTCTGTGTTCTCTCCTATCTCTCTCTCTCTCTCTCTCCTCCTTCTCCACAACCAAGGCTCCCTTTCCTCCATAGCACCCATTACCCATTTTCCCCCAAACCACATCTCCACACTTCCTACCTTGCTCAATGTGGCCTCTTCCCTTCCTCTAGTTGTGCAGTTTGTTCTGTCAGTAATCAGGTCGATTTCTTGAGTATTCAGAATGATTTGATAGTTATCTAGTTGTGTTGGAGGCACAAGGCCAGCCTAGGGTCCTCCTACTATGCCATCTTACCTCCCATTTATCATGCTACTCTTTCATAACATTTGGGGACCTACATTTTTCCCTCCATGTTCTATTGCTAAGATTCATCCATATTCTTATGTATAGCTGCGAGTCATTCTTTTGAGTGTCATGTAATAGCACAGTATGAGAATAAACCATAAAATATGCATTCATTCTCCTGTTGATGGGCATTTGGGTAATTTCCAGCTTTCTGTTATAAATATTCTTTTAGACGTTTCCTGATACATTTTTGTAAGTTTTTTTTTTGTATATTCAATATTTTAATTAACATTTTAATTAGAAATGACTACTGATTGTATCAAAACCTTTTCTTGGCATTTACTGTTGATTTCATATTTTTTCATTAATTTAGTAAGGAATTCCTGTAGGGAATTATATTGTTGGATTTCCTAATGGCAAACCTTTCGGGCATTCCTAAAACATACTTAGATAGGGTCTATTATTCTTTCAACACCATCACTAGATGGACTACATTTTGTGAGTCCAGTCTTTTGAGGTACAATTTAGAGAAAGTAAAATTCATCCTCCTAAAGTACATAATTTGATGAGTTTCACAAATAAATTCAGTCATGTAACCACTACCACAATCAAGATATATAAACATTTCCGACACACCAGAGTATTTCCTTATGCTCTTTGTAGTCAATCTCCTGTCCCATTCCAAATACCTGGCAACCACTGGTTTGATTTCTGTCCTAGTCTCATCATTTCCAGAATGTTGTGCTTTACAGAAAATCACACAGTATGTAGGCTTTTGTGAAATTTTAAATCGCTCTACATAATGTTTTTGAGATTCACCCATGTTGCTGCAGGTATCAGTAGTTTGTTCCTTTGCTATTGAGGAATAGTATTCCATCCTATAGGTGTGCCACAATTTGTTTATCCACTCACCAGTGGATGGACTACCAGATTTTTTGTTTCCAATTCTTGACTACTATGAATATATTTGCTATAAAAATTTAAGTATGCCTGTGTGTCAACAAATGATTGCATTCCCTTGAGTAAGTACACAGGTTTGAGACTGCTGGGTCATATGACAAATACAAGTCTAACACTCTAAAACTACCAAACTCTCCCAAAGTTGGTGCACTGTTTTGCATTCCCAACAGAAAGATATGAGAGTTCCAGTTGCTCTCTATCTTTGCCAGCATTAGGTATCGTCAGTGGGCTGTCTGACTTTATTATCGAACTCTAAGAGTTATTTATATATTCTGGATACAGGTCCATTTGTATATATGTGTGTGTATATATCTATATATATTGCAAATATTTCTTCTCCCAGTGTGTACCTTGCCTTTCATTTACTTCAATGTTGCCTTTCAAAGGGAAGAAGTTTTCTTTTTCTTTTTTTTTTTTTTGGAAGAAGTTTTCCATTTTGACAAAACACATTTTAATTTTGCATTTCATTTCAATTTCATTTTTCTTTTATGGTTCATTTTTTTATGTCCTATTTATGAAATCTTTGCTTAACCCAAGATTACAAAGATTTTTCTCTGTTTTTCTATGCTTTCTTCTAAAGGATGTATAGCTTTAGCTCTTACACTTATGTCTATAATCCATTTCAATTTAGTATCTTTGCAGATGTAAGATAAGGGTCAAGGTTTTACTGTTGTTGTTACTGTTGTTACCCTTTTGTCTTTGCTTTCACATATAGACTTCTAATTGCTTCAGCCCCATTTGTTTAAAAGGTTGTCCTTTCTCCACTGAATTTTCTTTGCACCTGTGTCAAAATTTGACCAAATATGTTTGGGTCTATTTCTGGAGTCTCTATTCTGTTCCATTGTTCTGTAAAACTATTCTTTTGCCATTATCACACTTTCTTGGCAAGTGGTAAATCTAAAATCAGGTACTGTGAGTCCCTAATTTTGTTATTATCTTTCAAATGAGTGTGCTAAAGTTTTATTTAGAATCTTTTCATATATATGCATAAATTAAACTACAGAAGCATTCAGTGCTATATTTATCAGATTTTAGTATTAAAGTTATGCTTGTTTCATAATATTAATTGAGTGACTTTCCATACCTTTCTAAAGTATGAAATAATTTGGTTAACCTATTAAAGAGATTAAATTAACTCTTTTTTAAAGGTTAGATGGAATTCAGTTACAAAACAATTCAGGGCAACCCTCTCAGGTCCCCTCCCTTCTTAGGAGCTTTGTACTGTCACTTTGCTATCGCTCAATAAACGATTTTCTGCCCATAATTTTATCTGGTCTACCTCTTCATTCTTCAAAGCAGAATGTCCAGGAACCTAGGGCACTTATAGGGAAAAAATCCTGTAACATTTATGGGGACTTGTCCGAGATCTCCATCATTGTTAAGGACAACTAACCATGAGTAGTGGACAGCATGTCTGTCTGTCTCTCTCTCCCTCTCTCTCTCTCTCTTTCCTTCTCCCTCTCTCTTTTGTTTGTGTTTGTTGAAATGATGGGTACCCATCAGCCATGTAAGAGTGCAACTGC
Organism: Canis lupus dingo; assembly: GCF_003254725.2. Classification (NCBI taxonomy): domain Eukaryota; kingdom Metazoa; phylum Chordata; class Mammalia; order Carnivora; family Canidae; genus Canis; species Canis lupus. The sequence goes on from NC_064270.1 coordinate 6,276,987, forward strand.
CATTCTCAAGTCTCAGGTGACAGGTTCTTTGAACTCCTTTCTGACTGATCCCCCAATAGAAAGAAGGTGGGAATGTTGGTTGGTAAGGACTCAGAACTCCTTTCAGGGCAGATCGCCAGATATGAGGGCTCTAGGGCAAACTGAGCAGCAACTGAAGGGCCTGACCAATGCTACCCTTTGGACACCCGAAGGTTCTCGGAGGGACCTGGTGCCTTACTTGCCAATGCAGGCATTCAGAGACAAACCCCTGTACTACTCTTGTCTCAGCTGATTCTTCCCCTAGGAGAATGAGTGGGAAAACCCAGGATGGTCCCCTGGATATTCTCTTCTGAGTGGTTCAGGTGTCCTCCAAGGGATCTCACTCACAGTTCTCTGTTACAGTGAGGAGCAGTCTCCTATTTCTGACTCCTCCTATCCTGGGCATTATCCCTCAAATTGGCTACATCATCTATGTGAAGGAATAGCCAAGCAGAACAAAAGAACTGAGATAAGGGATTTCCAAACTTTTTGGTTCTATCAGGGTTTATCCCAGGTGAATTTCCTCTCCCTGGGTGCCCCATCTTGTCCCTCCATGTAGTTATGCCCAGACAGAACAACTCTACTAAAAGAAGTCTAGTGTATCCATTGATCTCTAAGGGAGTCTTAAGGGTGGGGAACCAAGGTCACTCTCTGGAGGTAGAACCAAGCCTGAGTAAGCTTAATAACTCCCAGCACCTTGCAGAGAGGACAGGGCCTCTGGCTGTCTGTCGCATGAGTAGCTAGAGCCACACACCAGGAAAAGATGAGGAGGAACTGAGGTGGGCGATGCCTTTGCCTCTCTTCCCAAATCTCCCTGATCAAATATATATACATATATATTATTAAATATAAATTATTATATGTAATATATATTTTATATACATTTAAATGTAAATTATTATATATAATATATAATTATATACAAAATATATATAAATTTTATAAAATTTATAAAATATGTAAAAATATATAATTTTATATATATAATAATTTATAGTATATATATAATAATTTATAGATAGGTAATTCCCTGACCAAGACCCTTACTCCTTTAAAGTCCTTTCCTGGCATTATAAGCTATAGGAACAGTATCAGATCTGTAAATCACTCAGTATCATTTACTTGGATACATTTACAGGGCAAAGGCAACTCATTTTCTTTTGTTCTGTGGCATGGCCACAATACAAGTTGGAGGATGAGACATGGCCACCTGAACGACTTTGCCTTCCTAGTTTTACTGGTGGGAAGGCGGCTTATTTTCTTTTGTCATGATCTCAGCAATGTAGGATTGATCCCATCCTCCTGGCTGCTCTCTTCTTCTGTCCCCCTCCCTGGGGTGGGGCTGAAGGGGAAGAAACTAAGGAACACCACACCCACATCAAAAGTAGATAGGCAAATAGAGTCTGCAGGGGAATCTCCACCCCTGGCTCAATCCTTCTTAAGATCAGGTCCCTTACCTCTCCCACTCTATCCTGGAATCCCTGGTGGTGCTCGAGGGCTTTATCCTCTACAAGAACAGGTAGTGCTAGAAAGGGGACCAAGGAGAGGTGCTGCTGCAAAATCTGAGATGAAGAAGGACCTCAAAGTTTTCTAAACTTGGACCTTCTCTGAAGCAGAAAAATAAGGGGTTCTGACCACTGCTGAAAGATATGGGGATCAAGGGATGGGTGAGCCCATGGGTGGCTTCAATTTTCCAACCAGAGCCTGGGCTGTACCTCCTCAAGCCCCCAAGTGGAATCCTAATGATCCCCTTGGAAACTGGAATTGCCGTTATTTCCAAGCCTGCGTCACAGAGGGATTGAGCAGTACATGGGGGCTTCTCCTTCGTTCATTTCCCAGATTAATGGCTATAATTAGAGCCTACTGTGGTTAGTCTACCTGGGGACAGAGACTTTAAGGAATATTCCCAAACAGTTGCCGAAACTCCCTTTATTTCAGAGAAATTCCCTGTCTTCTCTGGCTTGACATGGACTGCATATTTCCACCTTGGTGGAAAAAACATGGCATCTGCTTGTCTGTCCAAGCTGACGAAGTTTAAGAACTGATAATGATCTAGGTTTGCTAAAGGTCAAATAAGCTTGTGTTAAAATGGCAATTAATCTTGTCTGTCTCAAAGTTTTCATGGGTAATTGTTAAGGTAACTTACCGCTGATCGACAACAGAATCTTTGATTTGAGAAATCATTTCATCCCTCTTCCAAGAAGCTTCCCAACTCCCAACCTCAAAATAACTAGCCTGTCCCATTTCACCCTAGGGACCAAGTGCTTGTTAGAGCAGGTCTGGGAAGGCCGGCATACAGTGATGTTAGCCACTCCAACAGCAATCAAAGTGCCTAAATTTGAAGCCTGGATCCATCATTTCAGAGTCAAACCCTGGTCCCCAATGGGGCCTAACAACAAGGAACCCTGGTCCCCAGTGGTGCCTAACAACAAGGAACCAAAATCCCTATGTGAACCCAGAGAGGACCTCAAACTAGTCTTGAAGTGACAAGACACAGATCAAGTCTTCATAAATGTTACTTTCCCTATATCCCATCATCCTTACTGCATTCCTTTTGCCTGCCCTCTCCTCACAGTGTGTGGGGAGTTCACTAAAACATCCTCTATCTCTCATCAGACTCCTGGCTGTATTTGGTTCTGCATTGTGCTTTGGGCGTTGCCTCCTAAATGTCCTAATCTGCTTTATATCTTCCAGAATAAAGGTCATCAAACTCCAAATGGTGGTTCATATGGAACCTCACATGGAAGTCAAACCAGACCTCTACAGGGAACCCTTGATAGATCAGGATAAGAAGAACCCTAACTGCCCCCCAACCAATGCCTCTGACCAGCAGGAAGTAGCTATAATTGGTTGTTGCTCTTTTTCCCCAACAGCAGTCAGGGTTACCTCTTCAGAGTGGGAAATGATGAAGGATGGTTGGAAGGCAGGCAAGCAGGGACACAGGACCCCTGCCCTAAAAGGAAACCACCCTTAAAAGGATTTTACACCAGGGTTAATCAGATTAAAACACCCTGCTAACAAGCCCATAAAAAACCCTAGGCTTAGAAACCCCCAGTGGCAACCCTCTCAGGTCTCCTCCCTCCCGGAGAGTTTTATACTATCACTTTGCTATTGCTCAATAAACCTTGCTTTGCTGCCCACAAAAAACAAGCAAACAGGGATCCCTGGGCGGCGCAGCGGTTTAGCGCCTGCCTTTGGCCCGGGGCGTGATCCTGGAGACGCTGGATCGAATCCCACGTCCGGCTCCTGGTGCATGGAGCCTGCTTCTCCCTCTGCCTATGTCTCTGCCTCTCTCTCTCTCTGTGACTATCATAAATAAATAAAAGTTAAAAAAAAAAAGTTTAAAAAAAAAACACAATTTCAGTAGGTTTTTTTTCTAAAGGAAAAATTTAATATTTTTCATTTCTTCTATCATTTTTGGCTTTCTGTCTCTTTTTGCACCGATTTTGTTCACTTATATTTTGCCAGAAAATCATCTATATTGTTTAGACTTTCAGATTTATTGAAATTTTTCCATTTATAATTTATTAATATACTTTGAATTTATTTTTTTAAAGATTTTATTTATTTAAAAATTATTTATTTATTTATTTGACAGAGAGTACGTAAGTACGTAGAGTGGTAGACAGAGAGAGGGAGAAACAGGCATCCTGCTGAGCAGGGAGCTTGATGCTGGGCCTGGACTCTGGGATCATGACCTGAGGCGAAGGCAGATGCTTAACCGACTGAGCCACCCAGGCGCCCCGGTATGCTTTGAATTTGTGAATGTGCTTACAAACATAGGAAACTGAGGTACAGATAGATCAAGTAATATGCCCAAGATCACACAGTTAATAAGCGGTAGAGCCAGGATTTGAATCCAAGGCGTCCAAGCTCCAGAGTCCCTACACTTAACCACTAGAAATCCAACAATACTGATGGAGAGTGATCTTTAAGTTCTGTAAATCGTCTGATGAAGTCTTTCATGATATCCTTAGGGACATTATGAAGAAAGATTAGCTACAAATTTTGCCAAAGAACCTTACCAAAAAGAGAGTGCTCCATCTTCAGCTCTCTTCTTTAAATCCATCAAGAAAGAAAATAAAGGTTTTGACTAAGAGATCTAAAGACATGGAGGAGAATATAAAATGTGGTTCCTAAATTTGCAAATGATGAAAAATGCATCTGCTAGCTTAATAGCAAAATGGAATTCAAAAAATCTTCTCCACTGCTTCCTAGTTAATCACACAGACATAAACTGAACAGATTGTAGGCCCCACAAGAGTGAAGACCAAATATATTTTTATCCATCCATATGCACAAAGCTCTGAGCAGAATTGTAGCTATTTAGTAAATATTTTTTAATACCTATTGAAAGAAAAATATATTACTGAACTGCAACAGGTGTACAAATTTAGAATGAAGATGGCATGGATAAACATTGAGACAAGCAGGGAAAAAGTTCTGGTTTGCCATGAGCTCCGTGTGAATCAACAGTGCAGTGGTGCAGGATTTGGCATGAGAAAACTCTAGATCTGCCTCTAAAATAAGTCACTTAAACTCAGAGCAAAATAAAATTAATAATAATTATTCAAAAGATTATTTTGAGGGTAAGATCACTCGTGCGAAAAAAACTTTGCAAACAATAAATGTCCATTATTAAATCTTATTGTTATTAGAGTATAAATCCCTACAGCAAGTTAAGAATCACTTTGAGTTTATCTATAATTTCTCAGTTGGGTTTTTTTGTGTGTGTGTGATGAAGATTAAGAGAATATTTATGAAGTGCCTTGTTAGATGTCTGGAGCATATTAAATATGTAATAAATCTTCCCATAAATAGATTATTCTTTCAAACACAGAGACTGTAAGTATATATGTAACCATACATATATATATATAATCAGATGTATGGTAGGATTTATGTCAAAATGTAAAGAGGTTTTCTCTGGTTATTCCTACTATTATCACTATTCCTGATTTGGAAGGCATAATGAAAAATTAGATGGAAAACATACCACCCTGATTTCTGGTTTCTTACTCCTCTCTCATGAACAAGAATCACTTTTTTGTTATAAAAGAAAAATCAACCTATAAAGACAATAAAAAGATAGCAGTTGCCAAGGGTTGGGAGAGGAGGAGGGGGAGGGATGAATAATTGGAACACAGAGGATTTTTAGGGCAGTGAATTACATTATCAATTGGCAAAACCAATAGAATGTATAACAGAGAGTAGACTCTAATGTAAACTGTGGATTTTAGTTACTAATAATATATCCATATTGGTTCATCAATTGCAACAAATGAAAGACTCAGTCGAGTGGAGAGGCTTCAGAAAGGGAAGAAATAAAAAGCTTTTTAAGTCCAGTATTCTTTTTTTTAAGATTTTATTTATCCATGAGAAACACACAGAGAAGAGAGGCAGAGACATAGACAGAGGGAGAAGCAGGCTCCCTACGAGGACCCTGATGCAGCACTCGATCCCAGGACCCTGAGCCAAAGGCAGATGCTCAACCACTGAGCCACCCAGGCATCCCTAGGCCTGGTGTCCTAAGAAAGAGCAGACCCTGCCTTAATTCCACCTCTGTCAATTAATTACTAATTCGGCAAGTGAATTAATCTCTCAGAACCAGTTTCCTCTTTCATAGATTGAAAATAACAATTCTTTTCCTGCAGGCTCATTGTGAGGACCAGATTTAAAAAGTGTAAAGTACTTCCCCTGAGAGATAGTGGATACCTAATACATCTAGCTATTACTGAAAAGAATGGTGTCCTAAAAAAAAAAAAAAAAGAATGGTGTCCTAAACCCATGCTTCTCAAATGGTAATGTACAAATGAATCACTGGGCATCTTGCTAAATGCAGGTTCTGATTCAGTACACCCAAGGCGGAATCTGAGCTTTTTCTTTCCTTTTTTTTTTTTTTTAAGATTTTATTTATTCATGAGAGACACGCAGAGAGAGACAGAGGCATAGGCAGAGGGAGAAGCAAGCTCCTTACAAGGAGCCCAATGTGGGACTGGATCCCTGGACCAGGATCACGCCCTGAGCCAAAGGCAGACACTCAACCGCTGAGCCACTCAGGTGACCCAGAATCTGAGCTTTTTCATTTCTAACAAGCTTCCAGATGATGCTGATGCTGGTTGCAGATTCTAGAGTCTTTCAACAGTGGAAATCCTTGACAAGGAATGTTTAAGAATCAATTTAACAACTGATGTCTATTTTCAGAAGAATTGTGACTCTGAACTACACAAAATTTGCAAAATGGAGGAGATAGCTATCCCTTAGAGGATGAAACATGAATCTAAAATTATCTGAATCAGGTCAGCGTTTCACCAGATGAAATTTAATTACAGTTGTGGTTGCTATCCAGGGAAGCCAAACCTCAGATGGATAGAAAAGTGTGCATAAAAGGAGGTAAAAATCTAGTGGTCAAGCCTTTCATTGACCCTCTTCCCAAAGGTCCACCCAAAACATCCATCAAAAAGAAATCCCTCCTATGAAAAAATCATGGTGTTTAAATCGCAGTACTCCGCATACATCTTTCTTTCCCCATGCTGCAGTGCTTCCCAGCTCAGCTAATAATCAGAAGCATCATCTGGGGCATTTGCTCCCACCCCTAGAGCTCACAAAGTTCATGGAAGCAGGTGGGAGAATCCCAAGCGTCTGTTATTTCTAAAACAGTTAATAGTTTGAGAAGCCCTGCCTCACTGCATTCATCTCCTTTCTTTCAAATTTGGAGCAGAGGAGTTAGCTGAAAGTAACCCATCCTACCTGAGCCTGAGTTTTTGTCATGTAAACCAAGAATAACAAAAGCTTCTGCATAAGGTGTAAGGTCGTTATAGAGACTAGATAAAGTAATGGCTGTCATGGCCACTTGTAATCTGAATACGAATTAGTTTTCCATAAATGCATTAATTGTGTCACTGAACAAAGCCATTAAGATGCCCCTTGGGTTTGTTTTTTGTTTTGGGTTTTTTTTTTTTTTTTTTTTTTTCCGTGAGATTTTACCATTTAGCAAGAGAGTTGGTAAACCAAAGGTCAGGTTGACAAAAAGCCTTGCTAAAAGCCCAACTTTGCCTTTTCCTGTTTGAGGCACCAGGGAAAAGATGGCAACCTTCCAGATCTGTTATAAAACTGATGATGGTAGCTCCTTGCTCCCCTCTCAGAGAGGTAGAGTTGCTTCATAAATGATGAAATCTAAAAGTGTCTTGGAAACTATAAAACACCATACACATTGTTGATGCCTGCCTGTGCAAGAGCTGGAAAGGGCAAGGCATCAGTTTTCAGATCTGGTATCTCACCCCTACCGCACCTAATCCCTACCCAAAAAGGTATGATCTGCTGACAGGATGCCCAAGTCTGAGGTATGACTCCATCAGCAGTTCAAGAAAGGCAAGAGTACTCAGAGTTTCTGGGGCAAATGCCAGTCCCCCAGAGTGGAGTTGAGGGAGCACTGCTCAGCAAGCCAAGAGGTCAGCCCACCATCTGTATGCCTGGCATCTTTGCAGTTTCCCAAGTTTAGTGATAAATGGTGCCACACATTTCCCCCACTGGTGCTCGCTGCAGCTGTCATCATGCATCATATTTCAAGAGTGGAATTGTAGATCCTGTGCCTTGGAAGAACTGGTTTCTGATATCTGCAGTCAAGCACAGACTTATTAAGAGATTAGGAGTGGGGAAAGATTTTACAGGATAAAACTGTTTCCATGATTAAAAGTGGGGGAACTGAAACAGCTGTCTGGGAAAATAGAGTATGTCACAGAGATGGGAATCAGGGTGAGGAGAGGCGAGATAGCACACCGGCACTGGATGGACAGGATGACCAGGCAACCCCCAGAGCTAGTGAGTATAGACAATCAGCCGCTCCCAGCCAAGAAAGCTTGTGAGGAGGAATTCTTGGAAACAAAGGAGCAGGGTTCAGCAGTGAAGTTTAGAAGAGGTAGGCTAAGAAAATTCATACCCCCAAAATTAGACTACAATACCTTATATTTTTTCCAGATATTTTTCAAACCTCTTTCTCTTACCAAATTTTACTCACTTAGAAGCCAGCAAGAAATGTGATATCACATATAAAAAAAAAAAAAGCTCACAACAATCCCCAGGTGTAAATAAGGAAATTTAAAAGAAGTTAAGTGACTTGTCCAAGATCACATTGCTAGGAAATGGGAATTCAGAATTTGAACCCCAGTGTGGATGGCTCTATATACCATGTTCTTTGCTGGATGGATCCCCTTGGGTAAAGTCTAGGCTACACAGCTGGTGAGAGAATGGGGCATAACTCTGGCTTTACAAAGTCAGCAGAAGCTCTGAATTCAAACTCAAATTCACACCCTTATCCCAACCAGGTTCAATTATTCTGTTGTGCCCAAGATTGCGAATCCGAGAAACCACCAAGAAGCCGACACCGATGCAAACACACGAGGGTTTATTACAAGCTCGAGCTTGGGTCCAAGTATACCCGACACAGCGGAGCAGGGACTTGGACCCCAGGTGGGTTTCAGCTTAGTTTTAAGGGCTGGTCTAGGGGACCTCCAGAAGGGGCGGAGGAATTTCTCAAGTTCTGTTTACATTTTGATATGGGGCTTTATTTTTTTTTTAATATTTTATTTATTATTTATCTATTTAAGTCACAGACAGAGAGAGAGAGAGGCAGAGTCATAGGCAGAGAGAGAAGCAGGCTCCATGCACCAGGAGCCCGATGTGGGATTCGATCCCAGGTCTCCAGGATCGCGCCCTGGGCCAAAGGCAGGCGCCAAACCGCTGCGCCACCCAGGGATCCCTGATATGGGGCTTTAAAGGGCATTGAGCTCTGTTCTTATTCTAATATGGGGCTTTCTAGGACGTTAAGCTGTAAGCTGTTTTCTTCCAGTAACTGAAGTAATATAAATTTCAGCTCTTATTCACAGGGGCCTGGGATGGCTGCGCTTGTGCTAACCCTGAACTTAAAGTGGAATGGCCTTAATTTTCTCGGCCTCCACAATTCAGGGAAAATGTTCATGTCACTCTGTAAGGTATTCTAGGGGAATGAGGCTATATCACTTAGAGTCAGTTAGTTCCCTACGATTCGACGTCCTTTTGAGGGCTTTTGCACTTGTCCAACCATTCTTTTCATCTTCATTTTAGCACTGTAAAGATTTGAAAATTAATTTATCTAGGGTGAAACATCTGACTTACTGCATTTCTAATAGTGAATATATGTCATTTCAGAATAATGAAACAAGACTGTCTTTGGGTGTCAGGAAGTGGGAAGAAACTTTTTTTAAGATTTTTATTTATTTATTTGAGAGAGAGCACAAGCAGAGGAAGGGGGAGAAGCAGACTTCCCACTGAGCAGGGAGTGGGAAGGGCCTGATCCCAGGACCTTGGGATCATGACTTGAGCTAAAGGCTGATGCTTAACCAACTGAGCCACCCAGGCACCCCAGGAGGAAACTTTTAAAAGTAATCTTGAGCCAGAAGTCAGAAGAATTTTCTTTGCATCAACTCTTTTCATGCTATGTAGAGCACAAAAGATAAGGATGGAACTCTACAGAGACGTCAGGGAGAGAATATGTGACTCTAAAATTCAAACCTGTGTTGGTGGAAATGAGAACAGTGTACTTGAGTGAGTCAAGCATATCAGCTTTATCAAGAACCTCAGTGAAGGGGACCAAACAAGAAAGATCTGTGGAGGATGACAAGACTTTCCGGTCCACAGGAGAACAGCACAATGCAACAACCACCTAAAACCAGAAGATACCGTCCACTACCCTCTAAATTACCACCATTCGACCTGCTTCACGGAGACACTGTACAGGCTTGGTGTTATCTGTTAGAGCTGAGCACCAGAGACAGGAGAAGCACAGAAGCAACTCTGTGAATGCCCAAGTCAGAAGAATATTCCTGTCACAGCCAAGAAGGCCAACATCCAGACAAGGTCATAAAAAAAATCAAAGGTAGACAAAGAGGAAATGTCTCTGGAAAGGTCCAAGATAAAGATGTGATCTGAGGGGACTGATTCTCCAGAAGCAGCTTTTCCCCTGAGGGAGTACCTGACTTGAAGAGTTACTACTCTTCTTGAGGAGGTTAATACCATTGTGGTAACAACTTCAGCCCAGAGGTTGTATTGGCCTCCTGGGCTGGAATTGCAGCCTCTGTCAGGATATGGAAGCAGTGGAATAACCGTAAGAGACTTAGAGTGTCTGTGGTCCACGAGAGAAGTCTCCCTGCAGACATGGATGGTTGGATTCACCTGCAGTTTTATGCTGGACCAGCCTGGATTCCAGAAAAACAAGGGAAAACGAGTACATGCTTCTTGTTCCCTTCTTGTAGTTTCCCAATATGGTATGCTCCATGTATTCAGAGGAACAATGTGTTAATAAAAAGCCTCCAGGGACACCTGGGTGGCTTAGAGGTTGAGTGTCTGCCTTTGGCTCAGGTCATGATCCCAAGGTCCTGGGATCGAGTTCTGCATCAGGCTCCCCGCAGGGAGCCTGCTTCTCCCTCTGCCTATGTCTCTGCCTCTCCCTCTGTGCCTCTCATGAAAAAATAAATAAAATCTTTTTTAAAAATACAAAATAAATAGAAAGCCTCCAATGAGATTAGAATATCAGGGGAAAGAGCACATTTGTGCTTGAAAGTGAGGGGTGGAAAAGTACTACAGTCAGCTCCACTGATGGCCAACATGTACTCCATGCTTCTTGCTTACAGGGCTTGTAGACCAGTGGGTTGCAGACTGGTGGATTGCCCACAGACACCCGCCCTCCAAAAGTGCCTGCTTTGGTGTGGGATGTGTGCATTAGTATATGGAGACTCTTAGGGTTTTTTCATTTGTTTATTTTGTTTTTTAAGTAAGCTCTATGCCCAATGTGGAGCCCAACACAGGTCTTGAACTCACAACCCTGAGATCAAGACCTGAGCTGAGATCAGAAGTCTGATGCTTAACCAACTGAGCTACCCAGGTGCCCCATGGAGACTCTTATGTTTAAAAATGGGAAAACATTTCACAAGTTATCATTCATTCCAGTTAATAAACACCATTTATTAACAAACTGTTAATAATGTCATTTATTAAAAACTTTTTGGTAACTACCAAATGTCTACCTTTCTGAATAGAAATAACCTTAATAGCTTGAGAGAATATCTTCAGCTGAGCATTGTGAAGGATTTGAGTAAAGAAACAGCATACTTTGTTTCCATTCTCATTTTCCACTTCAGAACACAGACTACCTTAGGAAGGCTCTAAGTGTAATGACTCCGAACTATTGATTACTGTAAGTCAGAGTAAGCTGTTATTCTCTCTCTTGCCCTTCCAAAACACATAATTCTTAATTTGGAAAATGTTGTTTTGTATTTTTTCTTAGTAACATCAAACATCCATGGTTTAGCTCTGGGCTAAAAGCACAGGGCACTTTGCCAGTATTATTTCCACTTGTAAATGTTTTGTGTATTTCTGCTGCTTAAAAATGTCTAAGGTTGCTTTCCAATCATAAATACATAATATGTTGAATTTAAAATGTGTATATAACTCATCACCTGTTGTATTTAGACCATATTCATCACATACAAAATATGGTTAATGTTCTGAACTCAAAGTAGGATTAAAGCCAAAAAGCATGATTTTCTTTTATATGACAGATTTTTAATTTTTTGTGTACTTCCTAAATTTATGGTCCTGAAAGTCTCAGAAAAGAATGGATGTTTTTCTCTGGTCTTGTTTTCACAGCAGTTTCCAACATTATTTTATTATTGTGAGTAGAAGACTTCTGCCTTTCCCCCAACAGAGGAAGTTGTAAAAGTAATGCACTGGAAAGAGTGGTAGAGTTGAAAAGTTTGTAACCATTGTGATGTAGATGGTTTGAGTAAGAGTCCTCCATAAACATTAAAGATAAAAAGGACAGTTTTTTTGTTTTGTTTTTTTTTAATTATTTTTATTTATTTATTTATGATAGTCACAGAGAGAGAGAGAGAGAGAGAGGCAGAGACACAGGCAGAGGGAGAAGCAGGCCCCATGCACCGGGAGCCTGATATGGGATTCGATCACAGGTCTCCAGGATCGCGCCCTGGGCCAAAGGCAGGCGCCAAACTGCTGCGCCACCCAGGGATCCCCGGTTTTTTTTTTTTTAAGATTTTATTTATTTATTTGAGAGAGAGAGCAAGCAAGCATGAGTGGGGGTGGGGGGTGTGAGGCAGAGGGAGAAGCAGACTCCCTGCTGAGATGCAAGGCTTAGTCCATGACTCTACAATCATGACCTGAGCCAAAGGCAGATGCTTAACCGACTGAGCCACCCAGGCACCCCCAAAAAGGAAAGTTTTATTGAGGAGCAAGATATTTCCATGGCCTCACAGTGTCTCTCTACAGATTGCTCATTAGCAGTCAGAATTTTCCAGCATAATAAATAATATGCACAATTTATTCCTTTATAAAAGATATAATTAGGGGCACCTGGGTAGCTCAGCTGGTTAAGGATTCAACTCCTGATTTTGGCTCAGGTCATGATCTCAGGGTCTTGAAATCAGGTACCATTTGGGGTTCCTAGCTCAGTGGGGAGTCTGCTTCAGATTCTCTCTCCCTCTCCCTCTGCATCCCCCCACCAATCCACCACACACATGTACTCACTCACATCCTCTCTCTCCCTCTCTCTCTCTTTCAAATAGATAGTTTCTTAAAAAAACAAACAAACAAACAAAAAAACAGAATCATTTGGTGTCCTGGCTTGTGAGCAGGTCACCAACAGAGATCTCTGGGAACTAGCCCAGATGTATTACCTGTTTTCAACAGTGCCACAAAATAAAACTAACAGCAGCTGATGACAATTGAGCAGTTGTTTAACAGACCTTAGGTTAAGCACTTATCTCATTTGAAGCTGGCAACAACCCAAATGAGTTTCCTGAGGATGGAGGTTATGCTGTCTTGATCACTGCCGAACTACCATCTCTTATCTCTTTACCTGGAATCTAGCAGGTCTGAGGTAACTTCTTGTTGAATGAATAAATATCAGATACTTATTAGTGCCATTTCACATTCTATCAGCCTCACCTGTCTCTTGTTCCAGCCTCTGTACAGGCCAGCAGTACAGTGACCTCTGAGCAGCTTCACACAGGTACAAAAGACATGACTGACCTGTACTCCATACTTCCTGCTTCTTGCCTTGGGGCTGCCCTTTGACACAGAGGTCTGTGTGCCATGAAACCCCACCATGTATGTGCACTGTGAAAATGTGGGGGAGTTATTATCTAAAGAGACATACCTTTAACCAGTGAGAGGCAAGAGTCAATGAATGAATACACTCTTTCTGTTCTCTCCAATGCACCGTTTGGATACAGAATTTCTTTGGCTTTTGGAGGTCCATCATAATGGTCCCTTGGGATAAACAGTAGCAACAACTCAGTAACCTACCCTCCTGTATCTTGTCACATTCCCTCTCCCTGTCTTCCTGCCTTTCTTTGTCTCTCCATCTTGCCCCCTGGGCTCACCATCCCTAGTAAAGAAATAGCACATAAATCCTTTATCTCAGGCCCTTCTTTCTAGAGATCCCAGTGTAAATGAATCTACTTTTGAATACTTTGTCTAAAAACATTACCCAGATGAATTAGTGTACACTGGACCATCTATTTTAATTACTGAATTCCAATCAAAAGGAATGAAGAATGCCTTCTCCCAGAACCACATAGCCCACCACCCTGGATACCAATGGTAGCTATTTATGTAAGCCATAAGAGCATGGCCCCAAGGCAGTAGGACCCCATTCCAACTCCTGTAACTCTTATTTCTCCCCAAGAAGCCTAGCCTCCACAGGACTCTTTGAGGACAGGAGGATGTAATATTGCTGTGTCAGGGTTCATCTCAGAATGCTTAAAACAAATGTTTACAATAAATAGTGGCACAGTGATACCTTCCAGGAAAATTATACAAATTCTAGAAATTTATCAATTCTACTAAAAAGCAGAAAACTTAAAAAGGAGCTGATAGGGGAAACAAGTAGCAGTAATTAATAAAATAATAGATGTGATTTTTTTTTTCCTAACATTTATTGACTGCCAGGCCAGGCACATTAGATCTTTACAAAAGCCCTTTTGATAACATTAATCTTAATTTACAGGTATCTGGAGGGTTCAGACATTCTCACTGCTATAAACAGATGCCAGCCAACTTCCAGACTCCTTTTATATGAGAGAGGAATACAACTCTCTGTTTAAGCCAGCGTTGTGTTGATAATTTCTGTTATATGTAGTTAAGGTTAATTATAAATGTTATATTTACCTAATTACAAGGGATTTCTTTTTTTTTTTAATTACAAAGGATTTCTGATACAACTTTTGGTTCAAGCCTCAGTTCAAAAACTAGGGAAATATACTCTAGTAGATATTCTAAAAAAATTGTAGTCATAAGATACTCTTTCAGTGTGCATCAGAGAAAAGAAAATCAGGAATTATCTGATATAGGGAAAGTATATCATAGGAAAAAAGTCCCACAAGACGGCTTCTCAGTGGTCTTTCATAGGCATAAGGACTGTATTTTTTACCCCCTACCACAAAATTGATACACAGAAAGTGGTAAATAGGAACATACCTACAGAGATTTTCAGTAGGACCATAGGAAATAATTAAATTTCCTTCATTTATTTATTTAAAACTATTTATTAAGGGGGTGCCTGAGTGGCTCAAGCAGTTGAAGGTTGGACTCTTGGTTTCAGCTCAGATCATGATCTCGGGGGTCATGAGATCAACCCCCATATCAGGCCCCATGCTCAGCATGGAGCCTGCTTAAGAATCTCTTTCCTCCCCTGTCTCTCCCCACTTGTGTTGGTGCTCTTTCCCTCCCCTTTCTCTCTCGCCTAAAATAAAAAACAAAAACAAACAACCACTTATTAAGCCTCAGGAAGCTACAGAGATGAAATTCTAAGACCTGCTGGGTCTAGGAGGCTGGGTTTGTGAAAAATATGCACAAGGAGACAGCCTCCACACTCTCGTGAGTCACAGAGGAGGTTCTAATCCAATGTTGGGGGAAGAAGGAAGGCTTTCTAGAGGAGGTGATGCCCGAGTGAGTCCTAAGAAGTGGGTGTCCCAGGAAAATAAATCCAGGTAAGGGTTAGCAAGAAAGGCAGGGAGAGAGCCCAGAGTGTGCTGGGAGAACGTGGAACAGCGTGGTATAACAGGAAACATGGGATGGAGTGAGAAAAGATGAGGCCGCTGCTGCATCAAGGGGCCATGTCATGAAGTCCTGGCACCAAGGTGTTTAGATCTCATGGAAAACTATACTGAGCATAGAATGCTTTTAAAAGAGAAGTACCTTTAGAACTCTTGTAGTTTAGAAAAATACTTTGCTCTGGGTGAGCTACTGACCCTTCCTGCTCTAATACTATTAATCAAGGAATTGGTGCAATTTTTAAAAATTAAAATTTGATAAGAACCTGCAAATAACTCTTGTCCTCATTTGGGACTGTAATTTGGCTCCTTGAATGTTCATGTTTGATTCTTTCCTCTTGGGATGTGCCTAGTGGATGTACCAAGGTCAGGCAGGAAAGGAGATACATACCATTTGTTTGATATACCAATTCAAGCAAAAGCCAGGAGCAGGGACTGGAGCTGAGAAAAGGTAAGACTCAGGATTCAGGACTAGGGCTCAGTGACAATGATATCAGCTAGATGGCTGCAGGGATCGAGGACCCAATAGGTACCTGTGCTTACCCCATCTGATGGTTCTGTTAAGGGAATTGTCTTCATATTTGAACATTCTCTGCAGAGTCTAGGGGCTTTCTAGGTAGGATGGGCCCTGGATTGAACCCCTGATGACTCCTGCAGCTTTCCCTACCACCCTCCACCTGCATTGGCCATCAGTGGTGAGTCACTCCTCAACAATTCCATACCTTCTTTTACATGGTAAGGAACAGGAAGCCAGGTGCTGAGCAGGGACTGAGTCTACTTCATTCATAATTGTATCCTCAGTACCTAGTATAGTACTGAGCATATGGTAGGCACCTCAAAAATATTTATGAAATAAACAAGTATCAAATATATTAATTTGCCTTTGTGCATAAAGTAAAAATAACAAACACATACCATATTTACCATGTATTCTAAGCCTTTTACAGATCTTTTACTCTCAAACCAACTTTATAAGGGAAATAATATTATACTATTATTCCCTTTTTACAGATGAGAAAAATTAAAAACAGAGAGGTCAAGTACTTGCCTAAGGTCACATAGCTATAAGTATAAATTCTGCAAAAGGTATAAATTTCCAATTATAAAATAAATAAGTACTAGGGATGTAATGTACATAATGATTCTAGTTAACACTCCGCTGTTAAAAGGAATTTGGACTTATTACATGAGTGCTAGCATTTCTAGTTCCTTCAAGACTCCACTATTTTTCCAATTTGGGATACTTGAAGGCTAAGTTGTTAATTAAGAAGCATTATTAACACATAAAGATAAATTTGTTCATCTTCTGGATATAAATGGCAGTCCAAACACTTGAAGAAGGGAGTGAGGCTTGAGGAGAAAACCTTCCACTGCAGTCCCATTAATCTTCAAACCCAAACACCCAACCTTGGTTTATCTTATTAGGCTCCCAAATCTTATTCCCCCCAGTCACTAAGGTCCCTGTCACATTGGCTAGCTCTCAGCTCTTCAGACAAGCCAAGCACGCCTCTCCTCAAGGGCTGTGCATATGCTGTTCCCTCTGCTGCAAATACTCTTCCACCAGGTTTTCTCCTGGCAGGAAATGTCTCACTATTCATGTCTCGGCTTAAATGTCATTCCTTTTTGAAGTCTTCCTCAAGTATCCAGTCTACAGAACGACCCTCCAACCCTTACCTCCCATCTCATTGACCTGCTTTCTTTTCTTCAAAGCGGTTACCAGTAACAGAAATAGTCCTTTTTGTTTGCTTGGTATTTCCTTATTTCTTTCATTTTCCCACTTTGGAATATCAAATTCTTGAGGCAGATCGAGGAGGCTGGCGGCAAAAAGGAGTGTAATTCATATTTGCCCAATGACAAATGATTCAGCAAGTTACAAATATTTGCCAGGCACTGGCCAACAGCAAGCCAAATGAAGAGAGGAACCTCTAATCTCCACGTACCTGTCTCAGTGCCTGAATTGTGCGGGAATAAAATGCCCAGGGCCAGGAGATTCTGCATCAGAGGCCCACTAGTGACACTCAGTTGCCTGCAGAGGTCCCCTTGCCAGTCTGAGAAATCAAACTGGCAGCTTTGGGTATGAAGCAGATGCCTGTGAAATCAAACTAAGAGGAGGCTTAGCAGCACCCAGGATGTTGGAAATCTGAGTGACTGCTCCTAGGCCTGCGGCAGGGAGAAAGTTGGTCCTGCCTCTAGATACCAACGGGGAGGATTCCTGTTGTTTTTCCAGTTTTGTGTACTGGAGTGTAGCATGAGATTTCACTTGGAAAAAAAAAAATGTTTCTTTGATTTCAAAACAAATATAGTTTGGAAACTGTTTCCTTAGAGAATTTCTCCTCATTGTATACTAAGTGCTAAAGGAATTTTTTTTTTAACTGAAGTCTTTCTCAATATTCAGAGTAAATATTTTAATGATTGTCCTTCCCAGGTAGAAACTTGAAGACTTCAAGGCCAAGCACCCAGCTTGCAGACCCAAGTAGCTGAACCCATTCACCCCTCTCTGCCCACCCTTGTCTCCTCACCAGGTGATAGGTAGCACACATTGCCTGCTCAAGGCAAAACATGTTAGAAATGGAGAGCACTCAAACATGCCACTGACCTATACCTATACTTCATATGAGAAAGTAGGAAGAGAAGCCAGGGAAGTAATTGAGCTAGAAATAACTCAATTGATGGGCATCCTACACCCAAAGCCCACCAGGTGCCCACGCCTGCTAGGGTAAGGTAATGGAGGCTTGCTGGCAACTAATGATGCATGTCAACATCTCAGAAAGTTTTGGCAGAAGGCTGCTTACAGGCTTTGAAATGATTGGGAATGTTTAGCTGAAAATAAATGCCTTTCTCTCACTTGCACTCCATGCCTTTAAGCTCCCAAGGTATGGCTGTGCTGCTGCTCAGAGTAGTGAAGGTTTTGCAGTGCTCCCCATCCGCCCATGCCTGGAAACACAGAGCAGCCACCCCCACACCTCTGCAAAAGATAATCAGTAGCACTGGAACCTGGCTAAGATTTGACAGAATGAAGATCTGGCATCTAAACACAGGGCATTCATTGGCTCCAGCACCTGAGCTCTGTCTGTGAGGTGGGTTTCAAGGTCACAATAAATTCAGAATGACCTCAGAGATCAGGACACCCTGCCTGTGACCCAACTCCCATTTACTCAGCTTCCATGCCACTTTTATGCTACTCTTCCTACAGACCAGCCTCTTGCTGGGACAGCAACACAAAGGTGTGAGGTGACATTTGAATCCTCTAAGTGCACAGGTGGTGACCGCACACCACCCTCAAGCTAGATAGTAACAGTCGCGACTATATTTAGGGACAGAAATTAGCACAGGCTTCTGTAGGGACTCCAAGTACTGGCACAGGGGCTCTTTGCATTGCACCAGGAGCCTATTAGCAAAATAGAAGTTGCTCCTGGCCAACTGGCAACACAATCACTTGGAACTTCAGCCTGGGAGAGAGCAGCCTCTGATCATGAAAGAGCCACACCCTTGCGGTCAGCCAAAGGATGGACTGAATCCAACTGCCTGTGCGTCTATATCTTTGCTGGGGGTCAGTTACTAAATTGCTATCATGGATAACCAGCCACAGCCCTAGTCTGAGACCGAAAGTGTGCCACTGGGGGCAGGTGGGGAAGTGGAGTATCTATCACTCACAGGAGCTGGGCAGGCATCCTAGTTCACAAGAGGTGCTAAGAGACCATGTGGCCCAGGTCTCAGTTCCCAAACGGCCTCAAGTTTCAAATTTTGAAATTATCTGCAAAAGAATTATATACACAGTCACCAAGATACCCTGATAAGGGCAAAGGAAAGTGACATTCAAGGTGAAACTTGAAAATAGCTGCTTCTTACTAGACGACACTGATGGGAGTAAATTAAAATAATAATGACAGACACTTCTGTAGTGTATACAGTTCTAAGAGTTGAGGGCCCCTTCTAAGACTTGCATTTAACTCTCACAAAAACCCTAAGTCCATTTGATAGATTAAGTAACTTAGGTACAGAAAGCAAAGACCAAATAACATGCCCCAAATCACACAGCTTATAAGATCACACAGCTAATGAAGTGTTGGATTAGGATTTGAACTCAAGTTGTCTGGGTTCCAGAGTCACTATACTTACCTACTATGAGCTACTATGAAGTACTTACCTACTATTTAAAAAATAAATCCTCGGTAACAGCACAATCAAACTGTAATTTTATAGGTTAAAGTAGTCACCTCTTAGCATGGAAACACTTAGCATTTCACCATTTTTTAATATCCCAGGAGTCTCTAAAAATGGAAGAAACTCAGGCTCTCTAAAAGGTCTCAGGCCAGTCTAGCAACAACTGGGCTTCTTCTTGAGGATTGCGCCTACTCTAGAGAGTTCTCTAGAATACTCTAGTAATTCAAGTTCTGGTCGAGGCTGCTAGAGACCCCATCAGTGGGCCTCCTCCTGTGCTATGGTCAGCCTTCATTTGGTCATGGCCACTTCTCAACCCAAAGCTCTCAAACTAAGAATCTAGGGAGTTTGTCTCTAAAACTGGTAATGCCAAGGCCCCCAAGGGCTTTCATTTTGTCCCAGCCCCTCCAAGAGAGTAGCAGCATCGGGGGGCAGTGCCAGGCACCCAGCCCAGATACTGGGAGGCTCGGATACCTGAGCTAAGAAAGAAAAAGGTAGTTCTTTAAAGCTGGCAGTTGAGTTGTGATATTTAATAGAGTCCTAGATATGCTAGAGAAGAACAGTGTGTACAATTCGTAATTGATAGATTGACAGTAGGGTTTATTGACTCAAAAACCTATCTACTGACCCTCCCTGAGAAGGCACTGTGCTAGGCACTATGGGAATGGAGATAATTGAGACATGAGAGCCCAGAACAGGGGCACAAACACACTAACACATCACTCTATCACAGTGTGGTTGGCAGAGTAGATCATGGCAGGGCTGAGTGCTATGAGACCCCACTTCGTTCTGGAGAGGGAATGTGTGGAAGCCTCCTTAGGGAGCTGACATTTGCAGGCAGCCTCTAAAGATGAGCAGACATTGACTTAGCCAAGCAGAGAGCTGAGAGAATGACAAAGAGAATCCCCAAATACCATTGGACCCAAGCTTCCTGTTAAGTAGTTAATTTAATTAATATTTACTGAGCACTATTATATGACTAATGCTTGACTAGAATTCCTTTTTCTTGTTGTTTTATTTAAATTCAAGTTAGTTAACATATAGTGTATTATTAGTTTCAGGGGTAGAATTTAGTGATTCATCAGTTGCATTTAATACCCAGTGTTCATCACTTTAAGTGCTCTCCTTAATGCCCATCACCCAGTTAGCCCATCCCCCAACCCACTTCCCCTACACCAACGCTCAGTTTGTTTCCTAGGGTTTAGCCTCTCTTACGGTTTGTCTCCCTTTCTGTTTTCATCTTATTTTATTTTTCCTTCCCTTCCCCTATTTTCATTATATATATATATATATATATATATATATATATATATATATATATATATCATATCTTCTTATCCATTCTTCTATTGATGGTATCTGGGCTCTTATAGTGGCCATTGTGGACATTACTGTTACAAATATTGGGGTGCGGTGCCCCTTCAAATCACTGTGTTTGTATCCTTTGGATGAATACCTAGTAGTGCAATTGCTGAGTCATAGGATAGTTCCATTTTTAATTTTTTGAGGGATTTCCATACGATTTTCCAGAGTGGCTGCACCAGCTTGCATTCCCACCAGCAGTGTAAAAGGGTTCCCCCTTCTCTGCATCCCTGACAACATCTGTTGTTTCCTGACTTAATTTTAGCCATTCTGACCAGCATGAGGTGGTATCTCATAGTGGTTTTGATTTGTATTTCCCTGATGCCGAGTGATTGAGCATTTTTTCATGTGTCTGTTGGCCATTTGTATGTCTTCTATGGAGAAATGTCTGTTCATGTCTTCTGCCTGTTTCTTGACTGGATTTTTGTTTTTTAGGTGTTGTTTGATATGTTCTTTATAAATTTTGGATACTAGTCCTTTATCTGATATGTCATTTGTGAATATCTTCTCCCATTCCATTTAGCCCTTTGCTGTGCAAAAGCTTTTTACCCTGATGAAATCCCAATGGCTCAGTTTTGCTTTTGTTTCCCTTGCCTTTGGAGATGTGTCTAGCAAAAAGTTGCTGCAGCAGAGGTCAAAGAGGTTACTGCTTATGTTCTCCTCTAGGAGTTTGATGAATTCCTATCGTATATGTAGGTCTTTGATCCATTTTGAGTTTATTTTTGTGTAAGGTATAAGAAAGGGGTCCAGTTTCATTCTTCTGCATGTGGCTGTCCAATTTTCCCAATGCCATTTGTTAAAGAGACTGTCTTTTTTCCATTGGGTATTCTTTCCTGCTTTAACAAAGATTAGTTGACCATAGAGTTGAGGGTCCATTTCTGTATTCTCTATTCTCTTCCATTGATCTATGTGTCTGTTTTTGTGCCAGTACCACACTGTCTTGATTACAGCTTTGTAATAGAGCTTGAAGTCTGGAATTGCTTGGATGCTTGGATGCCTCCAGCTTTGGTTTTCTTTTTCAATATTCCTTGGGCTATTCAAGGTCTTTTCTGCTTCCATACAAATTTTGGGATTGTTTGTTCCAGCTCTGTGAAAAATGTTGATGATATTTTGGGCACCTAGGTGGTTCAGTTGGTTAAGCATCTGCCTTCGGCTCAGGGCCTGATCCCAGGCTCCTGGCATCCTGGCATCAAGTCCAGCATTGGGCTCCCTGCTCAGTAGGAAGTTTGTGTCTCCCTCTCCCTCTGCCCCTCCCCTCTGTTTATACTGTCTCTCAAATAAATTAGTGAAATCTTTTTTTAATGTTGATGGTATTTTGAGAGGGATTGCATTAAATGTTTACATGTTTAAATGTTTACATTGCTTTGGATAGTATAGATTTATTTATTTATTTATTTATTTATTTATTTATTTATGAGACAGAGCACAAGGGGGGGAGGGGCAGAGGGAGAAGCAGATTCTCCACTGAACAGGGAGCGTGATGTGAGACTTGATCCCAGGACCCTAAGATCATGAGATCATAACCTGAGCTGAAGGCAAACACTTAACATCCTGAGCCACCCAGATGCCCTTAGTATGGACATTTTTACAATATTTGTTCTTCCAGTCCATG
The DNA here is from genome assembly GCF_003254725.2 of Canis lupus dingo. NCBI lineage: Eukaryota > Metazoa > Chordata > Mammalia > Carnivora > Canidae > Canis > Canis lupus. The sequence goes on from NC_064270.1 coordinate 6,299,244, forward strand.
AACATAGAACGTTTTTTAATTTCTTTGTGTCTTCCTCAAATTTTTTTACAAGTACTGTATAGTTTTCAGAGTACAGGTTTTTTACCTCTTTGGTTAGGTTTATTCCTAGGTATCTTAAGGTTTTTGGTACAGTTGTGAGCAAGATTAATTGATTTCTCTTTCTGCTGCTTCATTGTTGGTATACACAAATGCAACAGACTTTTGTGTGCCAATTTTATATCCTGCGACTTTACTGAATTCCTGTTATCAGCTCTAGCAATTTTGGGGGGTTTTCTGCATAGAGTATCGTGTCATCTGCAAAGAGTGAAGGTTTGACTTCTTCTTTGCCAATCTGGATGCCCTTTATTTCTTTTTATTGTCTGATTGCTGAGGCTAGGGCTTCCAGTACTATGTTGAACAACGGTGGTGAGAGTGGACATCCCTATCATGTTCCTGACCTTAGGGGAAAAGCTCTCAGTTTTTCCCCATTGAGGATGATATTAGCTATAGGTCTTTCATATATGGCCTTTAAGGTGTTGAGTGTGTTCCCTCTATACCTACTTTGTTGAGGGTTTTTATCAAGAAAGGATGGTGTATTTTGTCAAGTGCTTTTTCTGCATCTATTGAGAAGACCATGTGATTCTTGTCCATTCTTGTATTAATGTGGTATATCACAGTAATTGATTTGTGGATGTTGAACCACACCTGCAGCCCAGGAATAAATCCTACTTGATCATGCTGAGTAATCCTTTTAATGTACTATTGGGTCCTGTTCAGCTAGTATCTTGTAGAGAATTTTTACACTTATGTTCATCAGGGATATTGGTGTGTATTCTCATTTGTAGTGGGGTCTTTGTCTAGTTTGGGATCAAGGTAATGCTGGCCTCTTAGAATGAGTTTGGAAGTTTTCCTTCCACTTGTATTTTTTTGAACAGTTTCAGAAGAATAGGTATTAATTCTTCTTTAAATGGTTGGTAGAATTCCCCTGGGAGGGGCCATATGGCCCTGGACTCTGGTTTGTTGGGAGATGTTTGATGACTGATTATATTTCTTTGCTGGTTATGGGTCTGTTCAGGTTTTCTATTTCTTCCTGTTTAATTTTGGTCATTTATATTTTTCTAGGAATTAATCCATTTCTTCCAGATTGCCTAATTTATTGGCATATAATTGCTCATAATATTCTCTTATAATTGTTTGTGTTTCTTTGGTGTTGGTTGTGATCTCTCCTCTTTCATTCATGATTTTATTTGTTTGGGTCCTTTTTCTTTTCTTTTTGATAAGTCTGGCTAGGGGGTTATCAATCTTGTTAATTCTTTCAAAGAACCAGCTCCTAGTTTTGTTGATCTATTCTACGTTTTTTTTTTTTTTAATTTTTATTTATTTATGATAGTCACAGAGAGAGAGAGAGAGAGAGGCAGAGACATAGGCAGAGGGAGAAGCAGGCTCCATGCACCGGGAGCCCGATGTGGGATTCAATCCCGGGTCTCCAGGATCGCGCCCCGGGCCAAAGGCAGGCGCTAAACCGCTGCGCCACCCAGGGATCCCTATTCTACGTTTTTATTTCTATATCATTGATTTCTGCTCCAATCTTTACAATTTCTCTTCTACTGGATTTAGGCTTTATTTGCTGTTCTTTTTCCAGTTCCTTTAGGTGTAGGGTTATCTGTGTATTTGTGATGTTTCTTGCTTCTTGAGGAAGGCCTATATTGCTATATACTTTCCTCTTAGGACCATCTTTGCTACATCCCAAAGGTTTTTTTTTTTTTTTTTTCATCCCAAAAGTTTTGAACTGTTGTATTTTCATTTTCATTTGCTTCCATGTATTTTTTTTTTTTTTTTTTTGAAAAGCACTTGTTAGCTTTTAATGAACCTCCCCCTATGTGGCTTCAAGCTACTAGAACGCAGGCGCCCCCCACACCCTTTATCTTCTCCTCAGCTCTTCTACTGAAGAATTTGGCCTTCACGATGACAGGCTGTTTTGGGAGCTTTCCCTTTCCCAAAACTTTGTAGTAGCCCGATCGCACCACATCGATAATAGGAGCAGCTCCAGTCTTGTTTTTGGCAGCATTTACCCGTGTCTGCTCACTGACTAAGGTCCACAGTTTATCAAGGTTGACAGTTGGGCAGAAGCTCTGGTTCCTCTTTAAGTGGTAATGTCTCATACCGACTTTTCCGAAGTAACCTGGGTGATATTTGTCGAAGTTGATCCTGTGATGATGCACGCCACCAGCATTACCCCGGCCTCCTGGGTGCTTCCGGTGTTTGCCGATGCGGCCGTGGCCATGGCTCACGTGGCCCCGAAGTTTCCGGGTCTTCCTCAGTCTGGATCTGCTTCCATGTATTTTTTTAAGTTCTTCTTTAATTTCCAGTTGACCCATTCATTCTTTAGTAGGATATTCTTTAACCTCTATGTATTGTGGTCCTTCCAAACTTTTTCTTGTGGTCGACTTCATTTCATAACATTTGGTCTGAAAATATACATGATATGATCTCAATCTTTTTGTACCACTTGAGTCCTGATTTATGACCAAGTATGTGATCTATTCTGGAGAATTTTTTATGTGCACTCAAAAATAATATGTATTCTGCTGCTTTAGAATAAGATACTCTGAATATATCTGTTAGGTCTATCTGGCCCAGTGTGTCATTCAAAGCCCTTGTTTCTTTGTTGATTATCTGCTTGGATTATCTGTCCATTGCTATGAGAGGGGTGTTAAAGTCCCCTACTGTTATTGTATTATTATCAATGAGTTTCTTTAAATTTATTGTTAATTGATTTATATATTTGGCTTCTCCCAAGGTAGGGGCACAAATATTTGTAACTGTTAGATTTTCTTTTTTTTTTTTTTTTTTTTACTGTTAGATTTTCTTGTTGCGTAGACCCCTTTATTATGATATAGTGTCCTTTCTCATCTCTTATTACAGTCTTTGGTTTAAAATTTAGTTTGTCTGATATAAAGATGGCTATTCCAACTTTCTTTTGTTTTTGTTTTTGTTTTTGTTTTTGTTTTCCAACTTTCTTTTGACATCCAGTAGCATGATAAATGGTTCTCCACTCCCTCACTTTCAATCTGGAGGTGTCTTTGGGTCTAAAATGAGTCTCTTGTAGGCAATATATCAATGTCTTGTTTTTTTAAACCATTCTGATCCCCTGTGTCTTTTGATTGGAGCATTTAGTCTGTTTACATTCAGAGTAGTTATTGAGTGCTATGAATTTAGTGCCTTTGTATTACTTGTAAAGTCACTCTGCCTGTAGATTGTTCCTTTATAGTCCTTGTTACTTTTGGTCTCTCTTTCCCACTCAAAGGGACCCCTTTTGTATTTATTATGGGGCTGGCTTGGTGTTCATGAACTCTGTTAGGTTTTGTCTTGGAAACTCTTTATCTCTCCTATTCTGAATGACAGCTTTCCTGGATAAAGTATTCTTGGCTGCATATTTTTCCCATTTAGCACATGAATATATCTTGCCAATCCTTTGTGGCCTGCCTGGTCTCTGTGTATATGTCTGCTGCCAGCCTTGTGTCTTCTACCCTTGTAGGTTAAGGACTTTTTATCCCGAGCAGTTCTCAGGATTCTCTCTTTATATTTGTACTTTAGAAGTTTCACTATAATATGTCTGGTGTTGACCTGTTTTTGTTGATTTTGAGGAAGGCCTATATTGCTATATACTTTCCTCTTAGGACCATCTTTGCTACATCCCAAAGGTTTTCAACTCTTGTGTTTTCATTTTCACTTGCTTCCATGTATTTTTTAAGTTCTCTGTGCCTCTTGGACTTGAATAGGGAAAGTTAGGGAAATTCTGAGGTATAATTTGTTCAAATAAACCATCTCCCCTTTTCCCCCACTTTTCCTCTTCTGGGACTCCTGTGATTCAGATATTATTTTGCTTTATGGAATCACTGAGTTCCCTAAGTCTACCTTCATTATCTAAGAGTTTCATTTCCCTCTTCTTTTCATCTTCATTATTTTCCATAATTTTATCTTCTATATCACCTATCCTTTCCTCTGCTTCTTCAGGTCTTGTAGTGATTACATCTAGTCAGTTTTTCACCTCAATTATAGCATTTTTTATTTCAGCCTGACTAGTTTTTAGGCCTTTTATTATCTCTGCAGCAGGGGTTTTTCTGCTGTCTTCTCTGCTTTTTTCAAGTCCAGCTAGTGGTCTTGTAACCATCAATCTAAATTCTTGTTCAGATATTTTGCTTATATCTGCTTTGAGCAAGTCCCCAGCTGTGATATCTTCCTCACCTTTCTTTTGGGGAGAATTTCTCTGTCTTGTCATTTTGGCTAAGTTTCTATATTTTATGTATTAGAAAAGCTTGTTTGTTTCCTGCATTTCAGAGTAATGCTATATTAAAAGAGATCATATACTGTTCAGGGCCTGGCAGTTCAGGAAATGTTTCTTTTTTTTTTTTTTTTTTTTTTTTTTTTTTTTCAGGAAATGTTTCTGCTGGTATATGCTGTGTACACTCTGCTGTTGCATTTTGGCTATTCTTTCCCACTGGACTGTCCTCTACAGAAGTCCTCCTGCTTGTGGTGGGGGATGTTTGGACCTTTAAGTAGGTGTGTTTTGATTTATTTAAGATAAGCCTCACATCTGCTACATTCTCTCCCTTAAATTGCGCAGATTGTTTTCTTAATCCTCAGATCATATTCCTAGTTGTTCAAATATTTCGATGTTGATCTACCTGTGTTCAAGGGATGAGGCAAGTTCCCCCTACTACTCTGCCATCTTAACTCCTCCCCTTCTTGACTGTAATTCTTAAAAATGGGAGAGACCTACCTGGAATTCTTCATAAATATTTTAAAACGATAAAGAATTAGGTATTTCTCAACTCTAATGCATGATTATCTTCAGAATCTAAACTCAGCAGAGGCCATAGGGCAAATGCAGAATTGTGCACATGTGCACACACACACAACCTCCTTGAAGATGGGGACAATAGAGATCTTTCAGAGCATTTCCATCTTTGAACTTGATTCTCTTCCTACTCTGACTCCTTGGATTATATCTGTTGGGTTGGCATCCTTTTGAAGGATTGTTAGCAACAGATTCATATTCCCATTGGGGCCTTAGGATATGCCTGATCCCCCTCAGGGTGGCTGTGATCAGAAACAGATGCCTACCAAATGCAATCACGGTGAGGCTACCATGCCATCTTTAGGGATGTTGAATGCCGGTCTCACTCTTGTTTTCTATCCCTTTATTGCCCTCAAATACTATAGAAAAAAATCTGCTTATAAGAGGAGGCCAACCAGGCACTACACTTCACTAAAGCTTCCAAGCCTAGAGCAGGCTGGAGCTGCCAGAAATACCCTTAAATGAAATGTAGAGTTTTAACTAACACCTATAATTGGATACTTTTATTACTGAGTTGACATCATGTTTATGACAATAACTAACTGGAAAATCTTTAATTATCTACACATGACTAGAAAATTCTGGGGACCTGCTCTAAACATACTTGAAGGCAGAAGGGAACTAGCTCTACAAAATAGATTAAAGCAGGTTGTGGGGAAAAGAATTAAGTTGGTTTGTCCTTGTGTTCTCCAAAGTTCTGCCCTTACAATGTAATGTTTACCTAGTTTCCCCAAGAATTCTCAATATTTTACTAGCCCAGCAGGTTGAAAGATGTCATCAGCACAGTGTCTAGCTGGACTCAAATCCTGTTTCTGTACTATAGATTTGTATAAAATTAGGCAGGGTCTTTACCCTCTGTGTGCCTTGATTCACTTATTGGTAAAATATGAGTAATCCTAGAATGGATCTCATGAAGCTGTTATGAAGACTCAATATCTTCAAAGAGTTTAGAACAGGGTCTGGCATATAGTATATGTCAATCATTGATAGCTAATATCATCATCCTAACCAATAGAGACCTTGAAATTAATCAAGGTCATCAACCTCGAAAAAGAGAAAAAGGTTGGTAAGCATTTGGAATCTTGCTGTAGTTAGAACAAGATCGTTGCCACTATAAGTGAGTCCCTTCCAGGGGCAGCAAAATCTTCTTTTACAGATTTCTGCCTGGAGGACCCAGTTCAATGCCTGATCATAGTCATTGCCAAGAAAGGCTTGTTAATCAAATGAATGAAGGAGTGAATAAATGAATGCCTCCTCTGCCTATGCCCTGGCCACTTTGATCTGGCCCCAAAGCAGGGGCCAGGTAAATGGTAACAGTCTTTCATCTCTCTTTACTCTCAAGCAAGGAGCCTCCTGAATCTCCTGGGCTCTTCAGAAAACTCTTCCCAGCATGAGTTTCTCACTCTAACCTCTGATGACTGAGAGTAGACTGATTGCCCTGAGCAGTGAATCTCAAACTTCAGTGGGGATCAGAATTGCCTAGAGTGCTTTTCAAAACACAGATTATTGGGCCAACCCCAGAGTTTCTTATTTCATGTATCTGGGCCAAGAATTTACATTTCCAATAATTTCCAGATGATGCTGATGTTGCTGGTCCTGGAACCACACCTTAAGAAACATTGTTCTAAAGCATGGATTTGATTCTATTATCACTGCTTAAAAATCTCAGAGTTCCCTTAAGTCCATGAACTAAAACTACTAAATAAAGTCCATACTCGGGATCCCTGGGTGGCGTAGTGGTTTGGTGCCTGCCTTTGGCCCAGGGCGCGATCCTGGAGACCCGGGATCGAGTCCCAAGTCGGGCTCCCGGTGCATGGAGCCTGCTTCTCCCTCTGCCTGTGTCTCTGCCTCTCTCTCTCTCTCTCTCTCTCTCTCTCTCTATCTCTCTGTGACTATCATAAATAAAATAAAAATTAAAAAAATAATAATAAAGTCCATACTCCTTAGTCATGAGCTTTCTAACTGAGCTCCAATCCATTTCCTGCCACTCCCTTCTATTCTCTAACATACTGAGCTACTCTTTATTTTGTGAACACTCCAATGGCCTTGCCTCTGCACTGTTTGTTCCCTCTGCCTGCGGTGCCTTTCTCTCTGCTGACAAAGTCCTACTTGAAGACCTGATCCAAATGACAGCCTCTGTATCATTTTCTCTGAGTCCCTCCAGGCATGTTGTGTGACGACAGCCCACTGTACATGCCCCCACTATTGCCCTTGTGTACCATCTTTTAGGCCTGTTATGTTATCTATTATGTTACTGGACTGTCATTGCCCTATAGTCATGGCAATGTATTATTTCTATTTGATGCTCAAAGCCCAGCACAGTGCTTGCCAAAAGGGCAACTTTAGTATTCATTCACATATGACAAATAAGTAAATTCCAGACTGCAGTTGCCCCAATTGATATCTGTAGCCTGATCCACAGATATTTAATATGTTATTCAGCTATCATAGTAGTAATGTTGCATAACACTCTCTCCCTCTCTTATGCTTGCTCTAACAACAGGTATTCCTTTTTCTTGCTCAGCTAGGGCAGCTGTGCTTCAGGCAGCAGTTTGGCTGGGCGGGGCTGCAAGCTGCAGATTAGGTTCAGATTTTCTCTACACATTTCCTCATTCTGGGACCAGGAGCTACATGAGACATGTTCTTCTCATAATAAATCACAAGACATAAGAGGTCAAGCCAAATCATGCAAGCACATTTATAGACTCTGGTCATATCATGTCTGTTAATATTACTTTGGCCAAAACAAGTCACATCATCAAGACCAACATCAATAGTGGGGGAATATACTCTACCTTCACCATGTCAACAAAGCCAATGGCAAGGTATATGGAAGTATAGTTTCATAACAGGGAGCCAACTGGGAATTGGGAAAGAAGAACTAGGAATAATAATCCACCCTACCAAATGTACTTTTTCCCATTTTGGGGCCTCAGCCATCCATTTATCTATTCAGATAATACCATTGCATCCCAGATACCAAGTACATCTCTCTTGCTAACCCTGGACATTGGGTAAGTTATTTCTGGAGCTCAACTTCTGCATCCACAAGATAGAGCAAGCCAAGCAATGGTCCAGAAAACCAGTGGTATCTGCCCTCTTGATAAGAAACAGAAAAATTGCATCCCAGATATTTCTATTACATTTCTTAAGAAAATGATTGGCACTGCTTATTCTAAATTGTTTTGGAGATGGGGTTTTGGGTTTATATTTTTTTTAATTTGTGTTTTTATTGCATTGTGTTTAAGAGGTGTCTAATTATTTTTAAATCTCACTTGAACTTCAGCCATGCCTGCAGTCGTTCAAGTACTTAAAAAGTCATCTGAAATAATAGATTATCCAAAATAACGTGCCATGTTATGGCTTAAGGGTGATTCTAGGTGGTCCGATGATTTACAGACTGTGGTATGGTCAAGCCCAGCGGGAAGTGTGCATTAGGATGGCAGAGAGAATTAAGAAATCAAAGGCCTCAGACAAAGATGTGTTCTTGTATCCAGGGCCATGAGATAGAAACTCTCCTGTTACAGTACTATATATAGTGCTTGTGTCCTCTGAAAGTAAGAATTTTTTTTACAGAGTGTTAGGGATTTCATCTGGGCAGAGGGCACTATGACCTGTTCTCTGATGGTTAGAGCAGACCAACCCACTTCCTAGAGTGGTAACTGGAGCTGATGAATTTATTCTTGCCTCACTGCTTCATCCTTGAACTCTTGTGTGCTATAGACCTGGAAACCCCAGAAGAGCTGGACTCAGCCACTGAATTCTTTTAAATTATCATTTGCAAAGTCATTATATTTATTAGTGGAAGCCCCCATAGTTAGAGAAATACCACTCCAACCTGTTGTGTTAGAAAATACGATTTCCATCTTTCATTAATAAAAATGTTACAGACCATGACATTTCTCTTTATCAGTCTAGTTTTTCCATTCATTATGGTACTTTCCTTGAGATAGAAGCCACATTCACTGTGATTTTACCTACTACCTAATCTAGAGGGCAAAAAGCAATCCTGCCTAAACCAGCAGAAGGGAGCCCTTAAGAAGACAGTTACCATGGAAATGGGAGAAAAGGCAGGAAGCCCCCATTCCACTCTCTACACACCCATACATATGTTCTATTGCTAAGAATTACATTACATGATAGGTCTTTGACAGGGCAATGACCTCTCAAAGTTTGCCGTGTCCCTTCTCTCTGAGCTTTTCAGAGACATGTAGCAGCACGTAGCACACCCCCAGTCAGTGAACCTTGCCTCTCTCCACTACACAGCCTCCCACCTGCTTTTGAAAGCCAGCCAAGAAATCATCCAGTATCCACATAGATTGCCAAAGAACAGAGGCAGATGCTCTACGAGAGCAGGCAACAGAGTCCAAAGAACCCCAGAGTTAGGAAACAGGGGTTGTGGCCCTACCGCATTCTGCTGCACTCAGCCCCCTTTCTGATCTCCTCCTCAACGTAAGTTTTTCCACATTCTACTCTAGGTGAACCCATTGTTTGATTCTTTCCAAATTTAACACAATTTGTAATTATTTTCGTTTTATGTGCTCTTAGTCTGTGCTGCCCACCAGAATATAAACTTATTTTGGCCATTGTATTCCTAGCACCAGGTATGCAATGATAATGATATATTATCAGCACTCAGTAAATAGCCATTTAGTGAATGAATGATATCCAATCATCTAGTTTCTAGTTTTAACATTCTATGACTTTTCATTTAGCCAAAACAAAAATAAAAAAACAAATAACAATTATATGCAAGAAAAATCAGCATTTTTGCTGTAGTTCTCAGGGAAGAAATGGGGAGATGGATGATTAAGTAGAAAATCCCCTGTTCATCAGCTGCTCCTTCTTATAATGTCTTTTCTAACCTCATAGAGAGCAATTTATTGTTTTATATATTTGTAATTTTTAAATACTCTGGGAAATTATTGTGAGCACAGAAATTGGAAAGTCTTTCTTATCTTTTGGGCACTTTCTTATCTTCTGAGTATCTCTTACCTGATCTGATAAATCATTTTAATTAACTTTTAGGTACATAGTTTAGCTTACTAACCAAGTCTAGATTAGTTTTCCACTTTTATTATGTCAGCAGAGTTTTTGCCTGATTTCTGCCCAGTCTGTCGACCCCAGAGAGGTCTCTGAATGAGAGATCAAATGAAACCTAGAAGCATAAAAATAATTAAAATATCCCTACAGACTGAAGTAGTTTAATTTTTCTTGTGTTAGCAGAAACCATCTGGGCAAAGCCACTATAACTGACTGCCATTAACCACTTTTTTTCACTATCATATTTAAGTAAGATGGTGCTGATGGTTGGTCAGTGGTCCTAGTGTCCATCCTTATGTCACATCATAGCCCTTCAATTGGCATCATACTGAGCCATCCCAAGCTAATGGACAAACACAGATAACTGCAGGTTATGTTTCCTCACCCCCACACTCTTATCTCTTCTGTTATTTGGTGGCTTTGCCAGAGTTTTTATCTGCTCTTTGCTTATTTGTTTTCCAAATAGATAAGCTTATGTATATGGCACTTGCTCCTTATAGTTGCTCCTGACGCAGAAGTGGAAAGCCCAGTCTCCTGGAAATATCTCCTCCAAAAACATATAGATTTGATCCTCTGTGCTGGCCTCCAGATAACTTCTAGCCGGAGCAAATATATCCACATAGCATCAGATGTTTATGGCCAAATTTAAGGCAAATCCTGGTGGTTTTGTTTAGAGCTTTTTCCTAAACTGCCCTCTTTCCAGGCATATTTTCCATCTTCCTTCATTCTAATCAGATCTAATTTTGCCTTGTTCCCCATGCAAGATTTGTGCTTTTTTGGATCCTTGCCTCCTGAATGTTCATCCCTTGTGGCTTTTTGAAGCCCGGGGCCATGAAGTTTCCCTAGGGCTGTAGGAATCCCGGTGAACAACTTGGGCCCCAGATTTTGGGTGGGGCCTGGTTATAGAGTAAGTATTTGTGTCCCCCCAAAATTCCTATATTGAAATCCTAACCCCTAATGTGAATGGTATTAGGAGATGGGACCTTTGGGAAGTAATTAGTTCATGAAAGTAGAGTCTTCATGAATGGGATTAGTGCCTTCCTAAGAAGACACAGGAGAGTTTTTTGCTCCCCATTTGCAGATACAACAAGAAGATAACCATCTGCAGACCAGGAAGCAGCCCCTTGCCGACACTAAATCTGCCAGCACATTGATCTTGGACCTCCCAGCCTCCAGAACTGTGACCAATAAATGTATATTGTTTAAGCCACCAAATTTGCAGGATTTGTTACAGCAGCCCAAACTGACTACAACAAGGTGGCTTAGAGCACTAGTGGAAGCAGTGTTGTTGTGAGAACAGATGAGTAAATGCAGACAGTAGCCAGCCTCCTTTCCCACCAGAAACCCTGGAATCCATGCCTGCTCATCCCATAGAGCCTCTGCCAGGCCTTCATGGAACCAGGCCAAGTCGTCAGCAATGGGCCAGGCCCAGCTACCTTGAGTCAGTTGGATCACAGCAAGGCCCTGCCCAAATCTGTGCCCCCTCCCACACTCTTTGTCCGGGCAGACTTTTGTGGGGGTATGTTGGCCAGCAGCCTGGTATAGCTTTCACATGTGGGTCTCCCTGTAGGAATCAACAATCACCAACCTCTTGGCTCTGTGGATGGGGACACTAAGAAGCTCTGCTCTCAGCCTCCCCAGGACAATCATGGCCCAAAGACCAATACAATCTCTAGCTCTTGCAGGGATCCAGACAAATTGGGCTGGTGACTGTATGAGAGGGGAAAGCTGTGTTTTCACTGTGGCAATGTGAGGAAGGGCAGAGCTTAACCCAGGACAAGGTAAGTTCTCCTATAAGGCCCCCTCTGCCTCAGGAAGTAAGTATGATCTGCCCTCAAGGCAACTCCTTCTTCAGACAAAGAGGCAGAACTGACCTGGGTTCTGCTCATTCTCCTCTCCTTGATAACCTGCTGCCCCTGTAGATCCTCAGGATAATGTCCAGCCCCAGCCACTATTCCTCAAAGCCAATGGGAAAGCAGCATCCCCAAACCTGCGCTTGGGACTGAAACCAGTAGGGCTACCCAAGGGACAAATTTGCAAATGGCCAGGCCTAAGGAGTCAGATGACTCAGAAAGGAATCCAGGGAGACAGGCCGTCAACTTAGAGATTTACCTGTGCTCACAAACAGAAAACAGAGGCTGCGTAACCACAAACAGGGCAAAAGAAAGCAAAAACTTGTAGGACAATGAAAGTCAGGCATGGAGCAAACAGAGGCAAGGCTGTCCCAAATGGGTAGTGTGGGTGGCTCATAACAAACCCTAGAGAGACCTAACATCTCTCTCTCTGAAATTCTGGAATGCTTCCATTGGCTTAGGTCAGGGTCCTAAAGGGGTAGCTTCCCTGGACAGAAGGACCCCATCAGCCCACTCTTGAGAAAACAACATTCAATTTCAAATACTGATTGAGCACCACCGTATACTGGGAGCTGTGCCAGGCACTGGGATATAGCTGTGAATATGACTGACCTACTCCTGTCCTCATAGCTTCCACATGGTAGAAAGTATAGACACGGTGCTAGTAGTTATAGGTGCAGTGAGCATTGCAAACAAGTTCAGTTAGCAAAGAAAATAACATTTTTCAACACTTCTTCACTGAATTCCTTAATGAAGAGAATTTAAAAATAGGTATCAGACTTAGGAACTATCCATCCTTAGTCCCATGAGAAGTTTAAAAAAAAAAAAGTTATTTTAAGGGGAGTACTGACTTCATGGTGGTTTGCCCTGAACATTTATCCTAACATTTCCTAGCTGCTCAATAACTCATTTCAGTTTTATCATCTAGAAATACCTAAATCCTTCTTGAACTACTTGATTCTGTTATAGCATTGCTAGGTTCAATATTTCTTATTAATTTATTCCAATCCTGGGATGCCTGGGTAGCTCAGTGGTTGAGCATCTGCCTTAGGCTCAGGGTGTGATCCCTGGTTGGAGGATGGAGTCCCACATTGGGCTCCCTGTGACAAGTCTGCTTCTCCCTCTGCCTATGTCTCTACCTCTCTCTGTGTGTCTCTCACAAATAAATAATCTTTTAAAAAAATTTACTCCTAGTCTCTCAGTCTTTATCTTTCTGTTTGGGAGACCCCTTATCTCCTTACTGGATCTTCTAGAAACTCCTCTCTTTCCTTCACAACTTACTCTCCTCCCCTGGGTTTTTGCCATCCCCATTAGGTCATGCCTGAGTGGGGTGGTCAGAAATGGTAGAAAACCTAGTTTTGCTGCCAATGCCCTTTGCCAGAATCTGCCCACATCCTCCCCTGGCCAAGAGCAGCCCCTTCCCTGCTTGCTCCTACAGGCCTAAGAAGGACACAGCCAGTGCCTGCCCCTGCAGGCTGAAAGTCCTCATTAATAATATCTTTCTTGGGCCTAGGTTTCCTAGTTTCCAGAGCTCTTTCACAGACATTTTCTCATATAATACAACAGTATTGAGAAGTAGACAAGAGAGATGCTAGCATCCCTATGCCAAGTTTCACAAAGCTTAAATTAATCGCCCAGCATCATAAAACTACCAGTGACAGATGCAGAAATTGAACTCAGGTCTCCTGGTTCAATGCTGGAGGCTAGAATTCCAAGATCAAGGTGTCCACAGATTTGGTTTCCTCTGAAGCCTCTCTCCTTGGTTTGCAGATGGCTATCTTCTTGCTGTGTCCTCACATGGTCATCCCTCTGTGTTTGACCTGTGTCCTAATGTCATCCTCTTATATAGACACCAGTCATAATGAATTACAGCTTACATTAATGTATCTATTTTAACTTAAATACCACTTTTTAAAACGATTTTGTTTGTTTGTTTGTTTGTTTATGAGAGACGCAGAGAGAGAGGCAGGGACACAGGCAGAGGGAGAAGCAGGCTCCCCACGGGGAGCTTGATGTGCGACTCAATCCCAGGACCCTGGAATCAAGACCTGAACCAAGGGCAGATGCTCAACCACTGAGCCACCCAGGTATCCCTAAATACAACTTTAAAGGCCCTATTTTCAAATACAGTAACATAAGGTACTAGGGGTTAGGGCTTCAACATATAAACTGAGAGGATAAGGATACAACTCAGCCATAACAATGAGTGACAGAAGAATGTATTCATAGATGCATAGGGAAAGGAATGTTATGACAATTATCTGGATGTTAAAGGATGAATTCACAACACAAATAGGGAGAAAAGGCAAACCAAAAGGAAGGAATAAATGAGCATCATTCCTTCCAGAATGTCAATCATGACAAAGTTCCGTGGGTCACAGACCCTACATCATGAGCAGAGTCTCATGTCCATTCTTTTTTTTTTAACTGAAGTTCGATTTGCCAACATATGGTATAGTACCCATTGCTCATCCCATCAAGTATCCTCCTCAGTGCCCATCACCCAGTCACCCCATCCCCCTGCCCGCCTCCCCTTCCACTATCCTTTTTCGTTTCCCAGAGTCATGTCCATTCTGATGCTCACTCACCATGCTCCTGCCCAGGCACACAGTTTGCTAGATACCTCTTCAATGGGTCACCTCTAGCTTGTTATTCCTACATCCTGTACAGTCAGTGAAAACAGAAGTGAGAGTCTCTTCCAGATCACTGAGGAATGTGTTTAGTTGTCTCATCATTTTAGCACTGGTCCATAAAAGAATCCCAACACTAAATTGATACTCTGCAGCTATCCTCATGGTGGAATACTATGCAGTTGTTATATTGTGATATTCCCAATGACAGTGGGGAAATGCTTGCAATATAGTATTAAGTGAAGAGACACAACACAAAGTTGCATTATAACTTTCATGCTGTTAAAAAAAATAATAAGCCTAGAAGATATTTCAAGAAGATGACAATACCTTTTTTGCAATGGGTTTGCCACCATAACACAAGTGTGGTGAAAAACATCGCTAAACCTAAACCAAAATGGGAAAGGAAAAGACTCACATCAACATCATCGTCATTGGACATGTAGAATCGGGCAAGTCTACCACTACTGGCCATCTGATCTACAAATGTGGTGGGATCAACCAAAGAACTATTGAAAAATTTGAGGAGGAATCTGCTGAGATGTGAAAAGGCTCCTTCAAGTATGCCTGGGTCTTGGATAAATTGAAGGCTGAACATGAACGTGGTATCACCACTGATATCTCCCTGTGGAAATTTGAGACCGGCAAGTATTATGTGACCATCATTGATGCCCCAGGACACAGAGACTTTATCAAAAACATGATTACAGGCACATCTCAGGCTGACTGTGCTGTCCTGATTGTTGCTGTTGGTGTTGGTGAATTTGAAGCAGCTATCTCCAAGAATGGGAGACCCATGAGCATGTCCTTCTGGCTTATACACTGGTGTAAAGCAACTAATTGTTAGCGTTAACAAGATGGATTCCACTGAACCACCCTACAGCCAGAAGAGAAACGAAGAAATTGTTAAGGAAGTCAGCACCTACATTAAGAAAATTGTCTACAACCCTGACACAGTAGCATTTGTGCCAATTTCTGGTTGGAATGGTGACAACATGCTGGAGCCAAGTGCTAACATGCCTTGGTTCAAGGGATGGAAAGTCACCCGTAAAGATGGGAATGCCAGTGGAACCACACTGCTTGAAGCTCTAGACTGCATTCTACCACCAACTTGTCCAACTGATAAGCCCTTGCGTTTGCCTCTCCAGGATGCCTACAAAAATGGTGGTATTGGTACTGTCCCAGTGGGCCGAGTGGAGACCTGGTGTTCTTCAGCCAAGCATGGTGGTCACCTTGGCTCCGGTCAATGTTACAACTAAAGTAAAGTCTGTTGAAATGCACCATGAAGCTCTGAGTGAGGCTCTTCCTGGGGACAATGTGGGCTTCAATGTCGAGAACGTATCTGTCAAAGATGTTCGTCGTGGCAATGTGACTGGTGACAGCAAAAATGACCCACCAATGGAAGCAGCTGGCTTCACGGCTCAAGTGATCATCCTGAACCATCCAGGCCAAATCAGTGCTGGGTATGCACCTGTCCTGGATTGCCACACAGTTCACATTGCTTGCAAGTTCGCTGAGCTGAAGGAAAAGATAGATCATCGTTCTGGAAAAAAGCTGGAAGATGGTCCCAAGTTCTTGATATCTGGGGATGCTGCCATTGTTGATATGGTTCCTGGCAAACCTATGTGTGTTGAGAGCTTCTCTGACTATCCTCCTCTGGGCTGTTTTGCTGTTCGTGACATGAGACAGACAGTTGCTGTGGGTGTCATCAAGGCACTGGACAAGAAGGCAGCTGGAGTTGGCAAAGTCACCAAGTCTGCCCAGAAGGCTAAATGAATACTATCCCCAATACCTGCCACCCCAGTCTTAATCAGTGGTGGAAGAATGGTCTCAGAACTGTTTGTGTCAATTGGCCATTTAAGTCTAATAGTAAAAGGTTGGTTAATGATAACAATGCATCGTAAAACCTTCAGAAGGAAAGGAGAATGTTTTGTGGACCATTTGTGGGGGGTTTTTGTGCGTGTGTGGCAGTTTTAGGTTATTAGTTTTTAAAATCAGTACTTTTTAATGGAAACAACTTGACCAAAAATCTGTCATAGAATTTGAGACCCATTAAAACAAAAGTTGAATGAGGAAAAAAAAGATGACAATAACAATGATCTATGACAGTAATGGGACTGACATATCTAGTTTTCCAAATTTTCTATAAAATTATGTGAAAAAATACATTTAATGAAGTTTAAACTTCATTCCACAATAGTCACTTTTTTACATACCCTTTGTTTCCTAGTACAGTATAATGAAATACTCTAGGTGCTTTAAGTCTCCAATGAAGTTCACTACCAGACAAAACATGTCCACTTCCATAATTATCAGTTTCCAAAAAATCAATTGCTGAGTTTTTTTTTTAAGATTTATTTATTTACTTATTTATTTACTTATTTATTTATTTATTTATTTATTTATCTATTTATTTATGATAGAGAGAGAGGCAGAGACACAGGAGGAAGGAGAAGCAGGCTCCATGCCAGGATCGCGCCCTGGACCAAAGGCAGGTGCTAAACCGCTGAGCCACCCAGGGATCCCCAATTGCTGTGTTTTTAAAAATAAAACTTTAGGGATCCCTGGGTGGCTCAGCAGTTTAGTGCCTGCCTTTGGCCTAGGGCATGGTCCTGGGGTCTCAGGATCGAGTCCCACATCAGGCTCCCTGAGTAGAGCCTGCTTCTCCCTCTGCCTGTGTCTCTTCCTCTCTCTCTCTCTCTGTGTCTCTCATGAATAAATAAATAAAATCTTTTTTAAAAACTTATCAAATGTTATAATATTTATTTATATTCACCCATTTATAAAGTTATTCTAGAACACTTGCAAAACAGACAAGTACTTAGGGGAAAAAAACATGGCCTAATCTGACTTTGTGAACATATTGGTGACTAACTTTTTTATGTACATATGTATGTGTTTAATGGAACCAAACTATTTTATAACCTGCTTTTATTAATAAATCATAGACATTTTCCGCATATATCTGTTATTCTTACACATCATTTTTATGACTGCCTACTTTACTATTATGTGGATATGTCTTACCTTACTTAACCAAGTCCCCTTTGATAGAGAGGTAGGTGGGGGGTTTTTTCCTTCAGTCATAAATAAGACTATAATGAACTCTAATGATAAATCAAAGTGTATGTCCATTCAGATTTAACTCCTCAAAAAACACATTTCTCCAACATTCCATATGTGTTGGCTTAGTGTCTATTACATCTTAAGCTCTGTACTAAGCACCTTTTCATAATGGATTGTATTTATTTTATGTTTACTGACCCCTATACTTTATCTTTGATTTTTCCATGTTGCCAAGAATTATAGTGAAAATAACTTAACAGCTCATAATTTTCTCATGAGCACCCCTGGAACTTCCTAATAGCTTAATGTTTCTCATCCACCAGTTATGTGATAACTCTTAGTAATCTTAAGGTTTATATTTTAGCCAATGGTTCCAGTTTTACCTCTAGAAACAGCTGGGTGGATGACATATGCTCAAATGGTTTATTTACATCTAAATTGTCATTCTGTTCTAGAACATTTTGTGCATGATTCATCATTTGGCATATACCGTCTGGCGTGGCAACTATCAAAAATAATAGCCAGGTATGAATATGAATGTGCCAGTAAAGGAAGGAAAATCAAATTTAAGGTTAAAAAAAAAAAAGGTAGGGACGTCTGGATAGCTAGCTCAGCAGTTGAGCTCTGCTTTTGGCTCAGGGCATGATCCTGGAGTTCAGGGATCAAGTCCCACATCCGGCTCCCTGAGGGACTGTGTGTGTGTGTGTGTGTGTGTGTGTGTGTGTGTGTGTGTAACTGCCTGTGTCTTTGCCTTTCTCTGTGTGTCTCTCATGAATAAATAAAATTAAAAAAAAAAAAAAGTAGTAACAGGGCAGCCCTGGTGGCGCAGCGATTTAGCGCCGCCTGCAGCCGGAGGTGTGATCCTGGGGACCCGGATCGAGTCCCAGGTCGGGTTAGGGAAGCATGGAGCCTGCTTCGCCCTCTGCCTGTGTCTCTGCCTCTCTCTCTCTCTCTCTGTGTCTCTATGAATAAATAAATAAATAAAATCTTAAAAAAAAAAAAGTAGTAACAATAATATAAAATCTTCTTAAAATGCAGTGCTGTCTTCACTTACTAGCCAGGAGTCAATGGATTTAATTCAGTAATAGGAGGGTGTTTTCAGTATTTAGAGCATATATTACTCAGAGTTCTCTCAGGAAAATAGAGCTCTTGCCAGTTGGTTCAATGAAGATAAGTTAATACAGGGAACCCATTATAAAGGTGTTAGAACAATTGAGAGGCTGAATAAAGAACAATGGGATAACCCAGAGATTCAAAACAGTGGAAAGTTGCTACATCATATTATCAAAACCCAAAAGCCAGAACAACAGGGCAGAAACTAGAAGTTCAAGACTCCCCCTGAAACAGAGAAAGGGGAAATGAAGGACCCTGGATTCTCCCTTTCTTTTCTCTCCAATCTCTCTTCTGAGTTCCCCACAGGTGAAATGTAGACAGAAGCCAGTTGGCAAAGAAACTTGGGAAAAGGCAGTCTACTGGGAGGGAGACGGCCCTGCTGGGATTTAGAAAAAAGTGGAGGAAGTAGATGTGGGATCTCAGATCAGATAAGCAAATGAGCAGTACAGCACACTAGCAACGAGCTAGAATTTTGCCATAAAGAGGGTACTTCTCTCTCATTGAAGAGAGAGCCCAATTTCTCAGTTTCCCAGAAGTCCAAATTTCTTGCCTTTAAACTCCAGTCTCCCATGTATAGGTCCCTCCCTACTTCCCACTTTTAATCTATTTGCACTTTGACCAGTGCTACTCACATTTCATCATCTTTGTCCATGGAGGCTGACCTAGACTTTGACCAGCTTTGCACTCTGTGTCTCTTTAACAGTTCTGGACTTGGGACCATATCCACACTTCTGACCTTTGCCCAACCCCATGGATCTGTCTGCACTTCCCAATTCCAGTTGTTCTTTCTCCAAATCACAATGAAGCCATAAATAGAGGCTTGTTTGTATTAAAATTACAATGGGAATTCATGTCATGACTAAAAAATCATGTATATCTATCAGACTGGCACTATTGACTGTATGAATAAATTGTGTGTGTGTGTGTGTGTGTGTGTTACTAGGTAGAAAAAAAAATTTTAACGACCAGTAAGTATTTTAGAGAAATCCTCCCCTTTCTTTTTCTTGTCTGATTTTTTGTTGTTTCTCACATTGAGATAGTTCTTGGAGGGTTAACTATACCTGAAGTTTTCCAAGTGGATTACTCCTTTGTACACTTGTCCTTCAAAGATGCCTTTAGATTCAGTTGAACAAAGCTTGAGGCTGGTCCAAGTGCAGGGAACTGGCATCACTGGGAAAAAGGAAGAGAGATTCCTTGGCAGAACACTTCCTTCCGCGTGAGAATACAGGTTCCCCAGGGTGTCACCCAAGAAAAGAACCTTTAAAATGAGGGCAAGCTCTATTGAGAAATGACATAGCCAAAAGAACACATGTCTTAATGAGTAGTTTGTTTTGTTTGTTTGTTTTCTTAAAATCAAATTTTCAATTATTTAAATCTTATGAGCTAAAGAAACAAAAGTTAGACAGCATTATTAATGTATAAGTTTTTAGATACCAGGAGCCTAAAAACTGTCCCTATGGAGGACTTTGAATTTATTGTAGTCATTGTACTCTTATCCAATTCCTTCTGAAAGACAAGAAATTTCTCCCAAAGGAATCCACCAATATTAACATCAGAAACACTCAACCTCTTCAGGCCCCTCAAAGGACTCCACTTTGAACTTTGCTGATGAGTCTTCCCACTAATGTGACTGAATCACTGATACAGCCAAGCAGAGAAGACCCAGAATGCAGAGTAAGACATCTCAGTGTGGTTCAAGACCCAAGCCTATCACTTGCAATGGTGTAACTGTGGAAGAACATCCCTGTTCTGAGGATTGGCCCCTTCAGGCCTCCATTTCCTCATCTCTGGCAGGAGTAATGGAACCCACTTCACAGGGCTATAAGTACTAGGTGGAATAAGGCACATAAAATGCTTCCCACAATGCCTACAGCATAGTAAGTATTCAATAAGAAATGGGTATTTTTATGATTGTTATCATTATTGGGTAGCTATGATATTTTGTAAAGTTAGGAGATGTCTCTCAAAAACAAATAAATATTAGACTTTAAATGTGATGTTATTCCCATCACCTCACCAATACATTCCTTGCACATTGCCAGTCCTTAGGTCCTATTGAGTAAATGTATTTAAACTTTAATCACATGTCTCTTCTGGAATAGATTATACCTTTACCTTTGACTCAAAACAATTTTACCCAGTGTTAGTAGACATGCTTTGTGGGAAAAGCAAATGTTACAGTCCCATATGTTCTGCTGCTAGTTCCCATAAAATGTTATACTTTAGGATAATTGACAGATCTCCGTCTGTTGACTATTAATTTTTGGGCAGTGGCTAGATTTTTTTTTAAGATTTTATTTATTTATTCATGAGAGAGAGAGAGAGACAGGCAGAGGGAGAAGCAGGCTCCATGCAGGGAGCCTGACGCAGGACTTGATCCCGGGACTCCAGGACCGTGCCCCAGGCCAAAGGCAGGCACTAAACCGCTGAGCCACCCAGGGATCCCCAGCAGTGGCTAGATTTTAAGATGACCAACATCTATGTTGATTTCATCAGGCAGAGCATACATAATTCAGGAGCTTGATTTGATCAGAATTTTCTTTTTTTTTAAGATTTTATTTATTTATTCATAGAGACACAGAGAGAGAATGAGAGGCAGAGACACAGGCAGAGGGAGAAGCAGGCCCCATCCAGAGAGCCCGATGTGGGACTCGATCCAGGGTCTCCAGGATCACACCCTGGGCTACAGGCGGCACTAAACCACTGCACCACCGGGGCTGCCCTGATCAGAAATTTCTAAGAGGAAAAGGCTACTACCTTTTTCCTTTCTGGGGGGAAATATGAATAGATTACCAGTCAAGTCCCTGACTCAGCAGAAGCCGGGGTTCTCTAGAATTAGAGTTGCCAGATAAAATAAGAATGCCCAATAAAGTCTGAATTTCAGATAAACAATAAATCATTTTTAATACTATAATTATGTCCCAACTATTACATCATTATCTGAAAGGCAAATATAACAGTCATCCTGTATTTTTCTTTGCTGGATCTGGCAATCCTATCCAGAGTATAGAGATAACCACTAACTTCCCCCATTGCCTATTCTCCATGATATTATCTTTCCTACTAAATTTTTAGTTTCTTGAAGTGGGCCGTTCATCTTTTGGTTCCCATGCTGGAACAGCTTAGTTATTCAGTGAATGTATCTCAAATGAATGAATGAATGAAACATCTTTGAGGACACAGTGAGGGTCAGACTGTCAAATTGCAGCACAAGGGCTGCTTCCCTGAGCCCAACAGGAGCTTGACCTCAGCTCCTAATCATGTAACTTATCCTGACCACAAGTATCCCTTGGACAAGACAAAGAAAGGCAAGTGATCTGAACTGCACATCTAACTCATACACTTCAAGGGCATTAATAAATAGTACTGACACTGATCCACAGTGCTGGAGACTCAATAAGGAATAGAAGGGTCTGGATAGAACTGGAGAAGGAGTCAACACTTCATAGTTCAGTCCATTGTTGCCAACCAGAAGTACCCATTCTTGGCATAGCCAAATAATCCAGCTTTTCAAGTGAAGCCAGAAACCCATGCATTTATGTGAAATCCCCAGTTTCTAATTATATACACTAATTCAAAAATTATTTTATTAACTCTCTGGCCAAATAATAAACATCTGCAGGCTGAATTTGGCCCCAGCCCACAGTTTACATCTCTGGACTTGGTAACTCAAATTTTCTCTCTGCAAAGTTGCTGATCAGTTCATGAACTATTTTGATTGAAATTACTGCTGTACTAAATAAATAACTTGAAGGCATCACACCACTTTTATGACTGTTTAGTTCAACTGGTTTTAAAGTTAGTACTGAGGAGATCAAGGGCAAAGTAGCAACTATCCTATTTTTACAACATCACATTTCATTCTCAATCTTGATCGGTCCTCCCACCTACTTGGTTACATAAAGACAAGAAAAGAAAAGAAGAGAGAATATGGATGGTGCAACATAAATCTAACCCAACCAGAATGCAGACTTTGGACATCAGGAATTCATCTATGTCATTACCTTTAAAGATCGTAAAGTTTTTAAATATTTAAACTCCCACAAACTATTCACAGGTCCAAACAGAAGTAATAAAAACTTCTGTTACCTATTTTATAATTTTAAACATACTTATTTATGGTATCTTTCAGCTGGTTGATCTCAAATATGTGGGTTACCAATTCTCTTATTTATTAGGTCTGTTGACTCTCCCTCCTTATAAATTTGGACTGTGAACACATTTTCAACATGGATACCTATGGAAATTCCATGTGTCCTGTTACAGAAATGTTGCTACAGAGAGGTGTGGTATTTGCTTCTACAAATTTCACAGAGTTGTTACCTTTTTTGTGTTCCCTCTTGGATTGAAGATTCTGGGACTACTGGAGTAAATGTAAATCTGAATTCCACCAACACAAGTCACAAGCCTGAGTCTCTGATTTCTCAAGGACAGGGTAATGTTTCAAATCACTTCCCTAGGTGGGAGACAAACTGTTTCTAATCCCATTTCACTAAGGATACAGCCCTCTAAGTGTTTTAGCTCTATGAATATGTCTCAGATCTAATTTCCTATTGAACAAGAGTCCAAGACCACATCTCTGTGCTCAAATGATTAACATAAATAGTAAATCCCCAGGTCTCTTTGGTCTATTTCCAGACCAATATCTTCCTGAACTATTGTGGCATCAGATCATGAAGTTACACATCTAGTGTCATAGTCCCTCATCGTTTTTGGCTCCCAGGGAATGCTCTCTCTTTATTTTGAGCTCAGCCTTTGTATTCAGACTTTTTGTTGCAAGAGTTTGTCCTGCATTTATAGGTGCTTAGAGTGAAGAAAGAAGATAATATGGGTTATCCAAGCCGAGCCAAGTTACCAGAACCCAGGAAAAAAATAATTTTATAAATTTTCCTATTAAATAGAAAGCATGCATTGTCTTAGCAAAATTATTATCAGAAAATGGTGTTTCTGAGGCACCTGGCTGGCTCAGTCAGAGGAGCATGTGACTCTTGATCTCAAGGTTCTGAGTTCAAGCCCCACGTTGGCTGTAAAGATTACATAAGAAGTAAATAAACTTTAAAGAAAACAGTGTTTCCATTCCCCAAATCACTTTGGCTCATTTCTTCAGCCTAAATTACTTTGCTAAAAGTAAATAGTTGATCCAAAATTGGATACATGTTGTATGTGAGATTTTATGAACTGCCTTTTTTGTATGATTTTTATCTTGAAATATTAGATAATTACCATTTCCTGTATGATTAAAAGTTCATTTTAAAGAACTAATTTTTAGGACCTGGATATTATAAAATGAAATAAAAGTTCATTTTAAAGAACTAATTTTTAGGACCTGGATTTAAAAGTTCATTTTAAAGAACTAATTTTTAGGACCTGGATATTATAATTTTTAGGACCCTGCAGTACTATAATTTATTTAACAATTACTCTATATTGAATATTTAATTATGCTTTATACTGGACATTTCCCCAATGTTTTATATAAATAATACTATGATTATCATCACATTTAAGTATTTGTCCATGTTTTTTTATTATTTTCTTAAGATATATTCATAGAAATGTCTTGACTGGGAAGTTGCATTAATTCATCTAAGCCCATGTATTACGTGGGAAATGATTGTTTAAATTGTATCATCGCCAAAAACCTAGCTGACTAATTTGCTAACAAAAAGAGAATGATTAGCAACTATCCTCTAGTAAACCACAATTTCATAAGATTATTGCTTGTTTTACTAAAAGTTGGCCATTGATTGCAAATCATTAGGAGCCAATGATAATGAAAACCCTGTATGGGTTCACAAGTGTATCTAAATTTCACAAGCTTTGTATATCCCATCAGAAGCTGAATTCAGTTTGGTGCTTTCATACAATCTCTCAACCTTGCCTTTCAGAGAGTGCCCTTCTCTACACATCCAAATGTCATCAGTCGATAAAGGTCCAAATCAAATGCTCTTTCCTTTAGGATTCCACCTTATCAAAAGAAACATCTGCCAAATCTTGCCCTCCTCTGTTCAGTACTCTTATAACATCAAACATTCTCCGTTCCATCTTATAATAGTTGTGCCCATATCCTGTCTCCTATACTCAGCCATATGCTTTGAGGACACAATATTTTATTTCCAGCTTTATTGAGAAATGATTGTCATACATTGGCATACTGTGTAAGTTTCAGACGTGCCACATAGTGGTTTGACACACATATGTTGTGAAATGATTACCACAATAGGCTTAGTTAACATCCATTTTCTCATATAAATACAATAAAGAGAAAAGAAAAATATTTCTCCTTGTGACAAGAACTCTTAGGATCTACTCTCTTAACTTCTTTCCTATATATCATCCAGTACAGTTGACTGTAGTCATCATGTTGTTCATGACATCCCTAGTACTATTTATCTTGTGGCTGGAAGTTGGTACCTTTTGATCACCTTCCTCCAATTGTCCCATCACTCACCCCCTGCCTCTAGTAACCACAAATCTGATCTCTTTTTCTATATGATTTTGGTCTTTTTTGGTTTGGAGGCAGGGAGGTTTAGATTCCACGTATAAGTGAGAATCATACAGTATTTGTCTTTCTTTGTCTAACCTATTTCACTTAACATAATATCCTCCATCCATCTTGCCACAAATAGTAGGATTTCCTTGTTTTTTATGGCTGAATAATATTACATTATATAAATATATACACTACATTTTTAAATTTTTTAAAAGATTTTATTTATTTATTTGAGAGAGAGAGAGCACGCATGGAGAAGAGCAGGGGAGAGGGGCAGAGGCAAAGGAGGAAGAAGCAGACTCCTTATCGAGCAGGGAGCCAGATGTAGGACTCCATCCCAGGACCCTGGGATCATGACCTGAGCTGAAGGCAGATGCTTAACCGACTGAGCCACCCAGGTACCCTACACCACAATTTCTTTCTTCATTTATCCATCAGTGGACATTTAGGTTATTTCTATGTCTTGGCTGTTGTAAATAAGACTACTATGAACATGGGGATGCAGATGTCTTTTTGAGTTATTGAGGACAGAATCTTTGATACATCTTCACATCCCACAAAGTACCTAGAACTCTAAGGTACAGAAAAGACTCAATAAGTAATTCTTATAGACTTTAATGAACAAATGGTAACAACCCTAACCACGCACAATTTCGTTAACAACTAACTACAAATATATATTTCTACTATTAAAGAGTGAAAAATTAGCTTTTACTCAATTGTATTGAAGAAGTTTGTCTCTAAGAATATAAAGACTACCTTGATAAAAGCTGCCTACTACTAGATTTGGACACATCAAAACCTACGTAAGTCAATATGATTAAGCAGAAATAAAGTATAATTCATAAGTTCACTTAATCTTATTTTTGTATCTAACATTGTAACAAACTTTATCTACCTAAGGGCTTATAATAAGCCTAATTATAATTCTAAATAGTGAAGTTAAGTGATTTTTTTCCTTTTTAAATTACTTTTTTTCCCTTTGGAAATTTTAATACTAATCCTTAACTGATTAATAAATGAATCTGACCACCAGTGACTATTTTGGTTTTCTTTTTCCTCCTGTGAACAGTAAGTTTATAATGGATTGATATATGACAATGCAAATACAGCAGCCTATTACATCGATATCATTTAAATCAAAGGTTCACAAACTTTTTCTGTAAAGGGTCATGTAGTAAATACTCTAGGCTTTGTGATCTCCCTTGCAGCTACTCAGCTCTTATAATATAGTGCAAAAACAGTCAGAAACAGTTCATAGACTAATGGGCATCACTGTGTTCCAATGAAACTTTATTTACAAAAACAGGCAAGCAACTGGATTTGGCCCAAGGTCTATAGTTTGCTGACCCTTGATCAAGATGGTGGGTATATGCATGTTCACTATAGAGTTCTTTTGACTTTTCCGTATGTTTTAAAGCTTTCATAATAAACCATGGGGGAAAAGATATGTCTATGAATTATCCAAAGGTTTTTTTGTTTTTTTTTTATCCAAAGGTTTAAACTATTTTGCAAAGGCTTTAATATGAAAAGCTTATAACTGTCCACAAGTTTTTGTTTTTATATATGCTCTTTGATAAAGCCTTCAGATGGTAAAAACTCTATACAAAATTTTCTCAAGTGTCTTTAGGTCTGGAGGGTGAAAGCATCCTAAACAGGAATGATTGATCCAAAATGACAAGAGAAAGAAGAAAAATTTCCTCCCTGCTTTTCTCCCTCAGTGCTGCAATCGTGACTTCCCACTCAATGGGGACTTTTCCATTCCTGTTGGGGGGCAGGGAATGTTTTTGTGGCACTATTATTTTATATGCAGTGTATATGCCTTTTTTGGGCTTTATTTTTTTTAACGTTCCATGATTTAAAGTTGACATTATCTGAGGTTGACAACAGTGACTTTTCAAGTTGTGGCATTTCCCTTTGAATACTTCTGTCTACATAGTGCTTAAATAATTTGAAATATTTTCACTTTCTTCACAATGTGGAATTTTTTTCAACAGTTTATCTGGTAGTTGCGACATTGATGACTTTAAAACATTCAAAAGAACCTCAATTTGTGGGTGTTTATAATGTCAGCCTGCTGGATAGAGCAAGATGACAAGCAAGCCATAAGACACCATTTAGGATATATGGAGCCTTCTTCGATTCAAGCAGAAAAAATTCTGTTTCAGGGTCATTGGCTTAATTCATAGTCAGAACCAGGCCTTGGGAAAGAATCATAATGCCTTTGTTCCCAACAGAATTTTTCTTCAGGCCTACAAAGTCCTTCTGGCCTTAGGGCCAAAACAGTTCCCTGTAGAAAACAAAAAATAGGAACACAGAAAAAATCATCAGTGTTATCACTCCCAGCATAATCACAGGTGCTTCTCTTGGTCCTCCCAGTCCTCCAGGATGCTAAATGCTGCCTCTCTGCTGAAAGTAAGAGTCCCATCCAGCTTTCCTAACTCTTGGCTCCTTCGTGGAGACCCTTCTCTAAGGTCTTCTCACAGGGCCTGGCCCTCTTCCTGTGCTGCAGTCATCTGTACTAAAACCGTGGTCCCCCACCTTGTTCTGAAAAGGCACCATTTTATTTTATTATTTCATTTATTTATATTTTTGAAGATTTATTTATTTTATTTTTTATTTTTTTAAGATTTATTTATTTTTATCTATTCATGATAGAGAGAGAGAGACTCGATCCCGGGACTCCAGGATCGCGCCCTAGGCCAAAGGCAGGCGCTAAACCTCTGAGCCACCCAGGGATCCCCCTATTTGTTTATTTTAGAAAGAGAGCAAGCATGCATGAGTGGGAGGAGGGCAGAGAGAGAGAGAGGGAGAATCTCCAGCAGGCTAAGCATGAAGCCCCATGGAGGGCTTAATCCCACCACCCTGAGATCACGACCTGAGCTGAAATCAAGAGCCAGAGGCTCAACCAACTGAGGCATCCAGGTGCTCTGGCACCATTTTAAATAAAGAAACTGGAGCTGAGAGAGGTTAGATTACTATACTGCCTTCCTGCCTGCTAGGGTGAATCCTCACTTCTGGAATCCTTCTATCTGCCAGCTCACTGAAGTTTCCTGACAAGACCACTATCTTTGTGGGATAGTGCAGAGTACAAATTCTGAAGTCAGAGAGATCAGGGTTCAGCTCACACAACTGCCACTTACTAGTTATAGATTTTGGTCAAGTTATTTAACCCTACTGTGATGGGCTGATAATGGCTCCGAAGGCATTAGGCTTCCTAATCCTGGAACCCATGAATGTTAACTTATTATACAGCAAACTTTTTGCAGGTATGATTAATTAAGGATCTTGAAGTGAGATTATCCTGATTATCCAGGTGGGTCCTGAATGCCATCACAAATGTCCTTATAAAAAAGAGTCAGGGAAAAAAAAAAAAAAAGAGTCAGGGAATGTAGATACCACACACACTGAGGAGAAAGCTATATGAAGATGGAGGAGGGGATTGGAGTGATAGGACCACAGGACAAAGAATACAATGGCCACCAGAAGCTGAAGAGGCAAGGAATGGATGCTCCCCTGAAGGCTCTGAAGGAACCAGCTCTACTGACATCTAGATTGCAGGCTTCTGGCTTCCAGAACTGTGAGAGAATAAATCTTTGTCGTATTAAGCCACAACTTTATGGTAGTTTGTTACAGCAGCCACAAGAAATTAATATACCTGCTCAGCCTCCATTCCCTTCTCTGTTAAACAGAAATAAAATATGTGCCTTTCTGGGCTGTTTTGATAAGATTAACAAATGTAAAATACTAGCTAAATCTCTTGACATGTAGTAGCATTTGGTCCACAGCAGCTATTGTTCCTATTATAATTATCTTCATTATTTTGAATATGGATATAAGAGTATAGGCAACTTATCCTAAACCCATCACCACCATTTTAAAAATCAGTGAAACTAAATTGCCAGTGGTTTATCTTTGTATAGGAGGAACTGCATATTTACTTACAGTTTTTATCAAAATACCACTTTTCATCAAAAAGCTCTTTTCTCTACTATTGATATATTATTATGAAGTGCCAGATTTATTCATGCCAATAGCTAAATAAGCCATGTTGCATTTCTCCAAGTATTTAATTGTGTGTTTTATCATAAATTACATGTTTAAAACGGAAAATAAACATTTCCAGCTGTTTTGAGGACAGCAAATCTAAATTCAAACTGCTAAATTCCGGGAAAACTACAGATCTTTTAAAGTATACTGCAATTTAAAAAAAAAAAAAAACAATGTCAGCTCTTACTTATTCAAGACTTGAACATTCACTGAGGTGTAATTAGGGGAGTTTTATGTGGTAAAAGATTGCTTCCCCACACACAGAACTGTAGTATGTAGGGGAGTACTCATTCATTTAACCAATGATTATTATTATGGCACAGTGCCAGACAGTGGAGGATGCAAAGATAAGACAGAGCCTCTTTACCATGGAGGGACTCATAGGACAATGAAGGACATAAAAATATAAGCAGATAGATTAAAATTCAGAATAAGTGAAGCTAACATTTACTATGTATCTACTATGTGCCAGATAATGTATGACCCTTTACATGTATTCAATTCATTTAATCCTTATTACATGCATTTAATTAATTTAATCCTTATAACCCTATGAAGTGGGGTTTTGACAAGGTTAACTCCCCCAAAGGTCATATTACTAGTTTAAGAAGAATTTAATTCATGAGCCCTCTCTCTTAACCATTACTGCAGAGGCAAAAGCTACATAATATGAGAACACAGAAAAGGAAGAAACTTACTATGCCAGAGGGAAGTGAGGGGGTTTCATCTCACAGATATATTTAAGCTGGACCAAGGATGGATGGGAGTTAAGACTTCATTTTTTAAGCTGGAGAAAAGGTCATAAGGCACTCCAGCAGAGAGGAGGCTGTGCGAATGGTAGGCATCAGGAAAGGATTATGTATTCAAGATGGCTAGAATGTCATTGAGCTTAGTGACCAAGAGTAGTACACTGTATACAAAGAAGGACATTGAATGATTAAACGCTGTAGGGAGAGACTGGATCATATTTGCATTTTAGAAAGATGCCTAAGGATCCGTGTGGAGGATGAGCTGCACAAAAAGAAGTCAATCCTGGAAGCTGGAACTTCTAGTCCAAGATGGGAATCAGAGCACCACCCACTTACCAATTCCTGTTGGATAATCAAGAAAATGCAAAAGGGAACATTTTATATTATTGTTTGAAATCAAGGAAGAGTGCCATGCACAGACCAGAAGACATTGTGGCAGAATAAATGGCACTGGTTAGTCACACTCATCTAAAAATGTCTGAAACAAATTTGAAGCTCAGCTGAGAAACTGCCTCCATACAGAATACATTAATATTAGGCGAAATAGAATTCAATGGAAAAAAATAACTTTTAAAAAACAGAAAGGAGTAACATTAGATGGATAGAAAAGAAAATTCAACCAAGAATACAGTCATGAGTAATCATGTACCATATAACATAGCATCAAAATAGATAAAACCAAAGCTGCTAGAAATAGAGAAAAGCCAAAAATTGCAACCGTAATAGGAGGCTTTGACATACCTCTCTTCTTAGTAGATTTAGTTAACAAAATCAAACATGGTTAATGTATAAAAGCATAATTGAAAACTTGTGTTAATTATATATATATCACACTTTGTATCCCATAAATTTTCAATTGTATCACATCCTAGTCAAGAAACTCTCCACACATTCCAAAAACCAAAAGATTGTGCAGGCTACATTTCCTAACCACAATATAAGTAACAAAGGGAAAAAACCCAAAAAGATAAATCATTTATCTTAAATAGTGTGAGCCACAAAAGAATGTAAAATTGCAGTTATAGACTCTAAGAAATAAATAGAACACTACATATCTAAATGTGGAGAAAAGTACTCAGAGAAAAATATGAAGTTGCGTATTTATATTAAACAAACAAATAAATAAATATACTTTATTTGAGGAGCTATAAAAAGCACCAAGAAATAAATTAAAGGAAAATGTGAGGAAAGACACAATGTAGCAGCTCACAGCATAAATTAATCAATTCAAAGTATTTATTTTAAGAAATGGTTCATTTTTAAAGATCAATAAAACTTAATTCTGGAAAGTTTAATTAAGGGAAGAAGAAAAATACACCATAAAGAATGAGAAATGGGACACAAACAAATCTTTTAAATTTCTGTTAAATAGACCATTTTCTGGAAATATGTATGGATATATTGTATAAAATCTTTGATGAAAAGATGAAAATCAGGAGGGAAAATTAGTGGGAAAAATTAGAGTGACAAAACATGAGAGACTCCTAACTGGGAAACAAACAAGGGGTAGTAGAAGGGGAGGCAGGTGGGGGGATGGAGTGCCAGGGTGACGGGCACTAAGGGGGGCACTTGACAGAATGAGAACTGGGTGTTGTTATACTATATGTTGGCGAATCGAACTTCAATTAAATATATATATAAAATATAAAAACAGAAAAGATGATAAATCTAGCAGGATAGCAATCACAGGGGAAACTTTTTGGTTTTTTTTTTAAAAGATTTTATGTATTATTTGAGATAGAGAACAGAAAGCAACTGAGCAAATAGGTAGGAAGAGGAGCAGAGGAACAGGGAGAAACAGGCTCCCCACTAAGCAGGGAGCCTGAAGTGGGGCTCAATCCCAGAATCCTGGGATCATGACCTGAGCTGAAGACTGACGCTTAACTGACTGAGCCACCCAGGTGCCCCAGGGGGAAACTTTTTAATGTGTCAAAAAATAACCCCTCAAAGATATCAAGAGTCCCATGTTGTTTTACAGATTGTTTCTTGCAATCTTAAAGAGGAATACATAATTTATATGCTCAAGGACATAGAAAAAGAAGGAATGTTGCCCAATTCATTTTACCAGATGATATAACTTTGATATTTAAACCTGAAAAAAATATGCAAAAAATACAATTATCTAACATATAGATTTAAAATCCTAAATAAAATATTGAAATTGTAATCTAGCAGTATACTTTTAGAATAATTTAATTGAGAATTCAATTAATATAATTCACCATGTTAACAAACTAAAAATGTAAAAGCTGTGTGATCATCTCAATAGACATAGAGAAAGCATTTGACATCCATTCTCAGCAAACTAGGAATACAAGGGAACTTTCTCAACACATTAAAAAGTAGCTGTGAAAAAGTACAGCTAATATCAAACTCGGTGGTGAAGGTCAGAATGTTTGCCACCCAAGATCAGAAACAAGACACTCTTAGCACTTCTAGTTACCATTGTACTGGAGATTCTAGCCAGTGTAGTAGCTAATAAAAAAAAAAAAATTAAAAGCATCCAGATTGTTAAGAAAGAAGTAAAAACTAGCGTTAATCAAAGATGGCATTTTTGTCTATGTAAAAACCTGACAGAATCTACAAAAACGTTACTAGAAACTAGTAAGTGAGTCTAGCAGCATTGCAGGATACAAGATCGATACAAAAAAATCAATTGTATTTCTATACATGTTGCAATGAACAATGAAAATTTAAAATTTTAGGGCACTGGGTGGCTTCCTGTTCAGAGGGTTCCTGCTTCTCCCTCTGCCCTTCCCTCTGTTCGTGATCTCTCAAATAAATAAATTAAATACTTTAAATTTTTTAAAAAAATATTTAGGGATAAGTCTGACAAAAGATGTAGAGTGCCTGTACTCTGAAAATTATAAAACATTGAGAAAAAAATTAAAGAAGAACTAAATACATGGAGAGACATACCATGTTCCTAAGTTTGAAAATTTAATATTGTTAAGATGTTGATTTTAATAAAAATACTGTGGTATTGGCTTAAAGACAGATAAATTGATCAATGGAACAGAACAGAGAATTTAAGAAAAAAATGCATACATTAGTTTTTGGCAAGTGCAGAGGGGTGAAAAAAATTCTTCAAAGACTAGTCTTTCCAACAAAGGATGTTGGAAAACTTAAATAACTATGCAAAAAATGGCAACATCTGATCCATACCTTGCCCCAT
Organism: Canis lupus dingo; assembly: GCF_003254725.2. Lineage (NCBI taxonomy): Eukaryota > Metazoa > Chordata > Mammalia > Carnivora > Canidae > Canis > Canis lupus. The sequence continues at coordinate 6,332,256 of NC_064270.1, forward strand.
ATACAAAGATTAACTCAAAATGGATCATAGACCTAAATGTGAGATGTGAAAGTATAAAACTTTTAGAAGAAAATATATTTGTGACCTTGAGTTGGGCAAAGATACCTTAAATATGACAACAAAAGCACAATCCATAAAAGAAAAAATGATAAATTGGACTTTATCAGAATTAAAAATGGTTATTCTGCAAAAGACACTGTTAAGAAATTAAAAAGATAAGAACAGACTGGGAGAAAATACTTGCAAAGCATGTACCTGAGAAAAGATTTATATGCTGAATATATAAAGAACTCTCAAAATTCAACAGTAAGAAAACAAAGAACCCACTTTTTAAAAATAGGCAAAATATTTAGAGACCTCACCAGCAAAGATGGATGGCACATAAGCACATACATAAATGCTCAACATCACTAGTGATTATGGAAATGCAAATTAACACCACAATGAAATACCACTATATACCTATTAAAATAGCTTAAATTTAAAAGACTGACCATACCAAGTGTTGACAAAGACGTGATGGAACTGGAACTCTCATGCAATGCTGAAGGTTGTGGTAAATGATACAACAATTTTGGCAAATAAGTTGGCTGTTTGTTTTAAAAAATTAAACTCTCTTCTCAGGTTTCCCATCACAGATTCTTTTGCCTGTTCCAGAATTCCAGCTAAACAGAATCACACAGTATTACTTATATCATTTTGTGTAAAGCTTTCTTTCATTCATCACAATGCCTTTTGAGTTTACTTGTATTGTTACATGTATCAGTAGTTCTCTTGACTGCTGAGCAGTATTCAACAGTATGAATAAACTGTAGCGACTTTATTCTCTTATTAATGGACATCTGGGCTGTTTCCAACTTGGGGTTATTCTGATTAGAGCTATGAATGTTCTTGTACAAGTTTTTCTGTGGACCACGTTTTCATTTCTCTTGGGCAAATGCCTAGGAATTAAATACCAGGATCATAAAATTGAGTGCATGTTTCCTCTCATAAGGTACTACCAGAACTTTTTCCAGAGTGGTTGCAGTACTTTATTTTTTATTTTTATTTTTTTTTTACAAAAACAACTAGCTTTAAGGTTTATTTTTGTAACTTTTTTTAAACAGAGAAAAACAACACACTCCTTGGGGGAAGGTGAGGGATTGAGAAGACAGGCCCTGGGTAAAAGTAATCACAACAGCACCTGGAGTTGATAGGCCTGCCTAGGAGAGACACGGGCACTGCCACACCAGCACAGGGGACAGCTACTGTCTGAGGCTCAGCAGACCAGTTCACACACCACGCAAAGCTGCTATAGATCCAAGTCATAAAAATCTTCCAGCTCATCATGAAACAAGTCCCACTCGTCTTCAGAGTCTGTCAGGTCGTCGTCCCCACTTGCAGCCAAAAGCATAAGCAACATCTCGCCCAGCTCAAAGGTGACAACCTCCTCTTCTTCGTTGTCAAAGGGGTTGCTGTTCTCTCTTTCCTCAATGAGCTCCCAGAAGTGGTTCCTTCGTTGGGCCCGGTATCTGCTTGATGTTCCCACTTTCTGTCTCTGTGGCTCCTCTCTAGGGCCATCAGGGTACGCATGCTTGTAAAAACAGTTCCCTCCAAATGGGCAGCTCCCACGTCCTTCATCAAAATACCTGCACGCCTTGTTGCTCATTGCCTCCTTGAATTTCTGAATGAGTTTCTGCTTCTCTTCTTTCTCCACCCAGTACTCACTTGGAATGACAAAGTTAGATGTGATCCGGCATTCGGGGCAGGACTTTATGATTTTGCTCTCAAATTGCTTAGCACTCCTCCACTTGTGAATGCACTAAGTAAGTGTGGTTGCAGTAAGTGTGGACAGTAAGTGTGGTTGCAGTTGGAGAGAATCCCAAAGCGACGCTCACTGGAGTTGGCTTTCTCATAGACCACCTCCATGCAGATCCCACACACCATGTCCTTACTGCGCTGGACAGCAAATGAGAGCTCCATGTCCTTCTCATGGGCCTCAATGCAAGATTTTATATGTTGTGATCTCTGGGCGGCATCCATTGGATGGAGGACCTGCAGCCCACACATGTCACACGAGTCTCCGTGGAGATATACACAGTTCTCCCCATACCGGCACTCTCCCACTGCAGCATAGGGGCAAAGCTGCTTCTTGGTTTCCACTGCTGTCTGTTCTTTCTCGGATTCTTCCTTGGTCACAGAGCCCTGTGGGGGTGCTTCAGTGCAGGAAGGGGCAGTATGGCCACAGTAGGGCTGTCCGGGAACAAACTCAATGGCATTCACCCAGTCTTCTGAACCTGCGCCGACAGTAGCAAAGTTTGAATTTCTGGACTCTATTCGCCAATATTCATTTCAACAACTGGTCCAACTCCCGATGAGAGACTTGAGGAAGCAGCAAGAGATGATTTTGCAGTTAGATCTGCAGCAGTCACTTCTTCCTGTTTCAATGGCTTGCTATGTTCATATCTGCAGGGGTCTCCGTAAATACAGTATCCTCGCTGAAAATACTTGCACACTACACCATAAGGACTGTCAGAGAGGTCATGCGAATAGCGACAGTTATCTCCTTCTTTACAAACCCCGTGTATGAAATACCTTAGCTCCTAGTTTTTCTTCTTGCTTTTGGTATGGGTTGAAGTGGTGGACTCGGAGCTGATGCCAAGAAAGAATTCTTAAGAAGTCTTCAGTTCAAAAAAGGTGGTTTTACCAAAACAAAGGGACTGGGTTCCTGGGCTGAATGAGCTGCAGCCGGTTGCAGTACTTTAAATCTTCATCGACAATGTACAAAAGTCTCAGTTCTTAGTGGATGCTGACTAATCATTGGTCACAATCGTAAGCAACTTTCTGGGATGCTGGAAATGTTCTCTTCTTTATATGGGTTCTTGGTGGCACATATGCATATATTTGTCAAAACTCAGCAAAGATACATTTCTGTGTACATTTCATTTGACGTAAACTTTGTATCACAAGAAAAAACTGCAAACAAATACTGAATACTGGCTAATGATTTGCTAACTGAAATATTTAGGGTGAATTGTACTGGTGTTTGTGATTTACTTTGTAACACATCCAAAAAAAATTAGAAAGGAGATTGGACAGAGGGAGGTGGACAGAGTGATGATTGCATTTGTCTCATCAAGCAAGTACATAAAATGTTGATGACAAAATTTTATAGTTGGTGTAAATGAGGTCACTGTAAAAATCTTTTCAACTTCACTATAGGTTTAAAAAAAATTTTTTAATGCTAAAACTGAAATACACCTACCACAGGAGCCAACTATTTCACTCCACTCCTGGTATGTACCCAAGAGAAATTAAAGCATATGTCCATACAAAGACTTGTATGTTCAAAGCTAACCTCCCCCCAAAAAAGTTCATACTGTATGATTTCACTTACATAAAATTCTAGAAAATGAAAACTAATCTATGGTGACAGAAAACAGAACAGTAACTGCCTGGGGATAGGGTGTAGGGTGGAGTGTGGAGATGGGCAGGGATGGAGAGAGGGAAAGATTACAAATGGGAATGAGGAAGTATTTGAGCTGATGTGGTAATGGTTTCACAGTTATGTACATCTGTCAAAACTTATCAGATTTTACACTTTACTTAGGCACACTTTAGGCACACTTTTACACTTTACTTAGGCATACCAATTGTACCTCAATAAAGCTAGGGGTTTTTTTGCTTATTTGTTTTTTAAATCCTAAAGAAAATACTAAAGATTTTAATCCAGCAGTATGTTCTAGAATATTTTAATAATGTAAGATTAGGCAATGAATGCAAAGAATACATAATATTGGAAAATTATTATTTGAGAAATTATAATTGAAATTTGACATTTTAAAGATTTATTTATTTACTTATTTGAGATAGAGAGAGAGAGAGTGAGTGAGTGAGCATGAGCGGAGGGGCAGAGGGAGAGGGAGAAGCAGGCTCCCCACTGAGCTAGGAGCCCAAGTCAGGGCTTGATCCCAGGATCCTGGGATCATGACCTGAGGGGAAGGCAAAGACTAAACTGAGCCACTCAGGTGCCCTGAAATTTTAATTTTTTAAAAAATTTTTATTTACTTATGATAGTCACAGAGAGAGAGAGAGGCAGAGACACAGGCAGAGGGAGAAGCAGGCTCCATGCACCAGGAGCCCAATGTGGGATTCGATCCCGGGTCTCCAGGATCGTGCCCTGGGCCAAAGGCAGGCGCCAAACCGCTGCACCACCCAGGGATCCCTGAAATTTTAATTTTTAACATTTTAAAATTCTGTATTTTTAATTCTAAAATAATTCATAAATATTTTGTAAAATTATTTTTAAAAGTCTCTCAAGCTGATACCCAAAATAGTATAATGATAAAATCCTATATGGTTTCCCATAAAACCAAGAATGCCCACTGTTGCTTTTATTGTTTTTTTTATTAATCTGGCATTTATAGCTAATAGAATTAAATAAGTAAATTGAATAGGAGATATAAATATTGGAAAAGTGATAGAAATGTCATTATTTGTACATAAACTGGTTTTCTACCAAAATTGTAAAAATAAATCAAACAGAAGACTAGTTGAAGATATTCCATTAGGTAGGTGGTTTGTTACAAAGCATGTAAAAATAATCATTTTCCTGTTTACTAATAACAACAAATACAAACTATGCCAAAATACCTTTAAAATAAATATACAGACCTGGACGCCTAGGTGGCTCATTCCGCCAAGTGTCTGACTCTCAGGTCAGGTCATGATCCCATGGGTCATGAGATTAAGCCTGGTGTCAGGCTCTGTGCTGGGCATGGAGCCTGCTTGGGATTCTCTCTCTCCTTCTCCCTCTGTCCCATCTACCACCATCCACTCAACCTCCCTCTCTCAAATAGATAGATGATAGGTAGGTAGGTAGATAGATAGATAGATAGATAGATAGATAGATATGCAGACTTAATATGGAAAAAATTGCAAGCCATGAATGGAACTTAGCAAACTAAAGAGATATTTTATGATCCTAGAATAGGAAGGTTCAGTGGTAAGACGTAAATTCTGTAGAATTTAATCCAAAATAACACTATGACAGTAAAAATGTCAACAGAATTTCTTTTCAGTTTGACGTGATTCAAAATTTTACCTGCAAGAGTAAACATACAAGAACAAAAAAAACAACAATATTGAGAAGGAATATCAAAGCCTGGAAACCTGTCAAACAAGTTAATAAAATGTACTAAGAAAGCACAATAACTTAAACATTAGGCTAGAATTTGGAGAATTGTAGACAGATCAGTGGAACAGAGTTTAACATCCAGAAAAAGACCAGGATATGATAACAGTAGCACCTCAGATCAACTCAACAGGTATTCTAAGCACAAACCAAAAGAGGTCAAAATATAAAGTATAAAAACTGACAAAAACTGTAAACTCCTCTCTAACAAAAAATACCACAAAAATGAAAAGGGAAATTGTGAGGAGAAAAATACGAAAAGAAAATCAAGTTAGTTATTCACATATGAAAGGATCTCTAACTAAACAATGCACCTCATTAGAAAAACATGCAAAATGCTAAACTGAATTTTTAAGAAATAGTAATGATGAATCAACAAAGAATGAATATAATCATTACTCTAAATCTGAGAAGTGCAGAATAAAATTATGAGATAAAGATTTTCATCCGTCAAATGGGCAAAGATAAAAAAGCATAATAATGAAAGAATATTTGCAAAAGTGACTTTTGCATTTGGCCAGTGGGAGTCACCAGAAAGATAGGAAGCAGGGGAGAAAAATTGGAATCTTTATTTCCCATATTAGGGCTGTGGTTTGCCATGCTAGTCCTCTGCCTGTATCCAGTACCCATTTGATGGTCCCCCAAAAAGCTACAGTTCGCATCAGCTTCTAATAACAGCTTCTTCCCCATACCTTTCAGACCCACAGGCCTCAGATAGAAAAGATATATTGCAATACTTGTCCCTGGATGTTCCAGCCTGCTGGTTCCCCTAATCCTGTCCCCACCCCTCTGCAAATGCTCCCTTTATTAAATTCCCTTTAACAACCCCCTTGAGTGTGGTTTCCTGGCAGGACTCTAACTGATACATAACACCACAGTATGAATTTATTGTTTAATTTAGTGTGTGTGTGTGTGCATGTGTGTGTAGATGCAAATGTGAACTTAAACTTAAGTAGAGGGCAGCCCGGGGGGGCTCAGCGGTTTTAGCGCTGCCTTCAGCCCAGGGAGTGATCCTGGAGACACGGGATCGAGTCCTACGTTGGGCTCCCTGCATGGAGCCTGCTTTTCCCTCTGCCGTCTCTGCCTCTCTCTCTCTCTGTGTCTCTCATGAATAAATAAATAAAATCTTAAAAAAGAAAAAAACTTAAGTAGAGACACTCAGAAAAATATCAGGATGTTAAACTCTAAAATATGTGTGTTAGGACAGATGACTTAGAAACATACACACATACGCATATAAATTCAGTAAATGATAAAAGAATGTAGGAAAGAATTAGTCCAAAAAATGCCATTGTACTTTTTGTAGAAAAAAATCCATTTACACCTGAACTCTAAAAAGACTATTGTGGGGGCACCTGGCTGGTTCAGTTGGTAGATCATGCAACTCAGTCTTGGGGTTCTGAATTCGAGCCCCACGTTGGCAGTAATACATCTTAAAGCATTGTCTACAGACTGGATCCACTTCCTTATCTCTCCTTCACTTTCAGTCTCCTCCCCCCGCCCCCATCTATCCCCTTCACTGACAATTCTCATAAAATGTTTCTTAATCAGGTTGCCAAATCCATCGACACTTTTCCATCTTCATCCTATTAGACCTCTCAACTGACCACATCCTCCACATTCCATTCTCTTTTGATTCCATGAAACTTCACTTTGCTTTGTTTCTTCTTTACCTTCCCGCTTGCTCTTTCTCAGTCTCATTTTCCAGCTTCCCTTCTCCTGCTAGTGTCTAAAGAGTACAGCATTCCAGATCTTCTCTTCTCATTTTTATATTGGATGACCTCATCCATTCACTTTCATTCTAACATCAGTTCTGTACTACCAACTTCCAGAGTTTTATTCCAAACCACGTTTCTCTCCTGACCTCAAGACCCATATCACCAGTACATTCTTAACATCTCACTTGGATGTCTTGGAAACTTCTCACAGCTGATGTGTTCAAAGCAGAACTCTTTCCTTTCTATACTCTCTCCCATCTAAGCCTGTTGCTCCACAATGTCAGTAAATGACACCTCCATCAAACCAACTGCTTAACTCAAAAACCTGGAAGTCTTCATTGATATTTCCCTCTTCCTTACTTCTCAGATCTAAATCCATTACCAGGGCAGCCCGGGTGGCTCAGCGGTTTAGTGCCGCCTTTGGCCCAGGGCCTGATCCTGGGGACCTGGGATGGAGACCCGCATCTGGCTCCCTGCATGGAGCCTGCTTCTCCCTCTGCCTGTGTCTCTGCCTCTCTCTCTCTCTCTCTCTGTCTGTCTCTCATAAATAAATAAATAAAATCTTTAAAAATAATAATAATAAATAAATAAATCCATTACCAGTTCTTCTCGTTCTACCTCCAAAATATATCTCAAACCCATTCTCCTGAGTATTTGGCCCCAATCAAATCACCTTCATTGCCCTTCTTTAGACTACTTTCAGAGCCTTTTGACACCTCTCACTTCCACTCTTCTTCTCTGATCCATTCATCACATAATGGCCAGAAAAATACCCTTGAAATGAAAATCTGATCAAAACTCTGCAGTGGTTTTCTATTAAAATTAGGATAAAAATCCAGAATCTCACCATGACTCTACAATACCTGGCTCCTTGTGATTTTTACTTCATTTTGTATCCTTTCTGAATTCTCATTCTACTCCAGCCATACTGCTCTGCTCTCAAGCCCTCAAACATATCAAACTCTTCCCACTTCAGGGAGTTCACATGTGCTTTTCTGTCAAACCATTTCCCAGAACTCTTTGCCTGTCTAACCTTATTCATCCTTCTGGTCTCAGCTTAAATATCATTCCTTCCAAGAGGCTTTTCCCAACCACCATAACCTGCTCAGCCCCCAATCTAAGTAGGGTCTCTCTCTTGTACCATCTTGTACTTTTCCTTCATAGAATTTACTTTAGTTTGTATTATATACTTATTTATGCAATTAATTCTAGTATGTTTTCCCACTAGAGCTAGATCGTATACTGCATGAAAACAGGTGCCAGAAAATATTTGTTTGGCTCATCATTTTTATAACCACCACTCTGCCAGCACCTGGCACATGGTCTTAGGGTTTTTTTTTTTTCCAACAATCGGATTAATGAATACATGAAGATTCAGCTCAAGCCTTACTTCTTCTATAATTTATTTCTCAATCACCCTCCTGTTCCCCCACACTGGTGGATTTCAGCACTTGTTTTCTTGTTCTCCAGTGAGTCTTATACACATAACTCACACTTGACAAATAGTCTCACTGAACTTCTTTTAGGTTCTTAGATGAGCCATTTCTCTATGTTGTTTCCAGTCTTCACATATGCTGTTCCCTCTACCTGCGACACTGCTTTGCTCATATAGCCAGATAATCCTATTCACATGGTCAGGATCAATTAATGTTAAAGAATGAATTGTGAACCTGCTTGAACAGTTCCCTCCCTGGGAAGACAAGAATACCTACCTTCTTACACCAAAATTTCCAATGTGAAAACCACATTAGAAATAAGAAATTCTAGAGGCCACTTGGCTCAGTTGGTTGGCATTTGGTTCTTGATTTCAACTCAGGTCATGATCTCCTGGTAGTGTTTAGCCCCGAGTCAAGCTTTGTGCTGGGTGTGGAGTCTGCTTGAGATTCTCTGTCTCCTTCTCCTTCTATTCCTCCATGCCAACTCTCTCTCTCCCTCAAAAAAGAAAGAAGGAAGGAAGGAAGGAAGGAAGGAAGGAAGGAAGGAAGGAAGGAAGGAAAGAAAGAAAGAAAGAAAGAAAGAAAAAAGAAATTCTAAAATGACCCACTACTGTTCCCCAGACTCACAATTTGCTGCTGAAAATATTAGACTTAACTCCATCTCCCACCAATGGAGAGAAAATAAATAAACCAGTTTCTCTGAATTGGCCTCAAGGACAATGTCACTGCTATCTGAGTTAACAAAATTTCAGGCAAAAAAGCAGTGGTTACATAAGAGGAGAGTGCCTAATTTTCTACACAATTGATCGGCTTTTTCAGAAGAACAGCCTTGAAAGTATCCAGAAATCAATTCATTGGGTAATGCACACTCAGCAGCCCCAAAGTTGACATAGGATTAAAACCAGGGAGATCTTAATAGGCACTGTCCAAGTAAAGATGTGCCCTGAGAACAGAGAGGGAGCAAATGACTGGCATGTACTGACACAAAGTCAATCATCAATGATATGGCATGCACTATTTTTTATAATAACTATGTTGCAGGCACCATAGATTGGCTTACTTGGCATTCATTCATCCCTACCTTTTGTTCCTTGGCTTCTTCTACTATAGAAGCTAGGAAAACTAAATAGTCACTTTCCCAGCCTTTCTCAAAACTAAGGATGACTAGAAAAAAGGTTTTGGCTGAATAAGATACCTCTATTCTCCCATCCACTTAAATCAAAAACTTGGAGTTATCCCTGATTTCTCTATCCCACACCCCACATCTGATACATTAGCAAATTGTTTGCTCCACTTTTGTGATAAGCAAATTGTTTGCTCCTCACATGTCCACCACTACTATCTTGCTCTAAGTCAGCATTATCTGTTGCCTGAGCTACGGCAATAATCTCCTATTTGGTCTCTCCACTTCCATCCTGCTCCCTTCAACCTAGTTTCCAAAGAACAACTGAAAATATCTTTTTTTTTTAATGATTTCATTTATTTATTTATTCATGAGAGACACAGAGAGAGAGAGGCAGAGACACAAGCAGAGGGAGAAGCAGGCTCCATTCAGGGAGCCCGATACAGGACTCGATCCCGGGACTCCAGGACCATGCCCTGGGCCGAAGGCAGGTGCTAAACTGCTGAGCCACCCAGGGATCCCCTGAAAATATCTTTTTAAAAATGCAAACTTCATCATATTACTCCTTTTTTTTTTTCATCATATTACTCCTTTGCTCAGAACTTTCCAATGTCTTTAAAGACAAGAAAATATAAACTCCTTACCAAAATCTACAAGGCCTTGGGGAGCCTGGGTGTCTCAGTGGTTGAGTGTCTGCCTTCAGCTCAGGTCGTGATCCCCGCAGCCTTCTTCTTCCTCTGTCTCTCTCTCTGTGTCTCTCATGAGTAACTAAATAAAATCTTTAAGAAAAACTACAAGGCCTTGCATGATCTGACTTTCAGCTATCTCACCAATGTCTGTAGCTACCACTCTGCTGCTTGCTCACTTTGTCCAGCATTGGCAGCCTCCTTGCTGTTACTCAAACAATGCAAGCACATTCCTCATCAGAGCCTTTTTTTTTTTTGCTGTTCTGTCTGCCTGGAACACTCTTCCTCCAGACACATTCACCCCTCATTTATTCAGACCTTCACTCAACCATCACCCTATCAGAGGCAACTTCCCCAAACAATATTGTCTAAATAGCATGCTCATCATTCTCTACCTTTTACCTTCCCTAATTTCATTGCACACATTGCTACTTGGCTTTATATTTACTATGTATTGATTTATTTCTTTATTGTTTCTCTAACACATACATGCACACATATACACATATGTACATGCACACTATTTTATTTACCACTGTATCCCCAGCATCTAAAAAAAAGTGCTTCAGTAGTAGGAGTTCAATAGTTATATTTGTTAAGTTAGTAAACTTTCCACAGACTTCTGCCTAAACTTGAGTCATACCATATCACCATTCTTTATCATTTCTTTTACTTTTCTAAATTAATAATTATGGCAGACATTGTTCATTGTCCACTCATCACTGAAGCCCCATCCCCTACCTCTATGACAATAAAACTTTGATCCATTTGGGTAACCATAGAGCCATTGATCTATCCCAATCCTAAATGATGAATCATGATGTTCCTAGACTAGTCATGGTAATCCTATTCCACTGTGCCTCAGATTATTATACAATAAATATGTGATCTAATTTTGTCAAAGGGAAAGTTAACTGAAAGGTTTCCTTTCTCAAAAAAAGAGTCTTAGAAGTAACTAATCTTGTGTGCCTATCTCTTTCTTCCTTCTTGAAATAGGGGTGTGAAGATAAAATGTTCAGAACTGTAGCTGTTATCATGCAGCCATGGTGACACACATGAAGACTAAAAGTCACTCAGTGAGGATAGTAAAATGGAAAAGTAGAAAGACAATAGGTCCTTGATGACATCATTGAGTCAGTGACTAAACCTGAAACTGCCTACTTCCAAAGTTCTTATTAAGCGAACAATAAATGTCCTTACTTAAGCTATTGTTAGTTAGGTTTTCCTTTATTAACTACCAAATAAGTCCTAACTGATTCAATTATTTTATTTATAAATGTGTTTGTGAGAACAAATGTATTTTTCCTTTACATAGAACATTCTGGAAAGAAAAGAGAAGGAAGAAGGGAGAGAGGAAAGGGAGAAATAAATTCAACTAACTTGTGGATGACATAATCCTGAAAGTGGAGTAAATTACATAAAGGATAAGTATCTGTGTGTTTGAGCATGCACCATATACATATATATATGTATGTATATATTCAATATCTCCCTCATTCATCACCTATCATCCTCATTCTCCCTCATTCATCACCTAGTCTCAACCTCCTCCACTCTGTCTTTATCTAATCTTTCCACTGATATTGAAGGATCATAAACTAAGCCACTGTTCTCATACATCTACCATCACACTATAAAACCTTTAATGGCTTCTCATAATTTATCAGAAAATATTCATCTATTTAGTATTCAAAGATTTTGAACTCCAATCACACCTATTTATTGAATTTACCTCCCACTGTCTCCTAATCTAAACCTTCCTGCTCAAATAAACAAATGAAAACAAACTCTCCTTATTGCATTCTTATTCCTTATTACGGCTAACTAATTGATCTTGACATTCCCAGTTGCTGGATGACCCAATAGACAAAAGGAGTAGATATTTAAAACACTAGTAAAGCAGAGAGAGAGAGATGACTATGATGGAGTTACCTAGAATTTTGCAACCAGAAAATATGAAATAAACCACTTTAATTTCATCATATATGTAGGTTTTGTGCTTTACAGTTTTAGAATTGTTTATTTTGAATTATAGCTGGTATATGAACATCATAAATTTTCTTCTAAAGGTTAAATTAAGCACTGACCATTTAGAACACATCTTCTCTCTTCCTATCTAAAGCCTGTTTCATCCCTTGAATGCAAGTCAAAATCCAATCTTCTCCAAATAATCTAAGACCACAATAGGATCTTCTTAAATTGAATTTTTTGTTTTTACTAAAAATAAAGTTTATTAAAAATATTAAAAACTGGACTCAATTTTTCACTTAAATACATACATCTGTATTTTAAACTGTTTCATGTGAGTTATACCTCCTTTCATTAGACTCAAAATTTCCTACTCACCAAAAAACCCTCTAGAATGTATCATACTCTTGTTTTAATCTCCCACATTGCAACTAGAACAGTAAGAGTACAAAAAATACCTTTTGAACCCCTGACCTGCCAGTTTACATGACCAGTGTGCAAGTGAATGTTTGAATAAAAATATTTTACTTTTCAAGAATTATCAGCAAACGATTAGGATAAAGATAAATCTTAGAGTAAGTTGTAAAATAGAATACTATAATAGGCCTCAATAAATGAAGAACCAAATCCTCCTTTATGAAGTTCTGCAGTTCACCAATTTTAATCAGTTGTTCCGTGCAAAGTCTCTCCTAACAGGCAAGGGAAGAGCCACCCAGGAACTCATTTGGTCAGACATTGACCATCCCAAGCCAGTCCCACTCCTACCCCTCTCACCCAGCACTAATATTACCCTCATCATCAAAAATGTCTGTTTTAAATCAGAACATGGATTGGCAACCAGTAGCATCTATGCCTTATCAAAATTGATTGCCAACACATGCCCACTTCCCTGTTGCCTATAACTGTCGGCTACCTGCCTCATGACAAAAATTGGCAGCCAGCATGCTTCTTCCTCCACTTCATTGTTAGTGGACTATCCTGCTCCTTCCGTTTGGAAATCATGTCCAAAGACACTCTCCATGAGCTGCCTCCAACATGCCAAAGGGAAGGGAGGAAGAACTTTGGCACCCTAACTTTAAAAGGGTGCCAGTCCGTGATGTAAAAAGAAGACAATATTCTTCTACAAATGTGGACACTGCCTATTTCCGTTATTCCAGTCATTAGCTGATGTCTTTGGCAGAGAACATATCGAGTAAGCTTTTCCAAAATGGGCCTGTAGCCTTGGAAATATATCATCCAAAACAAAAAGCCAAACTTCTGATTGTTTCTCAACTTGCACCCACACATTCGCCAAGACACCTCATTTTAAAACAAATGTTTTAACAAAGCAAGAGCCAAATTCTTATTCCCTCTATCCTCATGCCAATGACAAGTCATTCTGATTTTTACTTTTCTTTTTGGCCTATTTTCTTTACCTTCTCAATTAACAGAAACACTTTTATCATCAGTAACTAATGAATTTCCCATTTGCCCTTTTTTGGTCCCTGGCTTCACGTTTCCTATCCTCTACCTGAACAATAGAAATTTTAAAAACTAAACTGAATTTTGGGTAATCTATAATTAAGATTTTTAAGGTCAATATTTTAAAAACTGGGTATGAATAGGACTTGACTCAATGTATCACTTATTTCCTTATAAATCTGAATACAGATGTATCTAAGAAGCATTATAAAGTAGTTCTAAAGAGAAATGTAAAATTTTTCTCAGAAATTTTATTTTGGAAAGTTGGATACTCACATTATGCCAATATCACACTATGAAAAGATAATAAAATCAATCTATTATAAACTCTTTTCTACTGGATTCAATGACATGAGTTTAATAGGCAATCCAGAGCTCCAGCTTCAATTTTAGCCAATTCCAGTGTCAAATATCTGATTATCATATGCTCTACTTAATGAGTAACTAGCTGGCGAGTGAGATCTCTTTGATTGCAGCATGATATGTACATACCAGACCACTGGTTTTTTCTATTTTTAACACAGTTAAAGAATAACAAGTATGTTTTTAAAGGTCATGGAAAAATACCACATAGCTAGGAAAATCGAAAAAATAAAAGCTTCTAATTACAGGTTAAGTTACTCTCATTCTGGGCTTTGTTTTTCTCTAGGGTCTTAGACGGATATAATTTGATATATCAAGCCAAATAAACAGTAAATAACTTCTACCAACATCCTATTATTTAAGGCTTGGTTGTCTAGTGTGAAGACTAGGTCAAACAAATTCAAGCATATCCATAATTTTTATTAACCTTCTCCTAAAAATTTCCTAAACCGTTTTATTAACCTTTCCTTGGATTGAGTCCCAATCCTACCACTCAGTTGCTGTGATATTACCTTTTCTGGGTTTCAGTTTTCTTCATTTGTAAAATAAAGATAATAACCCACTTCACAGAACTATTGTGAGGATTAAATGAGAAAATACATATGAAATACCTAGTTCAGTGCCTAGAATCTAATCAATTTCCTTCAAATCCTTATTCATCTTCAAACTTCTATGCTTACTATTATGAGCCAGTAGGGATGTATGTAAGCATCCCTTCCACTCCTCTATGGTCATAAGTTAAATGAATATCTTTGTTTACAGGTGTTATTGCAAAAGATATTGTTTTGTGTGCACATAATTTTAATTTATATAAACAGTATGATGTAATATATCTCATTCTATTCCTTATCCTGTTTATTTTTGGGGCTTGGAGGAGTTTTTTGTTATTATTATAGTTTGGGAAAAATGTAAAACTTCTGTGAACTAGTCTCTCACAGGTCCTTTTCAAAAGTGAGGCTTTTTAAATCAGGTATGCCCAAACTTGCTTGGAACAATTTTATCTGAAGAGATTAGATATATGTGCAAAGCAAATACATGATGAAAGGGTGCAGTTTTGTTTGTTTGTTTGTTTGTTTTATCTGTGGAGATGGGAGGGTGCGGTGGATGCTCCATGGTTAAATTAATTAATCATATTCTTAAAAAAAAGTTAATCATACTCTTCACAGTCCATTATCATCATTGGTCTCTGCAAGGCCTCACTCTTATTTAATTTATTTATTCCCTTTCATTCCCATTCTTCATGCCTTTCTCTTTCATCTCCGGAGAGGCCTCCATGCCAATGAGTTGAATGGGTATCTTTTTGTTCGTTAAGTGTACTTGCAAAATATATTGTTTTGTAGAAAGATAATTTTATTTAAATATTGTCACTCTGTATCTTTTCATTTCTTATTTTTGTCACTCTGCACTATGCTTTTAAGTTCATCTCTACTACCATGTGTAAATCTAGAATCTCCTTAGGGGGTACATGGATGGCTCAGTGGTCAAGCATCTGCCTTTGGCTCAGGTGGTTATCCTGGGGTCCTGGGATCAAGTCCTGCATTCGGCTCCTCACAGAGAGCCTGCTTCTCCCTCTGCCTATGTCTCTGCTTTTCTCTGTGTGTCTCTCATGAATAAATGAGTAAAATCCTAAAAAAATAAAATATATAAAATCCCCTTAGCCATTTCTAATTATTGCCTGTTTCCATGGTGTGCAACTGCCATATTTTACCTAACCACTTTCCCAGCAGTGGACACTCAAGACAGCATCCAACTGCCTACCACCACAATAATGCTGAGGTGAACATTTTTATATGAGTTCCCACATTTACCTGTGTGAGATTTCTTTGAGGTATATACCCAAGAGCAGAACTGCTATATACTAGCAATATAACTATATGCTATGTACTAGTATACAAATATATTATACTTGCTATTAACCTCTAATCTTATCAAGTACTGCTGGGTAACACCTGTCTAACAGTACCAGCAGTACCTGGGAATTTCTGTAACATTCAACTGGCATGACATAGCTTTTTAAGAGATGAAAACTGATTATCTCATTGTTTTAATTTGCATTTCTCGGTTACTGATCCATTTCTTCATGTACTTGTTGGAGTTTTCTATACTGTAAATTAGGCAATTTGTGTCCATATCCTTTGCACATTTTCCTATTAGAATTATTATCTTTTGCTTGTTGATTGTAGGAGTTCTTTGGATTTAAATATTAATTCATGGGGCAGCCCGGATGTCTCAGCGGTTTAGCACTGCCTTTGGCCCAGGGCGTGATCCTGGAGACCCAGGATCAAGTCCCACATCAGGCTCCCTTCATGGAGCCTGCTTCTCCCTATGCCTGTGTCTGTGCCTCTCTCTCTCTCTGTGTATGTCTCCCATGAATAAATAAAATCTTTTAAAAAAAAAAAATAAATATTAATTCCTTGTCAGTTTTAAAATTTGAAAATATATTCTCATTATGTCATAGATTAATTTTGTCCACAATATCCTTTGTGGTGATTGTTAATTTTGATGTAATATCTTTGTCTTATGATCTCTGCTTTTGGATTTTTGTTAAGTCTTCCCTTGACCCTGGGATATAAATAACACTCTCTTAAGTGTTCTTCTATTAGCTTTGTAACTTACCTTCCTCATTTCAGTCTTTCAGCCATCCAGAATCTAACTTTGTATGTGACCTTAGGTAGGAATCCAGTTTTATTTTTCTTCATGTACTGAGCCAATTTTCCCAACGCCACTGCTAATAAAATCTTTTTTTCACATTGATTTATGGCATCACCTTCATTACATATTTAATTCTCAGTATACATGTGTCTATGATCTCTCAGTTATGTTCTTTTGGTCTGTTTATTCTTGTGCCAATACTACACTGTTGTTATTATTAAAGTTTGTAATGTGTCCTTGTATCTCAAAGGAAGAGTCTGTTTTTTACTCTCCTTTTTTATTCTTGTCTTAGCTACTTTTACAGATCTTTATTCTCCCCTATAATTTAAAACATTTATTAAATTCCTCTGAAAAAATATCCAATTGAAATTTTCATTGAGATTACATTGAATTTATGTATCAAGTTGTAGATTATTGACATCATTATCATATTAAATCATCCAGTCGAGGAAACATACCCAGGGCAAGTTTACCTAAAGAAGATTATAGATGCTCATGGAAGGGAATAGTCAGAAGTAGAAGTAGAGTTGTTGTTTTTTTTAATCCTAGTTTTCGCTAAAGGTTGAAAAACCATTTCCTGATTTTTAAAAGAAAAAAAAAATACTGTAGAAATGTTTTATAGACCCATGAGCTCTTTTTTAGTTTCTGCCTCAAGAGGGAAGCTAAGATCTTGGTCTTTGAGAATGAGACTAATAGAAAAATCCCTTTATAGTTGCAAAAAAGAAGAGCTATTCTGATGTATATTACAAGCAAAGCATTGTGAGGAAAGATAGGTATGCACAGGGCTATGATATGAGACTGCTGACACAGCCATGAGCAAACCTAAAGACCCTAGAGTAGCTAGGTAATTGAACCAGTTAGGGAAACGAACCTAGGAACATAATAAATTCGTTTCTTTATTTATTTTAAGAATAGAAATGTAAAGATTTTAAATGTTACTCTAAAAAGTCATTTGGCTGCATCATAATAAAATGGTGTATAGAAAGATTTCCACCCACCTGTTTTAATAAGGCTATCTCTTGTTTTTTTAAGCAAAAACTACTACTACATTAAAAGTCAGCTTTAGTGAAAAATTAACAAACCAAAATTTAGTGATTTGGAATAAAAGTTTTTAAAAATTAATTCTTGGAAAGTAGAAGTTACCCTGAAAAAGTACTAATGCTTTATATTTTTGCCATTTACAGTTTGCCCAGTGAAAAGAGAATTCATTTTCAAAATAAATATGGAGTAAATGATCTCTTAGACTCATTCCTAAGTAAATATTGGAGGTTCTATCAAAATCCATAATCTTATAAAAGCAACTGAAAGTAATAGAAATCATGTGCTATTAAAAATAACTATTTCTGGGATCCCTGGGTGGCTTAGCAGTTGAGCATCTGCCTTTGTCCAGGGCGTGATCCTGGAGTCCTAAGATCGAGTCCCAAATCAGGCTTCCTGTATGGAGCCTGCTTCTCCCTCTGCCTGTGTCTCTGCCTCTCTCGCTCTGCCATGAATAAATAAATAAAATCTTAAAAAAAAAAAAAAGCTATTTCTTGGGATGCCTGGGTGGCTCAGCGATTGAGTATCTGCCTTTGGCTCAGGGCGTGATCCCGTTATCTCGGATAGGGATTGAGTCCCTCCCTCTGCCTATGTCTCTGCCTCTCTGTCTCTCATGAATAAACAAATAAATAAAATCTTAAAAAAAAAAAAAAAAAAAACTATTTCTTGCAAACTGGTATGGCCATTGTGGAAAACAGTATGGAGTTTCCTCAAAAAGGTAAAAATAGAACTACCCTATGATCCAGTAACTGAACTACCCTATGATCCCTATTCAGCAATTGTACTACTAGGTATTTTCCCAAAGAATACAAAATTAGTAATTCAATTCAAAGGGTTACATGCATCCTGATGTTTGTAGCAGTATTATCTACAATAGCCAAACTGTGGAAATAGCCCAAGTGCCTATCAACTGAATAATGAATAAAGAAGGTGTTTTATATATATATAAAATTCTACCTCTGAAGCTAAATAAGATATGGTGTATATATATATATATCATATATATATGTATATACACATATATATCAATTGAATAATGGATAAAGATGCTAATAATACAGTTTATCTTAATTAAATTGAATTTAAATTAAAAATTTTTTTCAAAGATTTCAAATGGCTTCCTTAACCTGCAGATCTTAGAAACATACCTATATCTTGACTATCCGGAACCTCTTATTTTAAGGTTAAAAATTCCATGATTTTTTTTTTATTTAAATGCAATTAGCCAACATATAGTACATCATTACTTCCAGATGTAGAGGTCAGTGATTCATCAGTCTTATATAACACCCAGTGCTCATCACATCACTTTCCCCCATAATGCCTATCACCCAGTTACCTCAACCCCCCACCCCCTTCTCTCCTCCATCCACCCTCAGTTTGTTTCCCATATTTAAGAGTCTCTCATGGTTTGTCTTCTTCTCTGATTTCTTCCCATTCAGTTTTCCCTCCTGTCCCCTATGAGCCTATGCAGTGTTTCTTATATTCCACATACCATGATGTTTATAATGCTGAGGTTAAAATACTGATATTTCATAAGAAAAGTGAGTTGTAGTGAAATGATTCAATAATCAAGAATTTCACTCTGCCAAGACTTGATTCTCTTCACTCTTCAAAGAAAGAAATCTATGGTATATAAAGGGTATATTTTAAAACTGCAACCAGATGCTGCAACAAGATATCAAGAAATATTTCTTAGAGCCACATACAACCAAGGAGCGGATTATTAGATATTCAAATGTTTGAAACACTTGAAACATTAGCATCTGACTGAGAACCAAATGTGCTGTTCAGAGAAAAATCTCCCCACACTTTTGATTCTGTATTCAATCCAAAAATCCAAAGCTATCTGACGAAGTGTGCAAACATTTGTTTCCATTTCTAATGACTTATTATTGTGAATTAGCATTTTCTAATTTAGAAGAAAATAAAGAGTAAGAAAACATCTACATAAAACCTGAACTACAGTTCAAGTCATCCATGATCAAACCTGTCAGAGTATTATTATTAATTTTAATATGCTTTACCTTTTTTTTTTTTTTTTTTATGATAGTCATACAGAGAGAGAGAGAGAGAGGCAGAGACACAACAGGCAGAGGGAGAAGCAGGCTCCATGCACCGGGAGCCCGATGTGGGATTCGATCCCGGGTCTCCAGGATCGCGCCCTGGGCCAAAGGCAGGCGCCAAACCGCTGCGCCACCCAGGGATCCCCATGCTTTACCTTTTTTAAGTGCTAATAGATTTTAAACCTAAAACTGATGATTTATATATGCTCTAAAAATCCATCAAGTGGTCCATGGACATCAAAATTAGAGAAATACAGATTGATAAGTTATGATGAGAGAGTGTTTTACTCTGTGCTTCTGCATACCACTGATTCACAGCTAGCATCCAAGGTTTCCAGCAAGAACCAGAAGGAGAGAGTCATTCTCTTCATAGATATGTGTTGTTACAATACCATGCTATTTTTAAAAACAAGAAAACTGTAATTTGAATAAGTAAAATGAACAGGGTCATATAGATTGTACGCACCAGAAGCAGATCTAACTCAGGTCTTCTCACCCCTAAATCAGATCCTGCTTTGCACCATTCCTTCTCAGAGTTGGAGCCTTTGGGTGCATTTGGTTTTGCTTTTTTGGTTTGCTTGGGGTTTTTTTCTTATTTCTTCTTGTCTCCTTATCTTCCTTCTTCTTCTTTAGTATAGGTGACATATTGCTTTAGCTATTTAAACCATCAGTTTAAAGGAATACTTATCCTTGGGGTTCCTGGGTGGCTCAGTTGGTTAAACATCTGCCTTCAGCTCAGGTCATGATCTCAGGGTCCTGGGATTGAACCCCATGTTGGGCTCCCTGCTCAGCAAGGAATCTACTTCTCCCTCTCCCTTTGTGTTCCCTCTCTCTCTCTCAAATAATTTTTTTTAAAAAAGGAATACTTATCCTAGAACTCTAATTAGGTCGATGGTTACCAGCTAACTGAAGTTCCTACATTACAGCTGGCTGTAAAGCACTTATTCTCTCTTTTCCATCTATTAATGCAAAGCACCAGTTTCTTTCCCTATCCACAACCTGCCTCTCACTTCACTTTGAGACCTGCACATAAAATCTGAAAGCAAACAAATACTGTATTTTTAAAAATTTCTTTTTAATGCCTTGAACCAACATTGTGGTTTGCAGTTGGACTAAAGGCTCATCATATTCATCCTCTCTGCCAGTCTTTAAAACTCAGTAGAACTATTTCCACTAGATGGCTGTCTTTACCAAGAACTGGAAGAGCTATGCCAGCTGGTGGCAATTTCAAGTTTTAAAGCCTACATTTCACAGAGGTAGGTATACATGCAGCCATTTAGTAGACTTACTCAAAGCTTCTATCTATGATTCCACTTTTTTTTAAAGATCTTATTTATTTATTCATGAGAGACACACAGAGAGAGGCAGAGACATAGCAGAGGGAGAAGCAGGCTCCCTGCGGGGAGCCCCATGAGGGACTGGATCCCAGGACCGCAGGATCATGACCTGAGCTAAAGGCAGATGCTCAACCACTGAGCCACCCAGGCACCCTGATTCCACTTTTTAGTCCCCACTTTGGGAAAAGTCAATAAATGTTTAAAAATGTAATGTGCTATTGGGCAGCTGGTTGGTTCAGTCAGTTAAGCACCTGACTTGATTTTGGCTCAGGTTGTGGTCTCAGGGTCGTGAGATGGAGCCCTGCATTGAGCTCTGTGCTCAGCCCAAAGTCTGCTTGAGATTCTCTTTTGCCCCCTCTCCTTCTGCCCCTCCCCTGGCTAGCACACTCTCTAAATGAATAAATAAATAAAATCTTTTAAAAATGTAATGTGCTTTTTGAAAATAGAAGATAAACTGTTTTAAGTTGAAATTTTTTCTTGTTTTTTCCTTTTTTGGTTGAAATATATTTGACCTATAACTGTGTCAATTTAAGGCATCAACAAGTTAATCTGTTACATTCATATATTGTAATATGATTGTAGCAATAATTAGCACCTCTATCATGTTACATATTCATTTCTTTTTAGTAATTGGAATAATTAAGTTCTAGTCTCTAAGCAAATTTGATAATGATTAAACAATATAGTTGTTTATATTCATTGTGTTGTGCATTAGATCTCTAGGACTTATTTACTATTCATTGCAAGTTTGTTGCCTTAAACAATATCTGAAAAATTTTGTAAAGAAATAAGGAGTTTC
The DNA here is from genome assembly GCF_003254725.2 of Canis lupus dingo. Classification (NCBI taxonomy): domain Eukaryota; kingdom Metazoa; phylum Chordata; class Mammalia; order Carnivora; family Canidae; genus Canis; species Canis lupus. Next base: position 6,354,076 of record NC_064270.1, read on the forward strand.
ACTCCAAAGAAAGACTGAAAGACATATATAAAAATTATATCTTGGGTGCCTGGGTGGCTCAATCAATTAAGTGTCTGCCTTTGGCCCAGGTCATTATCCCAGGGTCCTGGGATCGAGACCTCATATTGGGCTCCCTGCTCAGCGGGGAACCTGCTCCTTCCTCTCTCTCTGCCTCTGCTGCTCCCCCTGCTTGTGTGCTTTCTCTCTCTCTCTCATTCTCTGTCAAATAAATAAAATCTTTTTTTTAATTATCTCTTGTAATTGTTCATATTCTCAAATCAAAAGGTACTGTTAATTATAAAAGTTGCATACAGTATTTGGGGAAAGCGACTGACTATTGCTATTAATAGTTGGCATTTGTTTTGCATCTTTTCACCAGGTGATAAAAGTATTTTTAAGTTAAAATATAATCTGTTGAGGGGCTCCTGGGTGGTTCAGTTGGTTAAGCATCTAACTTTTTTTTTTTTTTTTTTTTTTTTTTAGCATCTAACTTTTGATTTTGGCTCAGGTCATGATCTCAAGGGTGATGGGATCAAGCCTCCTCCCTGCCCGGCCGCCCCCCCACACACACACTCAATAGGGAGTCTCCTTGAAGATTCTCTCCCTCTGCCCCTTCCCACACACATGCTTTTGAATTGAAAAAAAAATTGAGCACCTTGTTTAAGGGAGGATTGGTTGGTTGATAGTTTCTCAGTAAACTTTTTATTGAAGTATAACATAACCAAAGAAAAGTACACAAATCACAAGCATATAGTTAAATTTTCACAAAGTAAAATGAATGTAAATTTTTTTGTACAGTTGGATATTTTAGCTTTTTAAATTTCATTTGCTATTTGTTTGGTTACACCCAAGTAATCAGCACCTAGATCAAGAATTAGAACACGACCAGCCACTCAGAAGCCTATTTGTGCTCCTTCCTGGTCACTTCCCCACAATGGTGACCATTATCCTGACTTCTAATAGCATACATGATTTTTGCCTCTTTTTTTTTTTAAGATTTTATTTATTTATTCATGAGAGACACAGAGAGAGAAAGGCAGAGACACAGGCAGAGACAACACAGGCAGAGGGAGAAGCAGGCTCCATGCAGGGAGCCAGACATGGGACTCCATCCAGATCCGAGTCTCCACGATCACACCCTGGGCTCAAGGTGGCGCTAAGCCACTGAGCCACCCAGGCTGCCCAACTTTTGCCTCTTTTTGAAGCTCATATGAATCTTCTTGCTTCTGTTGCTTCCCATGGTGTTTGTGAGACTCATTCATGCTGTTTTCACTGATGCATATCACAACTTTTTATTCATTCTATTATTAATGGATGCTTATGTTATTTCCAGGTTGGAACTATTATGAATACTGCTTCTATGAAATTCATAAATATACCTTGGATCAAAGTGTGTATGCATTTCTTGGGGTGGGTATATACCTAGAATGGGTGAGATTGCTGCTTCATGGGATTCTCATATGTTCAGCTTTGATAAACAATGCCAGTTTTTGAAATGGTTGTACTTATCTACACTCCTACCAGCAAGACATGAGTTCTATTGTTCTATTTCCTCCCCAGCATTTGGTATTGTCAGTCTTTTATATTTTAGCCTTTCTGATGGATAAGTAGTGATATATCACAGTGGTTTTAAATTGCATTTCCTTGAAAACTAATGAAATTGTCTATATGCTTATTAAGAATGTTCCAGTCTTTTGGTCATTTCTTATCACCTGTTGTATCTTTTTAAAATTAATTTATAGGACTTCTTTATGTATCTGAGGCTTTTCAAGTCAGTGGTCAGACATTACTATCATTTCCCACTCTGTGGCTTGACTTTTTACTCTCTTAATGGTATTTTTGATGAGCAAAGTCTAATTTACCAATTTTTTCCTTTATGTTAGCACATTCTTTTTTTTTTATTTTTTTTCGTTCTTTGGGTTCTGTTTTTAAATTTTTGCTTATTCCAGGGGTGCCTGGGTGGCTCAGTTAGTTGAGCATCTGACTCTTGATTTTGGTTCAGGTCATGATCTCAGGGTCATGGGATCGAGCCCCACATTGGGCTCTGCATTGAGTGTGGAATCCACTTGAGATTCTTTCTCTCCCTCTCCCTTTGCCCCTCCTCCATTCACATGTGCTTTCTAAATAAATAAAATATTTTTTTAAAAACGTTTGCTTATTCTAAGTTCATGAATATATTACTCTATGCTTTCTTCTTAGAGTTTTATTATTTAACCATTTGTATTTAAATCCAGTGCACCTGCAGTTGCATTTTGTGTGAGGTGTGAGACAAGGGCAACACCTCCCCCCCCCCCTTTTCTTTAAGTGACAACAGCATCATTTATTAAAAAGAACATCATGGTGCCCCTGGATGGCTCAGCTGGTAGAGCATGTGACTCTTGATCTCAGGGCTGTAAGTTCTAGTGCTATGTTGGGTGTAGAGATTACTTAAAAATAATTTAAGGGATCCCTGGGTGGCGCAGCGGTTTGGCGCCTGCCTTTGGCCCAGGGCGCGATCCTGGAGACCCGGGATCGAATCCCACCCACATCGGGCTCCCGGTGCATGGAGCCTGCTTCTCCCTCTGCCTGTGTCTCTGCTTCTCTCTCTGTGTGACTATCACAAAAAAAAAAAAAAAAAAAAAATTTAAAATCTTTTGGACCACTTGCCTGGCTCAGTTGGAGGAGCATGCAACTCTCGATCTTGAGGTCATGAGTTCAAGTCCCACGTGGGGTGTAGAGATTACTTAAATAAATTTTAAAAAACTTTTTTTTTTTTAATTTTTATTTATTTATGATAGTCACAGAGAGAGAGAGAGAGAGAGGCAGATAGGCAGAGGGAGAAGCAGGCTCCATGCACCGGGAGCCCGATGTGGGATTCGATCCCACAGGATCGCGCCCTGGGCCAAAGGCAGGCGCCAAACCGCTGCGCCACCCAGGGATCCCAAATTTTAAAAACCTTAAAAAAATAATAAGTTTTCTAAAAAGTAAATTAAAAAGCCATCATTAAAAATAAATAAATAAATAAAATAAAAAGCCATCATTTCAGTACTGTATTGTAGTTTTATCTTTGTCATAAAAGAGGTAACTATATATATATAGATATATATACCTCTTTTATATATATAAAATATTATATAAATATATAAAATATATAATATATAAAAAATATATATAAAATATATATAAAAATATATAATATATATAATATATAAAAAATATATATAATATATATATATTTCCTCCTGGAATTTCTGTTCTCTTTCATTGGTCTATTTGTCTTTCCTTGGGTCTTCATTATTATAACAACATAACAAGTCTCTACAACTGGTATGCTAAATCTCTAGCCTTGCTCATTTCTTCAAGATTGTATTGACTATCCTTGGTACTTTGCATCTTCAAATAAATTTTAGAATCAACTTATCAATTTCTATAGGGGAATAAAAACAACTGCTAGGATTGTTACTGGAATTCAGTTAAGTCAGTAGGTTAACTTGGGAAAAATCAATACCTGTGGTAGCTTTATGATGTGTCAATTTAGGTAGGCAAAACTATGTCTTCCAGAATTCCCTTCCCTGATGGTTTTGGGTTAGAGTGGGCAACAGGAGACTTCCCCCCACCCTATGAGATTTGAATGGCAGGGTGATACAGTCATAATTTTTATGTTTATGTTCCAGAGCAGGCACTGTTATAGCTCGTGCACATTGTCACTTATCTCGTGGCTCATCTTGTTGGTGTGGTAATAGCAATGAGGCCTGCAATTCCTCCAACTTTCTGTGATGCTCTTTCAGCTTCTCTGACTTCTATTAATTTGATCATCTTTAATTTATCTCAATAACTATTTGTAGTTTTTTGGTGTGATAGTCTTGGCCACCTTTTATTATATTTATTGCTAGATATTTGATGGGTTTTTTAAAAAAGATTTTATTTATTTATTCATGAGAGACACAGAGAGAGAGAGGCAGAGACACAGGCAGAGAGAGAAGCAGGATCCATGCGGGAAGCCTGATGTGGGACTCGATCCCAGGACTCCAGGATCAGGTCCTGGGCCGAAAGCAGGCACCAAACTGCTGAGCCACCCAAGCGTCCCAGTATTTGATGTTTTAATGCAATTGTAGATTTTCTCTTTTTAAATTTTATTTGCTATTGTTTGTGGCTGGTAGATAAAAATATAAGTTGATTTTTACATTTTGATTATGTATCCTACAGCCTTGCTTAAATTTAGTTTTAACAGTTCATAAACTCTTATGGATTTTATACATACACAGTCATGTTACCTGAGATTAATGTGTTTCTTCCTTTTCTTGCATTTTTTGGACTGTCCAGGACCTCCATTATAGTCTCAAATAGAAGAGATGATAAAAGGTAACCTTTTCTTATTGCCCATTTCAAGAGGGTGGGGTTTGTTTTGTTTTGTTTTGTTTTGCTCAAAGTGAGATAATTTTGAAAGGTTGTCCCAGATCCAGAGTTTGTCATCAGGTTAGTTAATTGGGACTGCATTTCAGTTCAACTTTCTCCCTCTAACCAATCCTGTTTCCTTCACCTCTTTTCTCATGACCACTCATGAGAGTGGTCCTGCACAGTAATCTCAGACTCAGCTTCCCAAAGAACTCAAGTTGTGACACAAACATTAACACAAATACGTGTTTACCTCTGTTAACACATTTTTCCCTTTTGCTGACCTCTATTTTTCAAATGTTCAACAACAAACATTTTGGGAAAAGAAAAAATATGAAAGATTCTTTTTTCTTTTTCTTTTTTTTTTTTTTTTTTACAAAATAAGATAGGGATGTATTTCTATCAGCTTTAGTAATAAAACAATTTTTTTGTCTTGAACATAAAATAGCTGAAACTACCATAGAAATTGAAAAGCCAAAATACCATCCCTATTTATCTAGAGAAATTCAGATGAAAAGTAAATAGGCATATAATCAGTTCCCATTAGGTAGCAAGTTAAATACCAAGCCAAATTTTCCTCACTAAATCATTTTGCAGTAGGTGTCTCATTCCCAAGCTCCTGCAACATAACACTTCAAGCTTCCATATATTCCATATTCTATTGCTGGACTGTATGTCATTCCATTGATTGATTTAGATAGTCCTCCTCCAATACATTTTAACACATCCTCTAATACTATAATACAACTTGGTAATAAGTCTTAATTTCACGTAGGGCAAATCTCTTCCTTGCTTTTTTTAAAGATTTGGTCTCCCATATAAATTTTGGCATCAGGATGCCTGGGTGGCTAAGTGGTTGAGCGTCTGTCTTTGGCTCAGGGCGTGATTCCAAGTCCGGGGATCCAGTTCCACATCAGGCTCTCAGCAAGGAGCCTCCTTCTCCCTCTGTCTGTATCTCTGCCTTTCTCTCTGTGTCTCTCATGAATAAATTTTTAAAATCTTTAAAAAAAATTTTTTTGGCATAGGGAGTTCCTTCAAAACCCTATTGGGAATTTGCTGAGACTTGCATTGAATTTATAGGTCAATTTGGGAAGAATTGCTATTTAAGAGTATTTAGTCCCTCCCCCCCCCTCCATCCTTGGACGTGGCATATCTTTCTGTTTATTTAGGTCTTCTTTAATGAATTTCAATAAAGTTTTATTGTTTCCTTCATATAGGACTTGTACATCTTACTTTTACTGCAATCATAAGTGGGGTTTTTTAAAGTATGGCTTAACAAACTACTGTAAAAAGACATTTTTGAAATACTTGTAGACATTTTAATATGGACCGGATATTAGATGATGTTAAGGTGTTGATATTAATTTGGTTAGGTTAATATGTTTATCTTTTTTTTTTTTTTTTAATTTATGATAGTTACAGAGAGAGGGAGGCAGAGACACAGGCAGAGGGAGAAGCAGGCTCCATGCACCGGGAGCCCGATGTGGGATTCGATCCCAGATCTCCAGGATTATGCCCTGGGCCAAAGGCAGGCGCCAAACCGCTCCGCCACCCAGGGATCCCGGTTAATATGTTTAAATGGTATTAATTATAGTTAAAAAAAAACAAGATCTTTTTTTTTTAGATTTTATCTATTTATTCATAAGAGGCACAGAGAGAGAGGCAGAGACACAGGCAGAGGGAGAAGCAGGCTCCACGCAGGGAGCCTGATGTGGGACTTGATCCCGGGTCTCCAGGATCACACCCGGGCTGAAGGCGGCGCTAAACCGCTGAGCCACCGGGGCTGCCCAAAAACAAGATCTTTAATTAGTGGAAACTTATACCTAAATATTTACTGGTAAAGTCACATGATATTTTGTTTTTTTAAAGTTAATAAAAATCATTTTAAATAGTTTTACAATTAAAGGAAGAGATAAAAGAAGACTGAGAAAATAGTGACAATCGTTGAAGCTGGGTAATGGTTCCAGGGGAGTTCATTATACTATTCTCCTTATTTTTGTGTATGTTTGAAATTGTCCAGAGTAGACCAAAATATAAATAGAAAATTATATTTTCTACTTATTTTTTGTTAAGGTATAGAAGTATATATACCCATTCTGTGGTATTTTATTAGGGCAGTCTTAACAAACTAATACACTTTATTTAAGTGGAATTATACAGTATTTGTCCTTTTTGCAATTGGCTTATTTCACTTAGCATCTTGTCCTCAAGCTTCATCTATGTTGCAGCATATGACAGGAATTCCTTCCTTTTTAAAAAGTGGAATGATATTCCTTTTTTTTTTAAGATTTTATTTATTTATTTGAGAGATAGAAAGCACAAGCTGGGAAGTGAGTGGCAGAGGGAGAGGGAGAAGCAGGCTCCCCACTGAGCAGGGAGCCCAGTGTGGGGCTTGCTCCCAGGATCCCAGGATCAAGACCTAAGCTGAAGCCAGACACCCAACTGAACCACCCAGGTGCCCCTAAAAGTGGAATAATATTCTATTGTATATGTCTACCAGATTTCATTTATCCATTCATCTGCTTGTGGACATTTAATTTGTATCCGCCTGACTATTGTGAATAAAGCTGCTATGAACATGGCTGTGCAAATATTTCTTAGAGATCCTGCTTTCAATCCTTTTGTATATGTGCAAGAGGGATTACTGGATCATGTGGTAGTCTGATTTTAAATATTTTTAGGAAATGCCATACTGTTTTCCATGGCAGCTGCACCATTTTATAGACCCACCAACTGTACACAAGTATTCCAGAATTTCTCCACATCCTTACCAGCACTTTTTATTTTCTGTTCTTTTGATAGTAGTCATCCTAATAGATGTGTAGTAGTATCACATTTTGGTTTAGGATTTGCATTGTCCTAATGATCATTCAGTATTTTTAAAAGTGCAAACTAAGACCTTTTTGAAATACCATTTACATCCACTATATTTGTTGGAAAAATTCATCTGGCAATACCAAGAATTAACAAGGACAGAGATTTTTTAAAAAATACATGCTGCTGATTATTATTAAAATACATGCTGCACGTAAAAAATACATGCGTATGCATCATTAACAATGTTTTTGAAAAACAATTTGGCATTATCTTGTAAAATGAACATTCATTTTCCCTGAGACTCAGTAATTCTATTCCTAGGTAGTCCATTCCTCTGGTGCATTTCGAACCCTGAGTCAGCACTCATTTGTGAGTTCTGTAATCCATTTAGTGAGAGTCACAAGTAGCATTTTTTAAGCATTGGAGAAGTGAATATTGTTTTATTATAGTGTGAAACTTTTGTTTTATATATATGAGTGTGTTTATTGAAGACACTAATTGCATTTCTTACACTATGGATAATGGTTAAAAGGTTTGAGGGATCCCTGGGTGGCGCAGCGGTTTGGCGCCTGCTTTTGGCCCAGGGCGCGATCCTGGAGACCCGGGATCGAATCCCATGTCGGGCTCCCGGTGCATGGAGCCTGCTTCTCCCTCTGCCTGTGTCTCTGCCTCTCTCTCTCTCTCTCTGTGACTATCATAAATAAATAAAAATTTAAAAAAAAAAAGGTTTGAAAGTGTGTCGTTAAATTCTTGCACATGTGTACCAGGAGAATGTATAGAATGATCATAATAGAGGCACCTGGGTGGTTCCATGGGTTAAGCATCTGACTTTTGCTCAGGTCATGATCTTAAAAGTCCTGGGATAAGCCCCATGTTGGGCTCTGTGCTCAGTGGGAGTCTGCTTGTTCCTGTCCTCTCCTCTGCTCTACCTCCCACTCATGCTGTCTCTCTCTCAAATAAATAAATAAAATCTTTAAAAACAAACAGAATGATCATAATGACAAAAATTGGAAGCAAACCAAGTGGCCAGTAAAAAAATTTGTGATGTATTCATACAAGGCGACTCTATAAAGCAATGAAAACGAATTCATGAGACTTACAAATATCTACTTAAGTGAAAAAAGACCACAAAGACTGACAGTTTTATAAAGCTCCAAAACAAGTAAAACCAAACAGTAGAAAGGATTTAACAAGGGCAAATTGGTATACAGGGAATAATAAAATTGGAAATACATTTGGCAAATGGATGAAATGGAAAAGAAAAAGATAGATGTAATAGTATTGGTGCTTTAGTTCTTAGTTAGATGCACCCATGGATATTCAGTTTATGCAATATAATTTAAATTTACACGACATATATAATTATGTATGTATAATTATATAACTTATATATGTACAAAAATGTTCCTAAAAGCATACATCCTCTACCTTCTTGCACAGTAGTGAGTCAACATTCCCAAACAGAAACTGAATTTCCTGAAAAACAGGTTAAGAAGTTAAAGACAACAAGGGAAAAATGCTTGTCAGCATGCCAAAGGTCAACATGTGTCATTTCATGTAACCATACCTCACTTTCACGCAGTTTCCTGAGGCCAGGGCCTGGAGTAGGGAATAGCTGGATCACTACATTAAGCGTGACAATTAACTGTGTGCTTTTCTTTGATGGTCTATATACGTATGCAGACCTATATATGTGTATATGTGTACATATATTAATATGTAATTATATATAATTCGTATATTATATGTAAGTATTATATAAATTAATATATATCAATGCAAACTATTAACCTTTGTCTGCGATGCGTATGCCCACTGTGTCCACACCTCAGCCAAGTCAGTACAATGTTGATACACTCGTGGGCCCGTTCGTAAGTTCTGAGCTAATGACTGTGGAAGAGTAACGTATCAGAACCATCGCTCTCAATTAATTTAGAATCGGAACACACTTTCATCACTTTCCTAACTTACTTTAAATGAACTTGGGGCAGCTCATCCAAACTTCCCACGAAGTGGGAAACAACCCATTCGTTTTCCACATGTGACTCACAAGAAACAACAGAATAGCAGTTGCAAGGCAAGGGAAAAGACAGGAAAGAAAACGGGAAAGAAATCCACCCCTCCCCCCCCCCCCCCCAGGAAAGGGATTGTGAAAGTTGAAAAATGGATTTCCACACTAAGAATTCCAAAGCAATACGCCAGATCGCGGGGACACTTCCAAAGGCTCTTTTCAGGGTAATAACAGTAAGGAATTTCAGCTCGGGAAATCCATGCCTTAACAAAGCGAAACAAAACCACCCGGCTTCAGCCTGACCCACTGCAAAGATGGCGGTGGGACGAAGCCCCTTCTCCTCCAGCCGCCGAAGAGCCTCGCCTCACATTACCCACAAACCCCTCCGCGCGGCCTCGGCGCGGAAATCGGTCGGGCCGGTCTCCGATCACTGCGCACGCGCGGCACCACGTCACCGGCCCTCCCAGGGCTCCGCGGACCTGGCAGGAGGGGCCTTGCCAGCTTCCGCTGCCGCGTCGCTTCAGGGCTGGAACGGCGGGGTCGCGCTGCCTCCGCCACCGAGGGGCAGCCGGGGGTCGCGGGGCCGAGCGAGGGCCGGGCGGTGGCGCGGCCATGGGACTGCGCCGAGCCCGGTGACAGCAGGGAGCCGAGCGGCCCGGGCCCTGTGCGCGTCTCCTTCAGGGGGCCTCGCCCTCTTGCTCGCAGGGCCGGGGCTCCTGCTGCGGTTGCTCGCGCTGCTGCTGGCGGCGGCGGCGGCCAGGATCATGTCGGGCCGCCGCTGCGCCGGCGGGGGCGCGGCCTGCGCTGGCGCGGCGGCCGAGGCCGTGGAGCCAGGCGCCCGCGAGCTGTTCGAGGCGTGCCGCAACGGGGACGTGGAGCGAGTCAAGAGACTAGTGACCCCGGAGAAGGTGAACAGCCGCGACACGGCTGGCAGGAAATCCACCCCGCTCCACTTCGCCGCAGGTAACCGGGACCCACGCCGGCCTCGCCTCGCCTCGCCCTGCACCCCACCTGCCCGTCCCGGCTCTCGGGCCTGAAACCAAACACTCTGCCCCCGTCTGTCCGCCTCGGACTCCGCTGCTGGTCACCCCGCTCTCGTTGATTGGGGACTGAGCGAGGACATGGGGCTAGGGGGCGAGCGTGCCCCACTCAACTGGAATTTTTTTTTTTTTTTTTTTTGCTTTGTTTAGTATCAACAATACCTGTACCAACTTCCGGTCTTGCTACTCTAGAAAGGCTTCCATACACAAGAAAGAGTAGGGAACTTAGACCTTGTGATTTGAAAGGCCAATTATCTCCAAAATCTGTCTTTCTTGCAAGTTCCACTATGACTGTTGTCAGTCCTTTGGGTTAAGGGCTTAAAGGCCTTTGTAAAATGCAAGGATGTAATTTACGGGGTCGCTTAATTAGCCATTGACACATTATTGTTAACGGGTTTAGCGGGGTAGTCAGTCATTAGCAAGATTTTGGAGAGTCTAGAACTGCAAGTAGTCGTTTGGGCGAACTGAGATCTAACTTAAGGTGGGTGTGGGTGGGTCGTGGCTGCTACATATACTAGTGGAGGATGAGAGGAAAAGGTAGTGCAGGTACTTTAGCTTAGACCTAGAATTAAAGTTGGGGCCAACCTCGCCTTATTCTGAGATTTAGATCGTTTGAATTACTTTTCCTTTAATATTTACTAGATTGACTTTGTGATATAAAGGTATTAAGTTTAATTGAAGAATCTAGAAGAACTGGGGTGAGACCGTATATTTCCATAAAGCATTTATACTTCTCACTTGGAGAAGAGATTCTAACTATATCCTGATTGAAAATGGGAGTAGGTTCTCATGCTTGTAATAATCTTGTTTTTTTCATTTTGTATTACATGATTATTTAAAATAGTTTTTCGAAAATGTAAAATTTCGAAATGTAAAATGATACCCGTCTTTTGGAGTAGGCACAATGAGAGAAAGTGTAAGAAGAATTTCCTTGTTCACAGACATTGCTTTTACTTGATTTGTTTGCTTTAATTTGTCCTTATTTTAAAATCTGAATACTAGAAGGTATGCTTTATCAGTTACAATTTTGTCAGGTTCCTGTTGGGGAGCCTTTTTAAGAGGGAAGTTGGGTGAGATAGCTAGAAACAGCCTGTGGGTAGCAGAAAGGGAAAGGAGAAAAACACTGAAGTCAAATCTCACCTGTTTGCCATTTTGCTTAAAATTTTGGTGATCAGTGCTGTCTTTTCTCAGCTATTTTGGATTGTCCTGTTTAGCCGTGTAATCAACATTTAAACAACTGATTTGGCAAACTATCATAACTGATAAGTAATCCAAAGGGTAGTGTTACTTAGATTCTGTTCACTTGATCTGTGGGATAAAAATAGCTAAGCAAGATCTTAGTTGCTACCTTTCAAGAATTTGGTGTATTAATGAGTTCACATCTGAAAATAGTAATATTTAGAGGTTATGGGATTAGCTTTTTATTGACCTTGTTCCTCCTCCACCATCCTACCCTTAGTTCTGTCCCAACATTTCAAAGCACTTTTTTACATAGATTTGATGTGGCTCAGACTGAAATGGAAAATTTGTTTTGGGAACTAATCTATCTCACTATTTACCCAAATTATCTGGTACAGGTTATACAACCAATAATTCAAGGTGTAAAAGCAGAGTAATAAAAATGTCTAATGGCGTACAGTAAACAAGAGCATTAAAAGCCCTGCATTTAAACCCAAGCATATAAGAAACTTAAAAAAATTAGCTTTGTAAATTCAGTCTGAGTTATTCATTAATGAGAGAACCTATTTTAATTTTTAAATAAATTCATCCAGCTGCATTTTCTCCTATATGTGGAAAATGTATTTTATAATCTTCTGTAGATAGTGTCAGTCATATTAACGTGCATGTAAACATGCCATTGGAAACTCAGTGTAGGTGTGGGGACTGTGAAACTGCCTGACCAAGCAGTTTCTTGTGTTTGTACATTGTAGGATAAGCTTGGGGGGGTGGGTGTTTGTTTTAAACCAATTAACATTTGGAGGTTTTTTGGGAGGAGGGGACACATTTTTGTCTTTCTGTTTTGATTTCCAAGGAATAAGAATGAGAGATCTGTGCAGCAAGGAAATGAATCATGATAAGAGAACAGTTTAGAAAAAATTTAGTCTGTCTTTTCATCTAAAATGTTTAAATTAAAAGAATAGTCATTTGCTCCCAGTAGTCTACTCCCAAGGAGTTAAGTTCTGTTAATGAAAAATAACATAAATAGGAACATTTCTTCAACTTGGTGTTTTTTATTATTAAAATAGATTGCATTTCTTCTAGCTAAATGATTTGAGAAGCCATTTTTAACATTATTTATTTGTTTGTTTATTTATTTATTTATTTATTTATTTATTTTAGAGAGCAGGGAGAGAGCAGAGTGTGGGGGGAGGCAGAGGAAGAGAGAGAATCTCAAGCAGACTCTGCCCTGAGCTTGACCCCAATGTGGGGCTTGAACTCATGACTCTGAGATCATGACCTGAGCCAAAATCAAGAGTTGGACACCTAACGGACTGAGCCACCCAGGTGCCCCTTCAGAAGCCATTTCTTATGAAAAAATTGTTTTCTGTTCAATCCCCCACCACACACAGAGGATATAATTTTTTTTGTAATATATCACAAAACTTTTAGAGGCAGGTTGATGGATAGGGAGGCTGCAGCTCTAATTTTGCTAAAAGCAATAGCATCTGAAATTCTTAACAGTAAAATCCCTTAGAAAACAGCAGGTTTCATAAAGGAGATTGGTTATCTGAATTTATTTCTGAAAAATAAAGAGAAACTTTGGGAGAAAGTCATGTTGTCTGTCATAGCCAAAAAAAGAAATACATAGCATTCTCTAGAATCTTCCATTGGGGTTTGGGGTAGTGATAGAATTCCATGGCCTCAGTCTTTGGGGTGTGCAGAGAAGTATCATTCAGTAGAGAAATAGGTAAAACGTTTATTGGGTTTAAGGAATTCACATATAGAGATGGTGGAAAGAGATGGGGTACATATTTATATGTTATTGGAGAATGACAAGGTGAAAAGAGCTTGCATTGTACAGTTCTAGCTAAAGAAGGTAACATTTTTGTATTTATATGCTATTCAGACATCTGCATGGTATTAGACTGAATTTCAGTTATATTCAGTTGTATAAATTACATATAAGAGGGTTTTGGGATGGTTGGTGTTTGTTTTGTTTTTAAGATTGTTTATTTATTCATGAGAGACATGGAGGGAAGACAGAGACACAGGCAGAGGGAGAAGCAGGCTCCCTCTGGGGAGCCTGATGCAGGACCCGACACCAAGATTATGACCTGATCCAAAGGCAGACGCTCAGCCACCCAGGCGTCTCCTGTTTTTGTTTTTAAATGTATTTATTTGAGAGAGAGGGAAAAGCATGTGAGCCAGGAGAGGGGCAAGAGGCAGAGGGAAAGGGAGAATCTCAAGCACACTCCCCACCAAGTGTGGGGCTCAATCTAATGACCCTGTGCTGAAATGAAGAGTCTGGCAGCTCAACCAACTGAGCTACCCAGGTGCTCCTGGTTTTGTTTTTTATTTAGAGGAGGGAAGTGGAATTAAAACATCTGGAATTTATTATAAAAGCAACAGATAAGAAAAGTAGTTACTTAAGAAATGAAAGAAGACTAAGGTTAGATAATGCCACTGTCTTTACATGTGTAGAAGATGAGTAGAAAAGTGAAGTGGAAAATGGATATGATTTGTGTGGCTTGGCTTGGGCAATCAAAACCAAGGCCAGTAGGTGAAAGGTTACAAGAAGTCACACTGCCTTTAACGTCTGTTCGACTGTGGAATTGGCTGGAAGTGTCCAAACAGTGGTTGGATTGACATCTTTTGGAGATGTTGTAGAAAGGGTGGGCAATTGGACCAAAAGGGCAGAATCTTGGGCTGGTCTAAGAAAGTAGAATGTTTACCTCAATTTGAATGTTTTAAGACTCAGCTACCAAAGATATCATAGCCTTTGTGATTGCCATTGGCATCCTTTCCCAAAATGGTGCTGTCGAAGATCTCCAAAAACATTTCAATAGCATTTCCTACCTTTTGACTATAGGCCAATGCTATAATTACAGGAGATGCACAAAATGGACACATATTCCTTACCTAGGACTAGAATTATAGATTGTTTCCAGGATTTGTTTTTGTTATGGGAAATGATTAAATCCTGCATCAGTCAAAAACCCCAATACCAAGTAAAGACCAGTCTAAGAATTCAGAATCTTTCTTGATTTATCAGCTTTCCCCCTGTATTATCAAGACTTGAGCTACAACTCTTTCTTCAGATCTTGTTGGATTTAGAAATTGACCTCAATAATAACTAGTTTGGAGTACTTGTTTCAGTACTTTCCCATTCAGATTGTCAGGATTTGATCAACCCAGAGGCCATTGGCATTCTTTTCCAAGTTTCTCCTCATCTGTCCCAGTTTGAGCTGGGCAAAATCTTATTCCTTGTATTCCTCATTCTAAAGAAGTATATATGGAAGATACCTTTTCTGGATTTTTAAAAAATATTTTATTTATTCATGAGATACATAGAGGCAGAGACATAAGCAGAGGGAGAAGCAGGCTCCATGCAGGGAGCCTGATGCAGGACTCTATCCCGGTACCCCAGGATCACACCCTGAGCTGAAGGCAGACACTCAACCGCTGAGCTACCCAGGGGTCCCCCTTTTCTGGATCTTAGTAAACTAAGGTTAATAGTAAATGAGAGGTTTAAAATGACATCCCTTAGAAAAATCTGATGAGTCCTAGCTGTGTAAGTTAAAGCTGAAGACTACTTGATTATATATTCCCAATTCCCAGACTGCAAGACCCTTCTCTGTCTCATGGCATTTGTTTACATTTTCTGTTTCTGAACTTTTCCTTTTGGCAAAGCCCTGTGTGACACCAGCCTAGACATCACTGTTATTTCTGTTGGATGAGTTATATCAATGGCCCATCCCATTTTTGGACTGTAAAAAAGGGGGGAAGTGGTCACAGCTCTCTGGTGAAAAGAGTCCAAATTGGTTTTTCTATTGTGACGTCTACTGCTTTTTGGAAGCCATTCAGATGAAAACATGTTTTAGTAATAGTAGCAAAATAAGATATTGTTAACAATAGTCATGGTTGGCAATAGTCCTGAAACTGACGGCACCTAGATTGTAGTGAAATTTGATGAGAAAAAAATTATATAGACTCTATAATGGTAGCAAATCATCAACTGCATATTCTCTTGTGAGGGTCATTTGCTTACTGTTTCAACAAAGTATTAGACTGTACTAAACAAATATTGATCAAGTCCTGATATATGCCAGATACTGGCTTTGGCCAGTGAACAGAAATGAGCAGGACATAATATCTACTGTTAAGTGACACAGTTTATTGATCAGCAAATTTACTTTCCAAGTAAGCCTGTTTTGTTTCCCTGTTGGTGCTTTTTAGTGAATTCAAACTCAATGTATAATTTCATCAGTATTTTCAAATGTGGAGCAGTATTTGAAGATGAGTGCTGTTCCATAATTATAAAATAGGCTGCAGTGTATCCTGAGCATCTATGACTAACTTTAGGCTTCTGATACCTTTGTAAAGAGATCCTTAGGATTTGGAGATTGGCATTAACTCTTATAAGGATATGCCTTCTCATGTTTTTACCTGGCTAGTGAGAACATAATCAAAATATACCTGCAGGGATCCCTGGGTGGCACAGCGGTTTAGCCCCTGCCTTTGGCCCAGGGCGCGCGATCCTGGAGACCCGGGATCGAATCCCACGCCAGGCTCCCGGTGCATGGAGCCTGCTTCTCCCTCTGCCTGTGTCTCTGCCTCTCTCTTTCTCACTGTGTGCCTATCATAAATAAATAAAAATTAAAAAAAATATATATATATACCTGCAAAGAATTTTTTTTTTTTTAAAGACTACTTACCAGAAGACTTTGAACTGTTCTTGAGACCGTAAGAATGAGGATTTCATCAAAGATTAGACTTTAGAGTTTGGGAAGCATTTTATTTTTTTATTTTTTTTTTAATTTTATTTATTTATGATAGTCACAGAGAGAGAGAGAGAGAGAGAGAGAGAGAGGCAGAGACACAGGCAGAGGGAGAAGCAGGCTCCATGCACCGGGAGCCCGACGTGGGATTCGATCCCGGGTCTCCAGGATCGCGCCCTGGGCCAAAGGCAGGCGCCAAACCGCTGCGCCACCCAGGGATCCCTGGGAAGCATTTTAAATCTAAAAGTTTTACCAAACTCCCAACAATAAATTTTGGGAGTTTGGCAAAAACTACCTACTGATCCCCTCTAAATAATTTTGTTTTTCAAGCCAAAGTGTACCTTTAGACTCTTCATCTCTCTGAGGATAGCAACATTGACCTCCACTCACATAGTTATTACGATGTAACTTTAAAAATGTGCTCATTTGTGCTGTCAGTTTCCAGACAGGTTTCAATGATCTAATGGCCAGGGAATCATGTTGGTGCAGAGTTATTGAACTTGTCACCTATGTCTTGGACTGTTGGTAACTATGTAGATACAATAACTTGACCATTTCCACCCATATCTTCTCCCCAGCTAAAACTTCAGTTTTAGTATTCAGTGTAGTATTCATTCACGTGTCAATATTGAATCCTTTAACTCTGGTTTTAAGCAACCCTCTTCTCTTCCCAAATGATATTTTAACAAAAGGCTACTATTTGACCTTTCTTCAGCTAGATCACCCAATTCTTTAGGACAGATATCTTCCTAATTGACACTATCTATTGCAACAACTACGTGTTCAACTAAAGTTATGTCTGTGTCCATCTCGTCTTTTTTGAGAAGTTAGCCTGTGAGTCACCATTTTGATTACTTCAGATGTGTTGATTAACCACCAAAGAAATAGTGATCCTTCTAAAAGTGCTTGGGCACATCGAGTAACTTTCCAAAAGAAGAGGTACTTTTTCTAATTTTTCTTTGTTCTGATTACTTTTCTCTTACTCTCCAGTTTAAGAGTTCTTTTCCAAAAGTATTTCCTCCAGTGAGTGCTGAATGACTGGGATAGCAGAACCATTAATTGGGGCAACTGTGGATGGCTTAACTTGGAGAGGACAGTAAAATCAATGATGCCCAAGCAGAGATAAGGAAGACTCAAGTCAGAGCATAGTGGCAAGAGATTTTGGCCTTTTTCTCCTTAAAATTTTCCCTCTTGGCTTCTGCAGTCTCATTCTTTCTTAATTTTACTTCTCAGTCTCCTTTTCTCCTACTATGATATATTAATTCAATAAATATCAATAAATTGCTATGTGCCACACAGTGTGAAGGACACTGAGAAAGTAATGATAAACTAAGACATGGTTCCTGCCTTTTATGGAACTTAACAATCCAGGCTTGATAAGTAAATAGTAAATTCGAATTTTAGTGCCAGGGAACATTGCCATGAACAACAAAGACAAAAATCCCCATTTTTCTGCATTTTGCATGCTAGCAGAGAAGAGAAGGAGATAGGAAGTAATACCAGTGGGTAGAATGGACTGCTTTAGGTAGGATGGTCAGGAATGGCCTCCTTAAGGTGGTGACATTTAAACAGATTAGACAATAAGTGGAAGGAATGAATAGTGAGAGACGACTACAGTGAGTAGTAAGAAATGCAGAGAACAGGGGAGGAGCAGTCCAAGCAGAAAGGCAGCATGTACCAAGTTCCTGAAGTAACGTTGGCATACTTGAAAATCTGAAAGAAAGCTAGATCATAGTTCGGAAAGTGAAGAGTGATATGAAATAAAGTTAGAGAAGTAGATAAGAGCCAGTTCATGCAGCAGGCCTTGTAGGACACAGTAGAGTGATTGAATTTAATTCTGTGAGCATTACTGGGAAGCCAATGAAGTATTTAAAGAAATATCATTGATAATATGTTGATTACATATATCATTGTATCATGGTTTAATTTAAATAACTTGATTTGGTTTTTGTTTTTTGTTTGTTTGTTTTTTTAATTTTTATTTATTTATGATAGAGAGAGAGAGAGGCAGAGACACAGGCAGAGGGAGAAGCAGGCTCCATGCACCGGGAGCCCAACATGGGATTCGATCCCGGGTCTCCAGGATCGCGCCCTGGGCCAAAGGCAGGCGCCAAACCACTGCACCACCCAGGGATCCCTGTAGTTGTTGTTTTGTAATGTAGGCTCCACACAGTGTAGAGCCCAATGTGGGGCCTGAACTCACAATCCTGAGATTGAGACCGGAGCTGACATCAAAAATTGGATGCTTAACTGACTGAACTACCCAGGCGCCCCCAGATTATTGTTTTTAAAAGGTCACTGGGGACAAAAATGGAGAGGCCCAATTAGGAGACTGTTGCAATAGTTCAGAGACAATAGTGTTTGGGTCAGAGCAAGGGTCATTGGAAATAAAGAGTAATTTGGGAACATACTGAGTTTGCGGTGCCTTTGAATTATCCAGGTGGAGATATGTCCAGTAAACCGTCTGGAATTCAGGTGAGAAATCTAACTAGATGGGAGATTTAAATTTGGAGGTTGTGTATCTAAATGGTACTTAATGCCAGGGGAGTAGATGAGATCATTTAAAAAGGGAAGAAGGGATAGAGAACTGAGTCTTGAGGAATGCTGATGTTTAGAAATTGGGTAGGGAAGGCAAGAAGGCCTCATCAGATAGATAAGAACTGTCCAAGGTTTGAACAGCTCCTCTTCTGCCACTAACCTCTTTTGTCTGTAGCCTTCCCCTCTAAGTTGATGCCAGCTCCACTCCTGTTTCTCAGTCCAAAAATCATCCATGACTTCTCTCTCACACTCTCACCTTTTCACCCATACCCTCATCCCAAATCTAATCCATGAGAAACTATACTGGCTCTACCTTCGAGTATCTGGAATCTGCCACTAATTATTCTGACAATTGCCACCAGATTCTTAGAGTGGTCCTCGAGCCTCTAGATCTGGCCCCCATTACTTCTAACTTCCTCTCCTACTTTGCTGCTGCTTTCTCACTCCACTTTGGTCACTCTGGCCTTCCTGTTGGCTAATAATTGGTAAGGCTAACTTTCTGTCTTTCAAGTCTTTGATCAAATGTTACCATTTCAGCAACACCTGTGATGACCTCCCTATTCAGCTTTATAACTCACCTGCATACACACACCCTGATCGCTCCTTATTCTGCTTTTTCCTGTTACCTTCTGACATTTATTTTTTGTATTTATTGCTCATCTCCCCCACCCCCACCCCCCATCTCCCTAGAATAGAAGTTCCTTAAAGGCAGGGATTTGGTCTCTTGTTCACTAGCATGTCCCAGCACCAAAAAATGTCTGTCACATAGTACATATTCCCTGATCATTTGGTAAATGAATGGATGAAACAGAAGGAAAACCAGGAGCATATGATGAAATGGAAATTTTAGAGAGGCTGTTTCAGCAAAGGAGGGAGTACTTAGTTGCCAGATGTTGTTAAGAGGTCTAGTCAAATGAAGACAGACGTGTCCTTTGGATTTGGCAACATGGAGATTTTAAATGACCTTGATGAAAGCAGTTGTAAGGGAAAAAGCAGAAGCCAGATTAGATTTAGAAGAACAGTGAATAGGAGATAGAATTGGTGACAGCTTTTAGAGATTTGATTATGCAGGGGAGCAGTGAAATGGAAATTTGAATTTACGGAGAATATTTTTTATAAAATGGAAGATGTAGAACATGTTTACTGACTGTCAGGAATGATCTAGTAGAAAGGGAGAGATTGTTGGGAGTAGGGAGAGAAAAAAGACCTTGAGAAAGTGTGAAGGGACTAAAGTGCAAGATGAGAAAGGATAGATTTTTGATAGAAAGTCCACTTCTTTCAACACAACAGGAAGAAAACTAGTGCTTTATAGTCAGCCTCATTTATTTTCATGCATGGCTTCAAATGCCATCTTGATGGTCACAGCTCTGGTTAATACTGGTTTCATGAGTCTGGATCTGCAGAACTTTCTCCATGGTATTTGATCCACAAGCACCTTACTAAGCATTTCCAAAACCAAATCATCTTTACCCACAAAACCTATTTTGTTTTGTTTCTCAGAGATTTGATAGTTACCCCCATTCCTTCTCTGTCCCCAAATTAAAGAAGTTACCAGATACTGTCAGTTTTCTGTTCTCTCTTTAGTTACTTCTGGCAACATTGTGTACAGTAGCAAAAAATTGGTAACAACTATCCATGAGAGAGGAAGATAGATCTACAGCTGATGATGGTTTGACTTATGATTGTATGATTTTACAATGGTGCAAAAGTGGTATGCATTCAGTAGAATCCATACTTCAGATTTTGAATATTGATCTTTTCCCGGGCTGGCACTATGCAGTACAGTACTCATGATGCTAGACGAGGGCATTGAGCTGCAACCCCAGTCAGCCTTGCAATCAGGAGGGTGAACAACCATTTCATTTAAAGCCATGCTGTACTTACACATACAACATTATGTTACTCTTTCAGTATAGTATCCAATAAATTACATGAGATACCCAACACTGTAATATAAAATAGGCTTTGTGTTAGATGGTTTAGAACTGAGGACTAAGTGTTCTTGAGCTCATTTAAGGTGGGCTAGTTTAAGCTATGATTGATGTTCAGTGGGTTAGGTGTATTAAGTGCATTTTTTTACTTGAAAGAAATATTGTATGATTTCACTATTTGTGGTATCTTACAAAATAAAACAAACACAAACTCATAGAACAGATTGGTGGTTGCCAGAAGTGGGAAATGAGGGGTGGGTACATGGGTGAATGTGGTCCAAAGATACAAGTTTCCAGTTACAGAATAAGTAAGTCCTGAGGATGTATTGTACAGTATGGTGACTATAGTTAATCACTATATATTTGAAAGTTGCTAAGAGAGATCTTAAAAGTTCTCATCACAAGAAAACGTGCAATTTTGTGTGGTGATGGATGTTAACTAGACTTAATGTGATGATCACTTGACAGTATATATAAGTATTTAATTATGTTGTGTGCCTGAAACTAATAATGTTTTGTGTCAATTATATCTCAATTTTTTTCTAAGATTGTATATTCATGAGAGACAGAGAGAGAGAGAGAGAGGCAGAGACACAGGCAGAGGGAGAGGGAGAAGCAGGCTCCATGCAGGGAGCCCGATGTGGGACTTGATCCCTGGCCCCAGGATCACGCCGTGAGCTGAAGGTAGATGCTCAACCACTGAGTCACTCAGGTGTCCTTATCTCAAATTTTTTAAAGACAAAATATGATTCCATTAAAATCTGCCTGAAAACAGTTTTAAAAACACAATTCACGGGCAGCCTGGGTGGCTCAGCGATTTAGCACCGCCTTCAGCCCAGAGCGTGATCCTGGAGACCCAGGATCGAGTCCCGTGTCGGGGTCCCTGCATGGAGCCTGCTTCTCCCTCTGCTTCTCTCTCTCTCTGTCTCTCTTTCTCATGAATAAATAATATAAAATCTGTAAAAAAAAAAAAAACAAAACAAAAAAAACAATACACAATTCACTATTCGATAAGACAAAATTCAGATGCTACCTTAGCGTAACATATAAAAGGTTCTTCTATATCTAGCATTTGCCTAATTGGCATTCTGTGTCCTTTTATGAATGTTTACTCTTTCATTCTTCCACACTTGTGTACATTGTTTCTTCTGCTTAGACTCCAGTTCTCTTCCCTTGCTCTGATCTTCCCCTCACCTTTCCTTTCCTCATTCTAATGACCCCTTAATTTTTCTATAAGCCTTCAGCTCAGATGTCATTCCTGGAATCTCCTTAGATAGTCCTTCTTATTCTCTGCTTTCTCCCAATTAAGGCATTCCCTTCTTTGGACTCTAGTAGCATTTTATAGATACCTCTATTATTGTAGTCATATTGTATTGAAATTATTGGCTCTTTTGTTTCTCCACATCTTAATTGTGAGCTAAAAATAGGAAGAATAGAATCAGAGATACAAAGATGTATGTACATGGACATACATGTACTTTGTGACATAGAGCCTGGCAATATTAAAACAAAACAAAAGGGATCCCTGGGTGGTGCAGCGGTTTGGCGCCTGCCTTTGGCCCAGGGCGTGATCCTGGAGACCCGGGATCGAATCCCACATTGGGCTCCAGGTGCATGGAGCCTGCTTCTCCCTCTGCCTATGTCTCTGCCTCTCTCTCTGTGTGTGACTATCATAAATAAATAAAAAATTAAAAAATAAAAATAAAAAAAAATAAAACAAAACAAAGAATCCAGTTAATGTTTCCACCCATCTGATTCTTCCCTCAGTTGCAAGTAGGCCTGTCCTGGACATATACCTTAAAAAATTCTGCTTTCTCATTCAGCTTCTACTCCAGTCAGAAAAACAGTATTCAGCCTTGGTGGTTTTAAGAATATTGGGGTAAAACTTTAGATGAGTGAGAAAGGCCTCTCTCTCCTAACACACACAAATACTTCCCCATCTGCTTTAAGATATTCCTGAAATTTTTTTTTTTTTTTTTTTTAGTGGTAAAAAGGTTTTAAGTGCTGTTGGAATGATAAAAGGTTGAAATTCATTGGTACTAAATCTGTAAACCAGTATAAGTGAGTTGTAGGACTTTTTCATTTTGTTTGATATGGGGGCAGTTACAGCAGAACTGCAGGACATGGCTTTCTAAAGGAGGCTTCCTACCTAGAAAAAAGTTGCTTGTGTTGTGCATGTGATAAAGTTGGGGTTCCTCTGAAGACACCAGACATCACACTTTTTCCTAGGATCACTTTTATCTTCACTGCATAGACAAATATAAACTGTAAGCAGGTTTCTTTTGTTGCTCTCTCATAGTCCCCCAATTTACTGGAACTATTTTATGGGATAGATGTATAATTCTAGCAAGAGTTATACTTAGAACATCTGAAAATGTATGCACACTAAATATGCAGAACTCTATATATCCAATTAGAAATGCTATTATAGTGGGATGCCTGGATGACTCAGTGGTTGAGTGTCTGCCTTTGGCTTGAGGTGTGATTCCCCCAAGGTCCCGGGATCAGGTCCCACAGCAGGCTCCCCATAGGGAGCCTGCTTCTTCCTCTGCCTGTGTCTCTGCCTCTCTCTCTGTCTCTCTGTCTCTCCTGAATAAATAAAATCTTTAAAAAAAATGCTATTATAGAGTGGGAAACATTTGAACTTTGGGCTTTTAGTCATCTACTTCATAACCTTTCCCTGAAGTTAGTAGTACAGTTGACCCTTGAACAATGTGAGGATTGGAGTGTTGACCCCTGTGCAGTCAGAAATCCGCATATAACTTTTGACTCCCCAAAAACTTAGCTACTGATAGTCCAGCAGTCTGAGTGGCTCAGCGGTTTAGTGCTGCCTTCAGCCCAGGGCGTGATCCTGGAGACCCAGGATTGAGTCCCATGTCTGGCTCCCTGCATGGAGCCTGCTTCTCCCTCTGCCTGTCTCTGCCTCTCTCTCTCTCTCCCTGGGTCTCTCATTAATAAATAAATAAAATCTTAAAAAAAAAAAAAAACTGCTAAAAGTCTCCTGGTGACCACAGAAGCCTTACTGATAATAGTCAAGTAATACATATTTTGTGTATGTACTATATACTATATTCTTAAAATAATAATGAAAAATACATTTATAGTACCATAAAACATCTGCTTATTAGTGGACCCATGCAGTTCAAACTCATGTTGTTCAAGGATCAGCTGTATTACCTAATCATGGGAGGGACCTTTGGCTTTCTCACTAAGATTAGTTAGTGATATATTTCAGAGCCTCTTTTCATCAGTTATTTTTTGAATTGTTGAGTCTTTTTCTTCAGCCAAAGACATTTTAATTTTAGCATGGCTAATACTTATAAATACTGATTGATATATTTTCTTTGGCAACCTAAAATGTGGATAATTTGTTTTCTTCTAGGTTTTGGGAGGAAAGATGTAGTTGAATATTTACTTCAGAATGGTGCAAATGTCCAAGCACGTGATGATGGAGGGCTTATTCCTCTTCATAATGCATGTTCTTTTGGTCATGCTGAAGTAGTCAGTCTCCTTTTGCGACATGGTGCAGACCCAAATGCTCGTGATAATTGGAATTATACCCCCCTCCATGAAGCTGCAATTAAAGGAAAAATTGATGTTTGCATTGGTAAGACTATTTACTTTCCAGAATTTTCCTGCAACAGTTTGTAACTATTCTTAATCTAAATTGGACTCGTTTGTTAATATGATCAAATTCTGCCAGGCTGAATTTAAATACTAAAGAACACTGTGATTTAATCTAACCTTTACTTACTGGATGTCTGTTTTTATATGATATTAAGCTCAAGTTCTTTAAAGAAGAGAATACAAAATTCCTGTTCTCTAGAAATTTAATTCTCTTGGGAGATAAGACACACTACCAGATAAAGTCATGGTGGAAGTGAACAGAAGTGTTAGAGGGAACTGAATACTGTGACTTGGTTGGAGTCAAATTGCTCCTTCCTGAAATCTTTCTAGGAAGTAGTGGGAGAAAGATTGAAAAGGTAGGTAGACTTCTTTATAAAGAGCTTTGAATTGTGGGCTAGAGAGCTTGATAGTGTTATGTAGGTGTGGAATTACTGAAGACTTCTAAGGAAACAATCTGATGAGAGTAGTATATTTTCAAAAGAATGATCTGATAGGGGGCTAGGTTGAAGGGCATCAGGGGGACCAGCTAGGAAACTAGAATAACCCAGATGAGAAATGATGAGGGTATGAAGTAAGGTTGTTGTAGAATAGAAATGGTAGAGTAAGTATAGAAGCATTTGAAGGACAAATTATCAGTCATTTAGAATGCTTTAACAAATGATAAAGAATTTGCCTGACAGGTTGATCACTGACAGAAAATTATCACTGAAAAGATTGCTTGTTTGAGAGTTTTTATTAATCTGGTATTGACTTTTCTGAGCCTACCAGTCAGGGATTTTAGACTCTCTGTACCTTAGCTCTGTTTCCTGATGCAAAACGGAGACAGTTGAAATCCTTGAAACAGATAAAAAAATCAGCTCATTGCACTACAAAAAGTCTAGGTGCTCTAAGCTGAACTTAATTGTTCTCTCACCCCAGAGCCCCAGATCACTATTTATACTGGCCCCTAGCTTAGTTCAAGTTAGATCATTTATAAAGATACAAAACACATTACCTAGTAACTTCTGCCCAATTCTCCTTTCATATGTATCACCTAAGTTGCTACTCCCTCATATTCCTTTTCTAGTTCCCGAGTCTCAGACATATAAATGATCAGTTTTAATAATGTAAGATTTTCCAAATATAGGTCTGTGCTGTCAAGTATGGTAGCTGAGGACTTGTAATATGGTTAATTGCTTGAGATAAACTTTTTACATACCAGATTTATATACCATACTTTGAAAAAAAGGTGTGTAAAAATCTCAATTTTATATTGATCACAATATAAATAGATTATTGAAATGATAATACTTTGGGTGTATTGGGTTGAATAATAGGTGTTTAAAATAATTTAACATGTTTTTATTTTTTTTAATGTAGCTACTAGAAAAATTTAAATTACATATGCGGCTCACATTTTTATTTCTATTAGCACTATTACAGGTAGTAGTAGAGTGGAAGGAATATAACCCTGTCAAAGAACAGGAGGTAGGCTTCCCTTTCTGCATGTATTTGCCAGTCTTTCCCCAGCACCTTACTTAGTGTGGTAGAATATCTTTATATAACAATTAACAGTACAGAATATAGCACAAGTCTTCTTTTTTTTATGTGCTCTAGGATGTAATATAATGGTTTTGATTTGGGGTTTCTTAACCCTAACCCTAAGAGTATTTTTCTTTTCTTTTTTAAAGAATTTACCTGTGTGATTTTTTTTCTTCCTTTTTTAATTTCACAGATCCCTATTCCTGGGCTATAGCTTTAGAAATTCCATTTTTGTTATGATCGGACTTTTTTTTTTTAACATAGGAAGTGTACATTTGGAATGAGAGAACAAGCTTTCAAGCAAAGTAGCCTTTTATTTCCTTACATACTCTTATCTGTCCTTAGTCACAAAGCAAAGGAAACCTGACATTGAGCTTAGAGGACATTTATTTAATGTGTCTTATACATTAAATAATGCAATATTTTATATATTCTTATCTTTAAAATATAACATTTACCATACTATCAGGATATGAAAGGCTTTTATATAACTCGATGACTCCTGGACCAGAATTTTTGAGATGATTTACTAAAATCAGATTGTCATGATTACCATTTTGAAAGGTAGTATTGCTATGTTGCAGTGCTCTTACAGCATGGAGCTGAGCCAACCATCCGAAATACAGATGGAAGGACAGCATTGGATTTAGCAGACCCGTCTGCCAAAGCAGTGCTGACCGGTAAGTCTGTGTACTCACTTTGGGTATTCTAGGAAGACTGTAAAGAATTGAGCTTGCTAGGTAGACAGGTTGCTTCCTGTAAGTTAATGACTTCAATTAGATTTTCAAAATACTGTCAGTTCAGTTGTTAGATTTTTTACATTTGGACAATTGGTATTTGATTCTTATCTGAGAAAAGTAAAGCTTTTCTTTTCTCTTTTTAAATTGGTGTTTGAATTTGTGATTCCTGCCTTATATCGGTCAGAGGTAATAGATAATTATGTGTTACTATCTAGTATTCAGGATGTTTTTTTAAATGTTCCTGACTTTTCCAAGCAAAAGTAAATAGTTGAGACTATATCAAAAAGCTTTTCCACAGAGAAGGAAACAGTCCACAAAACTAAAAGGCACCCTACAGAATGGGAAGATGTTTGTAAATGAAATATCTAATAAAGGGTTAGCATCCAAACTGTATGAAGAATTTAGAAAACTCACCACCCAAAAAACCAAATAATCCAATTGAAAAATGAGCAGAAGACATGCACAGTTGTTTCTCTAAAGAAGACATTCTGGGCAGCCCGGGTGGCTCAGCAGTTCAGCACCGCCTTTGGCCCAGGGCCGGGTCCTGGAGACCAGGATTCAGGCCCATGTTGGGCTCCCTGCATGGAGCCTGCTTCTCCCTCTGCCTGTGTCTCTGCCTCTCTCTCTCTCTGTGAGTCTCTCATAAATAAATAAATAAAATCTTAAAAAAAAAAAAAAAAGACATTCAGGCAGCCAACAGACCATGAAAAGATGCTCATCATTGGGGAGCCTGGGTGACTCAGTCAGCTAGCATCCAACTCTTGATTTTGGCCCTGGTCATGATCTCAGTGTCGTGAATCGAGCCCTGGATCAGGCGCCATGCCCAGCATGGATTTTCTTTCTCTCCTTTTCCTCTGCCCCCCACCCTCCTGCACATTCTTTCTCTGGCTCACTCAAAAAAGAAAGAAAAAGATGCTCAACATCACTTATCATGAGGGAAATGCAAATCAAAACTACAAGGAGATATCCTCTCACAGCTGTCAGAATGGCTAAAATCAATAACAAAAGAAACAACAGGTATTGAGATACCTAGGTGGCTCAATTGGTTAAGCATCTGCCTTCGGCTCAGGTCATGTTTCCAGGGTCTTGGGAGGGTGTCCCAAGTTAGGTTCCTTGCTGCATCTGCCTGCTGATCCCCCTGCTTATGCTCTCTTTCCCTGACAAATAAATACATAAAACTTAAAAAAAAAAAAAGAAAAAAAAAGAAAGAAACAAACAAACAAACAAACAAACAAACAAACAAACAACAGGTATTGGTGGGGATGTAAAGAAACATGATCCCTTGTGCACTATTGGTGGGAATACAAGCTGGTGCAGCCACTCTGGAAAGCATTGTGGAGTTTCCTCAAAAAGTGAAAAAGTAGGGCAGCCTGGGTGGCTCATTTTAGACGTTTAGCGGTTTAGCGCAGCTTTCAGCCCAGGGCCTGATCCTGGAGACCCGGATCAAGTCCCACATCAGACTCCCTGCATGGGGCCTGCTTCTCCCTCTGCCCGTGTCTCTCTCTCTCTCTCTCTCTCTCTCTCTCTCTGTGTGTGTGTGTGTGTGTGTGTGTGTCTCTCATGAATAAATAAAATCTTAAAAAAAAAAATAAAAGTGAAAAGTAGAAATTCAATAAATAAATAAAATCTTTTAAAAAAATAAAAATAAAAAGTGAAAGGTAGAACTATCCTACAATCCAGCAATTTCACTACTGGGTATTCACCCAAAGAATACAGAAATACTAATCCAAAAGGATACATGTATTCTGATGTTTATAGCAACATTATTTACAATAGCCAATATACAGAAGCAGCCCAAGAGTCCATTCATAGATAATTGGATAAAGAAGATGTGGTGTGTATATATATGTATATATATATACACACACACACACATTATATATATTACATTATATATATATGTATATATATATAATGTAATAATACTCAGCCATAAAACAGAATGAATTCTTACCATTTGCAGCAACATGGATGGAGCTAGAGAGTATAATGCTAAGTGAGGTTTAAGTCAGTCAAAGACCAATACCGGAAAAAAAAAAAAAAAAAGACCAATACCGTATGATTTCATTCACTCTTGTGAGGAATTTAAGAAACAAACAAACAAAAAAAAAAAAAAAAAAAAAAACAAGCAAAGGGCGGGGAAGAGAGAAACCAAGAAATAAACTGTTAATTATAGAGAACAAACTGATGGTTTACCAGAGGGGAAGGTGGGTTGGGGAATGGGTGAAATAGGTGATGGGAATTAAGGCACTTTTTGTGATAAGCACCCAGTGATTAAAATAAAAACTTTAAAAAAAAAGAAAGTAGCTAAAATATTTGAAATCTCAGAAAGTAACTTTTATTGACCAGTGAATAGGTTTATGAAACATCTTTTGAAATCAGAGTTTAGGGCAGCCCTGGTGGCTCAGCTGTTTAGCGCCGCCTGCAGCTCAGGGCGTGATTCTGGGGACCCGGGATCGAGTCCCACGTCGGGCTCCCTGCATGGAGCCTGCTTCTCCCTCTGCCTGTGTCTCTGCCTCTCTCTCTCTCCTCTCTGTGTATTCTCATGAATAAATAAATAAAATCTTTAAAAAAAAAAATGAAATCAGAGTTTATATTTCCAAGCTGGTACTGCCTAAAAATACTACTTTTCTAGGCATTGCAGTTCTGATAAAAAAATTAAAAAAAAAATTTTTGTAATATGATGGTTTATGATGAGGTTCTATATAGGCTGTCGGTTTTAAGAAATATTATTTTAAAATCTAAAAAAATAAAAATAGATTTCCATGACTTTCCAGATAACATATGTTTTACCCCTTTGTATACTATATTTTAAATGTACTTTAATCTTTTTTTTTTTTTTTTTTTTTTAATGAAACCCTTTCAAAAAGCTCTAACCATTCTCTTTTCTAAACAGAAGATTCTGGGCATACCAATTTCAGTACCATGAAGAGTGTCAGTTATTGTTCTCATAACATATTCATGTCCTTGGAACCTATTAATATGTATAAGGCTTAGTCTCTAGGTTCATTTTAGACTGTCAGGCCTTTTTAGAGTGATAGTATCAACTTCACATGTTTTCCCTCATTGGAGTGTTTCCTCTTAAAAAGTTCTCTGCCATATTATTTTCTGGATTCTTAACC
This sequence comes from Canis lupus dingo, assembly GCF_003254725.2. NCBI lineage: Eukaryota > Metazoa > Chordata > Mammalia > Carnivora > Canidae > Canis > Canis lupus. Next base: position 6,383,736 of record NC_064270.1, read on the forward strand.
ACTGTGTGACCACCATTAGAATCATGTCTAATTTAATAGTCAAGAGCGTGAGGGGTTCTGCTGTGAACTGTTGTGCTTGGACTTTGTAATATTTCTTCTGATATTACTAGAAAAATTTAGACCAGTCCCCCAAAAGGGTTCTAGAAAAGTAAGCTGTTATTGTAACTATCACTTCAGTGTTCATTTCCCCCTTCACTATTCTGTGCTATTCCCTGCTTTTTTTAAAAAAATCTTGGGGCTCAAAGAATCCTTGCATTCGCAGTCCGTGTATAATTTGTATTGTGGGCAGCAGTTTGAATTTTATTTTGGCAAATCAATAAACATTGTCCATTGTATTAAATTATGTTAATTTAAGTTATATTTGTTTTGTTTGTGTTCATTTGTAAATATGAAACCCATAGGCATAAAGAGCTTATATTCACAAACACAAAAACCCAAAAAAAAGAGTTTATATTCAATCTTGTTTTTATTTGAATATAAAGTAGCACTATAATATAACTTAGTGTTGGAAAATCTTTTGCTTTCATAAAATATTAATGATTATCTCCAATTGGTAGTGCCATAGATTATCTTTTGTTATTTCTATAATGTTGGCGTATTGGATTTTGTTTTGTGTTGAGAATAAAGTTGTGAGTGTATTTTGTCTGTTGCACAAATAACATTGGTTTTAAGAAATTTGAGGAGTAAAAAGAAAAGCTCATCAATAACCTACCACCTAAGATAAACTTTGTTGAAATTTTGGTATATTCTTGGCTTTCCTTTTTTGGTGCATATTGTTTTCGAATAGCTTTATTATATAATATCAGATTTTTTTTACTTCCATAACAAATGTATTTCATGTTCTTTCTATAAATAATTTTAAACTGCACAATATTCTGTTAATCATTTCTATTTATTAGATTTTTTTTAAAATTTTTGTGTTTTAGATTTTTATTTACTTATTTATTTGAGAGACAGAGCATGAGCAAGGGGAGGGATAGAGGGAGAAGCAGATTCCTCGCTGAGCAGGGAGCCCAGTGCAGGACTTGATCCCAGGACTCCCAAGATCATGATCCAAGCCAAAGGCAGATGCTTAACTGAGCCACCCAGACACGCTATTTATTGGAAATTATATTTCCAAATTTATCTACTTTAAATATAGTTCATAGGGATCTTTATGCATAAAACTGTTACTACTTTTATGATTAATTTTTATCCCCCCAATTCACAGGTGAATATAAGAAAGATGAACTTTTGGAAAGTGCCCGGTATGTACTGGTGTTATAAATATGTATTTTGAATAACTTCACCATTAATTTTTTTTTAATAATCGGACTTTAAAAGAGAATGAATTTTTGTTTGATGATCACAAATATGTCTCCAGATAGGATCCGATGAAGAATACAAATTGCTAATACATTTCTTTGTGTGCTAGGAATGGCAATGAAGAAAAAATGATGGCTCTACTGACACCATTAAATGTCAACTGCCATGCAAGTGATGGTAGAAAGGTAATTCCTTTTGCAACTAAGTTTGTGTACATCTTCCTGGTAATAGGAAAATGCATTTGTCTTACTAAAAATTGAAACATTTGATGAGAATGCTGATACTTTCTTTTAAGCAGTAATTTGAATTCTTAAACTTAGTAAAACTTTATTGGTAATAAACATTTGTTTGCTTACTGTTAATGAACTTATAAACTTTTATGCTATGCCTTCGGTATATATGTTAGATTTTGTAAAACTAAATTGATAACTATTGAAGTTACAAAGTTATAAAGCTTTATGAAACTTCATAAAGTCCAAATATAATACTTTTGGATTATATTTGGATTTTTACCTTTTTGCACATTTTTTTAGCTATTATAATTTCATTAATTTGTCTGATTAATATTTCAGTCAACTCCATTGCATTTGGCAGCAGGATACAACAGAGTAAAAATTGTACAGCTGTTACTGCAACATGGAGCTGATGTCCATGCTAAAGATAAAGGGTAAGTAAGCATTTGAAAAAATGAGGATTTCTTAAATGTTACCATCTTTATAATAATCTCTGTAATCTTTTGAAAATCTTTTTGCTAAACAGCATAAACATTACAATAAGCACATTGCTCTGAGGACACAGGGAATTATAAAACCTTAAAGCTACCACTCATAAGGCTTACACTACACTTTAGGGAGCATGAAAAGATACCTAACAATATAAGTTCTCTACTAAGTTGTGAGGTGATGGTAGGGATAGTACCATAGGAATTCGCAGGAGGGAAGTCTCAGTGGTGGCTGTACTGGATGGAAAATCCTTCAGGAGTAGGTGATTCTTGACCTGGACTCAGTTCAAGAAAGCAGAGTGTTTAAGAAACATCATTGAGCAAGAGAATTTGTGTGGAATCGTGTTCTAAGGCAGGTATTAGGGACGCCCGGTGGCTCAGCAGTTGAGCATCTGCCTTTGGCCCAGGGTGTGGTCCTGGAGACCTGGGATCAAGTCCCACATCGGGCTCCCTGCATGGAGCCTGCTTCTCCCTATGTCTGTTTCTCTGCCTCTGTGTGTGTGTGTGTGTGTGTATGTGTGTCTCTCTCATGAATAAATAAATGAAATCTTAAAAAAAAAAATAAACCAGATATTATAGCATATTTAAGAAACAATGACTAGGGGCATGTGGGTGCCTCAATGGTTGAATGTCTGCCTTTGGCTCAGGTCATAATCCTGGGGTCCTGGGATCAAGTCCCGCATTGGGGCCCCTGGGGGCCTGCTTCTCCCTCTGCCTATGTCTCTGCCTCTTTGTGTCTCTCATGAATAAATAAATAAAATCTTTTAAAGGGATCCCTGGGTGGCGCAGTGGTTTGGTGCCTGCCTTTGGCCCAGGGCACGATCCTGGAGACCCGGGATCGAGTCCCACATTGGGCTCCCGGTGCATAGAGCCTGCTTCTCCCTCTGCCTGTGTGTCTCTGCCTCTCTCTCTCTCTCTCTCTGTGACTATCATAAATAAATAAATAAATTAGTTTAAAAAAAAAAGCTTTAAAAAAAATCTTTTAAAAAAGAAAAAGAGAAAGAAAGAAACAATGACTAGACCAGTGTGGCTGAAGCAGATGATTTACACAGGGGAGAAATGAAGGCTAGGGCTGGAGAAGTAGTAAGAACCAGGTTTTAAAGGACTTGGTATTCTAGTTTAAGGATTTCAGATTGTGAGCCATGATAGCCATTGAAGGATCTTTTTTTTTTTTAAGATTTTATTTATTTATTCATAAATAGACATAGAGAGAGAGGGGGCAGAGACACGGGCAGAGGAAGAAGCAGGCTCCGTGCAGGAGGCCGGATGCAGGACTCGACCCCAGGACTCCAGGATCACGCCCTGGGCCGAGGGCAGGTGCTAAACCACTGAGCCACCTAGGGATCCCGCCGTGAAGGATCTTAAGCAAGGGGAAAGATTTTTTCTAAAAGAGGAGTTTTAGGGGACACATTCTGGCAGCAATGTGTAAGGTAGTTTGAAGAGAGAGCCCAGAGGTCCACGAGCAGTAAGAATAAATATTGTAGCATATTGTAGCATATTGTAGAATATTGTAGAATATTGTAGCAGTTCAGGCATAATAAGGATCTATAATAATGTTGCAGAGGAATGGAAATGAAGACACAGTGGCAAGAGATATTATAGTGTAAAAATGGGTAAGATTTGTTGACTGGCTGTGAGGAGAGAGAAAGGAATAAAAAAAGATAAGTACATTTCAAATTCTGAAGCTGAATGAGAGACTCAGTGATACACCTACTAAAATCCAGGAGGAAAATTATTTTAAAAATAAACATTGAGTTCACTTTCAGAACTCTTGGTTTTATGAGATGATGAGGGTAACTCAAGTAGAGGTAGCTAGTAGATAGTTGGGAATGAAATTGGCACTCAGGAAGGAAATCATACAATGGAAAATGGTGAGGGGCACCTGGGTGGCTGAGTTCTTTGGGCATCTAACTCTTAATTTTGGCTCAGGTCGTGATCTTGGGGCTGTGAGATTGAGCCCCAAGTTGAGCTCCACACTCACTGAGGAGTCTGTTTGTGCTTGCTCTCTCTCTCTAAAACAAATAAATCTTTTTAAAAAAAAAAAAAAGGTAAAGAAAGCCATGAGCCTTGAAGGAGAGGGTGGGTAGAATTAAAGACTAAACCATGAGTGTCCATTACTCACCAGAGGCCATCATGGCAGTGTCTGTGGTAATTAGTAACTGATCCCCCAAGGAAGAAGAGCATAAAGATACATGTCAGGATTTTAAGGTTCCATTGTACCTTCCTATAAAGATTCTTTTTTCATTGCCATCATGAAGGAATTGGGTTTAGTTTATTAAGTAATTTTCCCTACAGAGTCTGGAAAAAAGTTTCAAACAAGAGCCAGTGTTTGAGCTCTGAGTTTGGAAAAGATTGTAGAAGTAAGCCAGAAGGGAGGGAAATCTGTTCTTACACCAAGGGAATAGTATGACCAGAGGCATGGAGGGAACTGCATGTAGTTGAGCATACACCATTAATGAAAGGGTAGGCTCCAGAGAGTCAGACCATTGCATGCCAGGCTAAACAGTTGGTACCAGCTTTCAAAAGCAAGGAAGAGCCAATGAAGGACATTAAACAAAGGAGTCACTACATCAGGGGCACGTGGGTGGCTCAGTCACTTAAGCATCTGACTCTTGATTTCAGCTCAGGTCACAGTCTCAGAGTCATGGGATCAGGCCCTGCACCGAGCTCCACACTGGGCGTGGAACCTGGTTAAGATTCTTTCTCTGCCCCCTGCCATGTCTCTACGTCTCTCTCTCCCCCTCTAAGAAAAAAAAAAAAAAAGAGTAGCTACATGAGATTTCCGTAGAAAAATCTGGTTACAGTTTGGAGGAAAAATTGAAATAGGGGCTGTTTGGGTAGTACGGGAAGAAATAATAAAGGTAGTGGTGGTAACCATGGAGAAGAAAAAGATGAATTTGGAAGAGACTTGGGAATTAGAATTGTTAGAGCTTAGTGTTCAGATGTTATATTCTGTGTATTTAAATGTTAAATTCTGTGCATTTCTATTAGAAGATCACAAAAGCAGTTAACTATTTAAATCTAAGTGTAAACTTAAGTTAATTAAAATTAAGTGAACTAAGTCTAGGGAATCTGTAATAACACAGGCTTCTTTTCACCCCCCTCTCATATTGTAGTGATCTGGTGCCCTTACACAATGCCTGTTCTTATGGTCATTATGAAGTAACTGAACTTCTGGTCAAGGTTAGTTATCTTATGTTTTTCTTAGACTTGTATAAAATCACTTCAAGTACATCATATACCTGTTTACTATGTGTTTTTAGTGCTTGGTGGATATAGAAGGAATATGTATAATCATTATAAGAAGTAGATGATTGATAGGTCAACATTTGACTGCTTGGAGATTTTTGAGATACCTTAAGATTTTAAATATAAAATAGCACTGTCATCTTGGAATAGCATCTTAAGTAATTCTGTAATTTGTGGCTAATGGTGAAGTTTCAGAATCCTTGAAAATATCAGAAAGCAATTTTTAGTGATTCATATATTACTAAAACCACCGGTTACATTTGCAGGATTTTCCCAGTTATACTTTGGATTGCAGCAGGCTCATTTGGAAAGCTGCACATCTTCCAACATGCCAGGAGGCTCTTGTTTAACGAGCAGCTTCCCAGAACTGAAATGTATTCTGCTCCCTGTTGGATGAAAATAGAAGATACTCTCTTTCGGAGTGGGTGAATACAAGGATGTTACCCACACCTATTTCCTTTTGCCCCCCAGTCTCTACACGTATATTTGACCACATTCTTTAGGATTCTCTTAACTCTGCACCATTCTCCCCCTTTTAATAGTTTTCTCATTCTAGCAGCAGCCATCATTGGAAGGATATGTATTTTCAATGCCTTCATGCTTTCTTTTCTGTATGTGCTACAAGATATTTTCCCACAAAAACAACTTTAATGATTATAGATACTCTGAGTAGCTCTTAAGCCTTTTTAAATGTATAAGGTGGCTGCAACATTATACGTTTGTAGCAGTAATGCTTTTCTTATTGTAAGACTGAATCTTGACTTCAACAGGACATCTGGAATATTATTGTGGATAAAAGTGAAACAGATAGATAGCATTGAGACCTACAGACAACTGAATGGTGTTTTCCTAAGACCTCATGCTCAGTAAATAAGAATGATGGGCTGACTAGAGGTCACATGTATAAAGGAGGTGAGCTGATGTGATGGTGCAGTTACCAGAGCAGACAGACTCAGGAGAGTCTGGATTAGGCAAGTAGATAGAGACAGGGAATACAGGCAGAAGGTGTAAGCAATACTGAGTCAATTGGCACTAGCAGAAGCTGGCATTTAACAGCAAACATTCATTTACTGCATTTCATGACCTGGGCACTGTAGAAATTGTGATGTGATTGCTTAAGAAGCCAAACAATTTTCTGCCAATAGTTGCGAAGTATAGTGTCAAAAGCAAATGGAACAATAGATGCAATGCATTTTTCTTAGACCACACTGAGTCTCTGTTGTTGTTCTAGGTTCTTAAGAATTTCTTTAATGAACTTTTTAAACTGAAGTATATTGAGCCAAGAGCCACTAGGGTAAAAAGAAGTCTAGAAACCATCTGATAAGAAAGATGAGTGAAGGAGCTGAAGGTGTTTAAACCCAAAAAGAAAAACATAACCATTGTTTTCAAATATTGCAAAGAATATTGATCTCTTTTGCTCCAAAGAAGACCAGTAGATCAAAGTTTAAAATACACATTTAATTTAATATAGAAGAAAACTTAATAAGACGAGTTGTCTAGTAATTATGAAAAGTCATGTTAGTTGAGAATTAGTTTCCCATCATTGGAACTACTGAGTGAGTAGTTCATTTGCCTTCTGCAGGAATGCTGTGGGAAGGAATTGTGAGAGATGAGAGATTGAGCTAGAATGATTTCTGTGAGCAACCCAACTCTAATACTTGGAAATGACTGAAATTAAAAAGATTAACAGTATCAAGTATTAACAACGATGGGAGAACACTGATGGCAGTACAAAAATAATACAGCCACTTTAGAAGACTATTTGGCAGTTTCTAATAAAAGTAAACCTGTATCTACCATATCATCCAGCAATTCCATTCCTAGAGACATAGCATGTGTCCATAAAGAGACTTTTAGATGAATGTTCATAATAGCTTATTTAAAATAGCCAAAACTAGAAATAGTCTAAATGCCCATCAGCAGGGTGATGGATAAGTAAATTATGGTATATCCATACAATGGAATGCTACTCAGCAATAGAAATTATTGATACAACATGAATGACTCTCAGAAACATTGTGTGTGAAGGAAGGTAGACACAAAAGGTACATACTGTATTCTATTTTTATGAAGTTTAAGCACATATAAATCTAACATATAGTGCTAACAGTCAGAATGAGAGCATGAGTGGGATCCCTGGGTGGCTCAGCGGTTTAGCGCCTGCCTTTGGCCTGGGCGTGATCCTGGAGTCCCGGGATCGAGTCCCATATCAGGCTCCCGGCATGGAGCCTGCTTCTCTCTCCTCCTGTGTCTCTGCCTCTCTCTCTCTCTCTCTCTATGTCTATCATAAATCAATCAATCAATCAATCTTAATTCATGCCCCCATTCTTTTTTTTTTTATCTATAAAAGGAGCATGGGGGAGCATTCTTAGGTAATGAAAGTGTCCTGTATTTTGAATTGGGTGGTGGTATCATGGAGATACATGTATTCGTCAAAACTCCTCAAACTATTCACTTAAAAACTCTGTTTTACCATATATAAATTATACCTCAAAAAAAGGAAAAAAGTAGAAATTGGAAAAGATGCAAGTAATCTAAAGCTTCATTCTTAACTGTTTTCAACAATAAGAGAGTTAAGTAAGGCCCTTGAGCATCAGCCTAGCAACCAGCTACTGGTTTTCCAGGAGTAAAAAAAAAATGTATTTCTGAAATAATAGGTTTAAAAAGTGAACTTTAAGAATATAACCCGTTTAAGCTTGCATGATGTTAAATTACACAGTACTACTGCTTCCTAAATTCTCTTAAAACTTGAACACTAAATGTATGCTTTACCTTCCCCCTCAATCCCTCAGCATGGTGCCTGTGTAAATGCAATGGACTTGTGGCAATTCACTCCCCTTCATGAAGCAGCTTCAAAGAACAGAGTTGAAGTGTGTTCTCTTCTCCTGAGTTACGGTGCAGATCCAACACTGCTAAATTGTCATAATAAAAGTGCTATAGACTTGGCTCCCACACCGCAGTTAAAAGAAAGATTAGCATGTGAGTATAAAATGATGAATGTTCAACTAGGATATTAAGATACCAACAAACTAAAAATTTGTTCTTATTTGTTTTTAGAAGTTTTTAAATTAATAGAAAGTTTTCCTTATCTGTGGGTATCTTTTGTTCATACTGGCATATCTAGTCATCTGGAGGTTTCTACTCATTCTGCTTTTAAGAGCTATGAAAAATATATATGTATTTCATTTTTCAAGTCAATGAAATGAGATAGTATGCTTTTGAAAAGAATGAATTTGGGTTTTGTTCCTATCTTTTGTGTTTCTTATTAGTCCGCCAAGAAGTTAAACTGTTATTTGTAGGATTGCTGTCTAATAAACATGGTCCCCAATCTTTTCTTTTTTTTTATGACTTTATTTACTTATTTATGAGAGACACAGAGAGGAAGGCAGAGACATAGGTGGAGGAGGAAGCAGACTCCCTGCGAGGAGCCTGATACGGAACTTGATCCCAGGACCCCAGGTCAGGACCTGAGCATAAGGCAGATGCTCAGCCACTGAGCCACCCAGGCATCCGTGGTCCCCAGATCTTAACTATCTAATATTCTTCAGAATCTGGTAGTTCTATGGTTTTCTGTCTGTAACTGAAGTAAATGTAGTGAGAAACAGCTGCCTAATTCAGATAGGGTATTGTTTTACATAAATAGGAAACTTGTATTAAATTTGTATTATTCTGGAACAATAAAGGATAATGGGTGGTTTCACAGATCTGATGAATAAAAGAGGAACGCTAAGAAAATACTCTTGCATTTGTTCATCAGTAAATGGCTCTTGGAAATACTCAAGTTTTTTAATCACCAGTTCTCTGATGTGTGAGCAAAATCATCTGCTACCACGATGATGTTAGTGTATGGACATAATCACTCTTTGTTTTATTTCTTTACTGAGATAAGTTCTCTGCTTTGGAAAATTCTTAGAACTCTCTGGTCTGGTAATATATTGCAGTACTCCAGATTCCTGTAGACCCTGAGCTGGCCATGTGCTAAATCTGTATATACATTTAGGGATGAATTAATATCATATCTGTGGGAAACTGGTATAGCACTGTCTCCCTTTTGGGGGGTTGTATTTGGAGAGTATCTTTAGAACTTCTATCTGACTATTTTGGTAGATAATTTTGAAAATAATTTCAAGAAAAATACTAAGTGTCTACTAGGTAGGTCTCATCAGTTTGATAATTCTCATGCAGATTTACATGCTTTTTTTCTTCCTCTAGATGAGTTTAAAGGCCACTCATTGCTGCAGGCTGCACGGGAAGCTGATGTAACACGAATCAAAAAACATCTCTCTTTGGAAATGGTGAATTTTAAGCATCCTCAGACACATGAAACAGCATTGGTAATGTTTCAGATTAAAGTTTTTAAGATGCAATAACCAAAAACATGTTGAACTAATCATAATGTGCTACTTCTTTTGATGATACAGAATAACATAATGTCCTACTTCTAGTATTAGAATTGGTTTTAAAAATCTGTTTTGTTTTTTAATTCTTGGACATATATAAAGAAAAAATTTCAAACAGTACGGAAAAATAGACAACCTCACACCCCCCAAAAGGCAATGCTATTACTCATTTGAGTATCCTTCCAGGAAAAAACTTTATAAATATACTGACATATGTTATATGTAGCTTTTTCATTATTGTAATAGTATATATCACTTATCTTGTTATAAAAATTAAACAATGCTTGTAATAAAAATTATAAATGCTTGTGGTTGAAAAATTTGAACCTGCTGAAAGTAATGAAAAAGAAAATAATTCTGCCATCCATAAGAAAACCACTTGGTTTTCCTTCTAGTATTATAATTTTTTTCAAAATTAGGTCTGAGGTCTGTATATATTCCCTGTATACTATGTGAATAAAGTGTCTGTGAATAGAGGCTACTTATCTCATAGAGGTAATAAAACGTCTGTGGAACTGTAACAAGGTAGATGAAAATAGGGCAGTGTGTGGAAAGGCAGAAAAGAGTATGAGTAGGGATAAAGGGATAGAAAATGGGAAAGCAGAGACTACCTTAGAAATAGCAATTTTTTCTTAAAGATTTTTATTTATGTGAGAGAGAGGAAAGCACGTGAGCATGGGGAGGGGCAGAGGGAAAAGGAGAAGCAGGCTCCCCACTGAGCAGGGAGCCCAAGGCAGAGCTGACCTGTTGATCCCCAGGACCCCGGGATCATGACCTGAGCCAAAGGTAGGTGCTTAACCAAGTGAGCCACCCAGGTGCCCCAAAGACCAATTTAAAAGGAACAAAATCAGTCCTGCTGTATGAATTCCACAGTGTGCTTTGAGTGAGGGAATAGGACCCTGTGTAAACAAATGTGTTTCAGGGCAAATTTAACACATAGTCTTACTTACCTAATATTTTGTAGATAATTAATTTTCTTGGTTATTGGTTAATTTTCTTCCTTATGCCATAATGTAAACTATGTGAAGTTTATATAGAATCCTATCTATAAAAATATATTAGGCTTTTTTGCTACTTAAGTTGTAAAAAATATCCAAGTAAAAAAAGAGCAAAGCTGCAGACTAATAAATACTATTGCAAATTCAAAATCTTAACATTAGCAGGATGATGCAGGGAAATTTAGAAAGACAGGAAATTTTTTTGGTCTGAAAAGCTACATATTATTTCCCCCTAAATATTCTGCTGTTAAAACAATTTATTTTTGTTATTAACCTTAAAACATACTAAGAGTTAAGTATCAGTGGATAGTTGTGGTGCAGGGGCAGTGACTTCCAGGTTTTCAGAGATTATAGGCTCTGCCCCAAATGGGGCAGAGGAGTAGGAGTGCAGTTTTGAAATGGATGTGCTCAAGAATTCTTGAAAATAAACTATTTCTATTCTGTGTGCTATCTTGGTAGATGTCCTGGATGATTACTCACAACATACCACAGTAGCTATGTTTACCGGTTAGAAATGGTTTTATTGAGGGCAAAGGAATGATTTTGATGGCAGCAGCCACAACATAGAACGAATCTGAAGCAAAGTCATGAAGATCAGATAAGCTTTATAATTAACAAGTTAAAATAAGAACAAATTTCATACGTACTGTGTATTTAGATGTATAGAACACAAGTTAGCAATTATCCAGAACTTTGATTCCATGGATTCTCAAGCTTCAATTTAACTTAATATTTTTACATTGATCTAGTCATGTCATGCATCCAGACATTTATTAAGCACCTATAGTAAATGAATATCATCCTTGAAATTAGGGATACAAAGATTTGGGACAGGACCGTGAGATGCATACTAGGTTTATAACCAGCAAATCCCTACCTTCTGTTTCTTTTCTCTTTGATATATCATGGATATAGATGCTACAGCCTTTAACTTAGAGTGTATCATCTTCCATTGATTTTTGACAAGTAATCCAACCTCCTTATTCTGTTTGACCAACTGGTTGAGAAAGAAGTAAATACTAATCTTGTCAGCTTATTTGATCTGTGCTGTTAGCAGGCAGCATCCAGACCTGTTGAATGTCTCTTATTACTTCATGTAAGGGAACTCCAATCTTTGGGGTGTTTTATTAATTAGACTTTTAAAAATAACATAGATACCATGCTGTGTGGGAATAGCTTTGAAAGGAGTATTGGTGACATTAAATTTTCATTCCATCAGTAGTGGCTTTTTCAAAGATGTAGGGCAACTATAAAACTTGATCAGACTATTTAGTAACATATCATCTGATAAATAGGATTTGTGGGCTCTGCCAGAATTTGGTAATTATTGTTCATTCTATCCAACTCTGAGTAGCAAAGTTAGGTCAAAAATAAAACAAAGAAGTTAAATAACTTCTTAGTTGTTCTTGATTGGAAACACAAATGTTAAGTAAAAATCAGTTATGTATAGTCCTTGATTAATGCTGCAATTTAAATTATCTAGCATTGTGCTGCTGCATCTCCATACCCCAAAAGAAAGCAAATATGTGAGCTGCTGCTAAGAAAAGGAGCAAACATCAATGAAAAGACTAAAGAGTAAGTTTACTTTTAGTAATTAAAAATTAATGATTTTTTTTTTAAAATACATTCATTGTCTGGCTGACTTTTTCTTTTTAAGATTCTTGACTCCTCTACACGTGGCATCTGAGAAAGCTCATAATGACGTTGTCGAAGTAGTGGTGAAACATGAAGCAAAGGTATACTTCCTTTGTGGTAAATCTTTAGTAATCAAATGAGTTATTTTCTGTTTAGCAGATGAAACTCCTGGCTCCCTAAACTCTTTACTCTCTCATAAGTATTAATTTTTCCTCTTAATCTGTATTTTAAAATAGTCTAGCAAATACTTTTCTGTATCTGATTTTTTGCTAAAAAGCCTAAGGATTTATTCAAAAATGCATACTCCCTATATATCTTTCCTTCTCCATTCCTTTTACCCACACTCCACTGGTCAAATTATCCTTAAGGTTTTTTCTAGCAGAATACTCTTCAGAATATCCTCAGCTAGAGACATAACTGATTATGACCAGTCATCTTCAGTCTTCTCTCAATCGTATCTTCTGTTCCTTGGCTACCATAAGAACCCTTGTTTACCCCAGCACAGTCTTTCTTTTACACTCTGTTATTTCTTTGACTAAGTCAAAGGACTTGGAACAGAAGGAAATAAATTACTTAAATAATTTGACTGAAAACAGTTACCCATGTTGGGAAGTCCGTGTTCTTTAGTTGGCATTTGTGTACAAAGCATTTTATTCTTGGAATAATTATATTTTCATCAGGCTAGAAATCATCATTTCCTACACAGGAACTTTTAAGAATACTATTCAGTAAAAGATACACATGACAGCCCAGATTGGAAGAGATGACAGTCACCTAATTCAACGGTTTTCACAGTTTTTAGTTATGGATCCTTGCCTCTTCCAAACAACATCTTTCATAGAAATTCATTATGTAACAATGGAGCTGCTCTAAATGAAGAGTAAAGAAAGGAATAGAGACCCTTAGCCCTTGGGTGACCCCCAGGCTCTTCCCTAAATGTGCTTTGCAGAATAGTTTTCTGATTTGTTCTTCCTTGGGTTCCCACTCAAGGAACCACTTTGAATCCTTTCTGCAGCTTCTTGTTTGTGTTTCCTCTCAGTGTCCTAACTTCTCTTTGATTTGGGGGAATTCTTGATAATGTATAATCTCATCTTTCCTATTGTAAATTACTGAATAAAATAAAGTTTATTCTGCTTACTGCTTGGCATATCTTGTCTCTCTGTTCTATAACTTTTCATTGACTGCTTTTTTTATACATGTGCTACATTACTAAAATATCTGGATGCATATTAAATTTGAGTTGTAAAACTCAGTGAAATAGTCCTGACTCGTCAAACCAACCATCCAGGTTTGTCCAGGATCTGAGGGATTTCCAGAAACACAGGATTGTCAATACTAAAACTAGGGAAGTCCCAGGCAAATCACGACAAGTTTGTCACCCTGATCTTAACATAAGTGGTATCCAAATGAAGTTTTCATGTGAATGTATTTCACATTTCAGTGAGTTTTGGTATGCGAATAAATAGGTTAATTGTCCTGAGCATTTTAAATCAGTTTTCAAGTTCTATTAGCATAGAGACTAGCTGTTTATAATCCAGTATTGGATTCATTGAGAAAGTCTTACTGTATTCCTGTTCAGATATTCTCCAATCCCATGAATATGAATTGTGCTGTGTCTCAGGTCACACTAGTGGCAACAGCATTGATTACTGAGAAACTTAATTTCTCACTTATGTTTTAAAAAATTATTTCTGTGGTGGGAAGGGTGCAGGCGGAAAGGAGATGGGGGAATTAACATTTTTCTATATTGTCTGATTACATACCAGTCAATTTCTCCCTTTACCCATAAACGTATATATACGTATTACACATTTCAAAGTAATTTTCAAATTGCTATACACTTCTCCTTAAATATTTCCATGTAGGCATCATCTAGAGGTCAGTTTTTATTTACAGGTTTTTTGGGGGTATAAAACTTACATGCAATGAATTATGCAAATCTTGAATGTACATTTGCTGAATTTTGACTAATGTATACACCTGTGTAACCAAAACCCTTCCAAGTATAGAACATTATTTCATGGCAGAGGCAGGACCCCCATCCAGGGCAATCTCCACCCCTAGATGCAACAACAATTTTATTTCTTTCCTATGGAGATTAGATTTGCCTGTTCTAGGCTTTCATGCCTGTGGAATCATACAATGCATACTCTTGTGTAAGGCTTTCTCCTTCATATATTTTGGAGATTCATCCATGTACCAATTATTTGTTACTTTTTATTACTTAGAAGTACTTTCTGTTGTGTGAACATACCATAATGTATTTATCTATACAGATTATATTTTACATGATAAAAAAGGTAGAAGATTGAGCCAGTAGGAATAAATGATGTAATGTTATTTAGTCTCTGGCTTTGTTACTGTTGTCTATCTTGGGGTTAGTCTCCACATTTCTGGACCTCAAAGATTCATAAAAATATGTGGATTAAACTTTTTTAGGCAATGTCTACCTCTAAATGCAGTAAAGACACTAATACTTTAATGCCAAATACAGCTGTTATTCAACATTTCCTACTTTTAACCCAAAAAAAGGGTCTTTTCTGATAACAGCCTTCATAAACTGGTGAAATCCCAATTATTCTCTCATAAAGCATATTATCCAGCATTTTGTTTTGACACTAGATAATAGGCTTCAAGAGAGAATAATTGGGATTTTTAAATTAGTAGCAAATGTTAAATACAGGATGCCTTTAAATTTTATGTTACAGGCTAATTTTAGCTTTTTCTGCATTGTTAAGGTTAATGCTCTGGATAATCTCGGTCAGACTTCTCTGCACAGAGCTGCACATTGTGGTCATCTGCAGACCTGCCGCCTACTCCTGAGCTATGGGTGTGATCCTAACATCATATCCCTTCAGGGCTTTACTGCCTTACAGATGGGAAATGAAAACGTGCAGCAACTTCTTCAAGGTATTAAATGCTCTCATGAAATCAACTTTTTAAAATGAGGCTTTAAATTTTCTCACAGAGGGGTGCGTAGCTGGCTCAGCCAGTAAAGCATGCAACTCTTGATCTCAGGGTCATGAATCTGAGACCCACTTTGGTTTTAGAGATTACCTAAATAAAACGTTAAAAATAAATTTTTTTGTATATTACATAGAAGTTGGTAGTAAAAAGAAAATGTAGAATATTTGGCCGTTATTTCTTAACTCGTTATACTGGTATTCCAAATATCATTAAATCTTAATTGTGATTTTGTTCCAATAGCATTTTCTGCCTGATGTCTCCAAGTAAATAACTGGCTCTTAAGTTTTTACCCAGAGAGTGTTTAGGAGTAACATAGAATAGTTGCTTGGGACGTCTGGGTGGCTCAGCGGTTGAGCATCTGCCTTTGGCTCAGGGCATGGTCCCTGAATGAGTCCCACTTCGGACTCCCTGCGGGAGGGCCTGCTTCTCCCTCTGCCTATGTCTCTGCCTTCTCTGTGTCATGAATAAATAAATAAAATCTTAAAAAAAATAAAAGATATAATAGTTCCTATTTTTTTTAAAGACAGGAAAACATAAAAAGATCGATGTCTCTCAGTTGAGCATCCATGATGATAAATGATACTCTAAAGACTGGCCCTGCCTCTTTACTCTTTTTTTAGGTCCTTTATATGTAACACATATAGAATTTGTAAACGGTAACCAACTATTTCACTTATTAAAACATTTAACTATTGAATATGTGCGTATTCATTATGTTTTTAAATATTTAAATCAAATATCTATACATTTTGTGTAGGTTTTACATTTTACCCTAGAAACTTGGCCCAGTAAATTTTAAAATGACTCTGATGTCTCAAAGTTCAAATGAGAAGAAATACAACAAATCAAGTCTCTTTTATCTTTTTTTTTTTTTTTTTTTTAAGATTTTATTTATTCATGAGAGACAGAGAGAGAGGCAGAGACACAGGCAGAGGAAGAAGCAAGCTCCATGCAGGGAGCCCAATGTGGGACTCAGTCCCGGGACTCCAGGATCACACCCTGAGCTGAAGGCAGAAGCTCAACCACTGAGCCACCCAGCCATCCCCTCTTGTATCTTTAATACCTTTGATGTTCCTTATGTCTGTGATCTGGAAACCACCTTTTGAGAAAAACACTGAATAGATGAAGGCAGGCTGATAAAACCTTCTGGAAATGGCTAAAACTGAAGTAACTACAAGACTCTTTCAGGATTCCCTTTAGTTCCTCATATACTGCATATTTGTTTCAGTGTCAGTTTGGGGGTTTAACACCAGTCCTAATCAGTTGCCTGGTGATGGACATTTACAGTCTTAATAGTTTTGTGCTCAGTGCTGTGTCTTACCTTTATAAAGTAGATTGTCAAAGTAGAATTTCCAGGTCAAAAGATAACATGTAATTGTTAAGTCATCTTCTAGAAAGGTGGTTAAGTACTATTTTATACTCCTGCTAACAGCATATGATGAGACCTGTTTGTCAGCACTAGGTATTATGATTCCTAACCTTTTGGTTGGGTGAGTGTGTGTATGAACTTCAGAAGTAATAGATGATTTTTTTTAATGCAATATACAGAAATATTGTCAGTGTAGCTCCCCCATTTCCTCCTTGCCCACTAATGGATGAAAAAGAAAAACCCAGGATCTCACTTTAATTTGCATTTTTTAATATATATGTTGTAATATTTTTTCCACTTTTTATTTGCCTTATAACTTTGTTTAATGTTAATGTTACTGCCTGACATATTTTTCCAAATTAATATTGGTTCTGCCCTCAATGTCCTACTGTAAGATGTTTTACTCCAAGTATAAAAATACTCACTTATATTTTCTTTTTAGTATTTTTAAGGTATGATTTTTTTTAGCCCTAAATCTTTAACCCATTAGAGATTATTTTGTTCTAAGATACAAAAGTATGTGTTTTCTTCCTTTCCTGTGATAATTTAAATGATCTATAAAATAGAATTTCAGACTGGAAAATTACTTTAGTTATCTTCTAGTCCATCTTTTTTCTCTTTAGAACTGAAAAAAAAAATCTGAGGTCCCTTGCCCCCCACTTTAGATAACTAGTTAAGGGCAGAACCATGGTTAGGTCTCTGACCTTTATTTTCCTAATCTAAAGCCTTTCCACTATCCTGTGGCCTTGGTTGTAGAACATGCCATCTTTCATCTATTTTGTATACCATTATATTGTTTAAATCATATTTATTCACATTTATATACATTTTGCCTATTTATATGAATATGTGTGTGTGTATAAAATGTTCCCTCCACCTCAAATTTTTTTTTGTCTCACAAAAATTTTTAACAAAGTCCTTCTGGTTTTCTTTACTACCATGGAGATTTACTCTATAATCTACCAAACTATAAAAGAACTTTACTTTGAGGTAAGATGCCTCTCTTAAAGCTTGGTCCTGCCTTCTCAATAGGAGTTAATCACTCTTTCCTTCTCTCTTTTTAGAGGGTATCCCATTAGGTAATTCAGAAGCAGACAGACAGTTGCTGGAAGCTGCAAAGGCTGGCGATGTAGAAACTGTAAAAGTAAGATACGATCTTATGCTTCCCTTAACTTTGGGTTTTTATTTTCCGTGTTTAATGAATCTGTACTGTCGTAATGAAGAACCTACTTATATTTTGTGCCTTGTTTTAAAAGGTAAATAATGATCATCTAGTTCTTTGCAAGTAAGAATCATTGTTCGGTGAAAGAAACTTTTTAGTTTCACATGCATCTCAGTAAATACCTCACAATCACAAATTTAAGTAAAGTGCATGTTTATGGAAATTTTGTTTAAAGAACCTGTTCATTTGTCCCTTTGAAAGAATAAGATATCAAACTATTGCCTATTGTTTGCATATGACACATAACAACAGGAAGGGGAAACAGAACTAAACAGTGTGCCACTTTGTCAATGTCATTCTTCTGGTTTCATTTCTTTACCCTCTACCACTGTGATGCCACTTTTCAGAGCCACTGTTACCTAATAATCTTCAGTTCATTTAGCCAACTTCATTTCTTATATGGCCCATCTCCTGTGGTTGGCCTCCATAGAATAACCCTTCCTCAGATTTTGCTTTACTTTTTGCCGTAGAGTCATATGTAATGTCTTAATGCCTATACCAGATAGTTCTTTTACAAAACTCCAGTTGTATATCCCAGTAAATAACTCAGAAGCCTAACACTTTGAAAGAACAAGACTACTTTTCATCTAATATAGATTAAAATTAATTCAGCATGTTTTATGAATGAAATAATTCTTCAGTAATGCAATGGGTTTGGGAGTTTTTCCCCACTTTAGAAAGAAAAAAAAATTGACGATAATATTATTTTTATTCCCAAAGCTAGCAGGGAGAAAAAAGCTTTGTTATATTCCCCCACCCCTCCCATTCTTGCCCCTAGACTTTTCAAAAACAATGCTGGTCCTCTTTGAGGGAACGATGACATGTAGTAAGTTTTATAAAAATATAAATTTATTGATATTGTGTTGGAAGTAGCTACATGAAGCAGTTTCATTGTGTTTCTATTTGGTGTCTCAATCCTGAACATACCCACCACACAAAGTCAATTTTAGATTTTCTGCGAACAAAATATGTTGGTCTCATCTGAACTTGAGCTCTGTGGAAACTTACTCATTGTCATTTTAAATAAGGAGATTTCTGGAAATTGATTTAAAAATCCATCTGGGGGATCCCTGGGTGGCTCCGCAGTTTGGCACCTGCCTTTGGCCCAGGGCGCGATCCTGGAGTCCCGGGATTGAGTCCCGCGTCGGGCTCCAAGCGTGGAGCCTGCTTCTCCCTCTGCCTGTGTCTCTGTGCCTCTCTCTCTCTCTATCATGAATTAAAAAAAAAAAATCCATCTGTACACAGGGGGCTTGGTGTGAATTATTGGGACAATAACATCTGTGTGTTACCCAATAAATATTTAATTATGTGATCATCAGACTAGATACTTCTTACTAAGCATTAGAAAACTTGTCTCTGGGCAGCCCAGGTGGCTCAGCAGTTTGGCGCCGCCTTCTGCCCAGGGCCTGATCCTGGAAACCCGGGATCGAGTCCCAAGTCAAGCTCCCTGGGTGGGGCCTGCTTCTCCCTCTGCCTGTGTCTCTGTCTCTGTGTGTGTCTCTCTCTCTCTCTCTCTCTCTCTGTCTCTCATGAATAAATAAATAAATATTTTTTTAAAAACTTGTCTCAGAGTACACAAAACTAAACAGAAAGAGAATAAAGTAGCTGGTGAAAACTACCCAATGTAGCAGCACCTGGCATGTGTATTAAAAATAACTCATTGGGATCCCTGGGTGGCGCAGCGGTTTAGCGCCTGCCTTTGGCCCAGGGCGCGATCCTGGAGACCCGGGATCGAATCCCACATCAGGCTCCCGGTGCATGGAGCCTGCCTCTCCCTCTGCCTATGTCTCTGCCTCTCTCCCTTTCTCTCTCTGTGACTATCATAAAAAAAAAAAAAAAAAAAAAAAAAACTCATTCCTAGAGTCCAGCTTTAAAGCCATGAAATATGTCTCAAATGGGACCCTGAAATACTGTCTCAAGTGAAACAGCCATTTGTTTGGGGAGCATTAAAAAGCTTTATCAGTCCTGTAATTAAACCCCTAGAGGCTAAACCCAGAGATACCTCCTTCCTTTGATTTGTTAGGCTTAGATTATCCCTAAGAGATAGGATAGAATACTAAAAAGTAAGAGTTTTTACTAGAATTCATAGTCTTTTAACTTTTTTTGAGCACCATAATTTATTTGTGTTGCTTTTCTTCCCCCAAACATTTGTACTTTTCATACAAGCATGAATAAAAGTGTTATTCTTAAAGCTTTTCTCAGCTAGACTTCCTCATCTAAACCAAACAATACAAAAAAGTATTTGACTATTTTCCTAATTTTCCCAAGGATCATAAATGTAGTCCCTTAACTAGAAGCATCACCTAGAAATTCTTAGAAATGCAAGTTCTCCCAAAAAAAAAAAGGAAATGCAAGTTCTCAGGCCCCACCACTGCATTAGAAAATCTGGAGGTAGGACCCAGGGCACATGAAAATTTGAGAACCACTGGTCTAGGGCAGAACTTCTTAAACTTTGATATGCTTATAGATCATCTGTGTCTTGTTAAAATACAGATTCTGACTCAGGTGTGGTGGTCTGAGATTTCTGCGTTTTTAACAAACCCCAGGTGATGCCGGTGCTCCTGTGATTCTAGTGTACCTCCACAAAATGGAAGTTAGGATTGCTGATAATTGGTACTTTAGATTACCTTTATGTAAATAGTAATGATAATGATAAAATTTATCCACAAGCTTTAGCAAAAGATGATACAGGCATAGATGAGAGGACCAGAGGGATTCCCAATAAATGACAAGGTGAAATAAAAATAGTTTCTGAGAATACTGATTTAATGAGATAAGAAATTAAATCAAACATTTGAAATTTCTACTAAATGAATTTCTACTAAAGAAATCAGAATATGGGCAGCCCTGGTGGCTTAGCGGTTTAGCGCCACCTTCAGCCCAGGGTGTGATCCTGGAGACCCAGGATTGAGTCCCACATCAGGCTCCCAGCATGGAGCCTGCTTCTCTCTGTATCTCTAATAAAAAATATTTTTTAAAAAAATCAGAATATGTAGCATCATGTGTATACTGTGTTCCATCCTGCAGAAACTGTGTACTGTTCAGAGTGTCAACTGCAGAGACATTGAAGGGCGTCAGTCTACGCCACTCCATTTTGCAGCTGGCTATAATAGGGTATCTGTGGTGGAGTATCTGCTGCAACATGGAGCTGACGTGCATGCTAAAGATAAAGGGCAAGTATCAACAATTGTCACGGCCTCTTTTATCTGACTTTTTTAGGAAAATCTGAAAGAAAATTTTAAAATATTTTTATGATGGTTTTAGCTCTTTTTCAGAGATGTCTGTTACCCTACACTGGCTTAAATGTAGCTTCTTAATTTCAGTTAATATTTCATGATGGTTAGCATTTATATAAAGACTTATCTGCATAATGTTTTATAATCTTACAGTGACTAAGGAGATTGATTTTTTAATATAAATTTTTCAATTTGTATTGAGGATATTTGAATTCTTCCAGTTTATCTTAAAATTCTTTTTCTTTAAAAATATACAATTTTGGGGGTGCCTGGGTGGCTTAGTTGCTTAAGCATCTGACTCTTGGTTTCAGCTCGGGTCATGATCTTGGGGTCATGGGATCAAGCCCTGCATGGAGTCTACTTGAGATTGTCTCCCTCCCCTTTGCCCCACTCTTGTGTGCAATAAATAAATAAATAAACACACAAATAAATAAATAACTTTAAAATACACACACACAGACACAATTCTCAATTCTGGATAAAGTCTATAGGTGTTTGTTATATTCTCTACAATTTAAAATACTTTTAAAATTTCCTCCCCATACCCTCTAAAAATAATTCCATTTCTGCTTTTGATAAATTTAGGTTCTACAAAATATAAGCAGTGTAGTCCCCTGTGCAGTTCAAGAAATTTATCAGCTGTATGCAATTATGTAAATTAAACATCTTTGCATTGCATTGCTTATGCAGTTTTTCATTTCAGAGGCCTTGTACCTTTGCACAATGCTTGTTCTTATGGACATTATGAAGTTGCAGAACTTCTTGTTAAGCATGGAGCAGTAGTTAATGTGGCTGATTTATGGAAATTTACACCTTTACATGAAGCTGCAGCAAAAGGAAAATATGAAATTTGCAAACTCCTGCTCCAGGTATATTTAAGTACTTATTGTGGACCTGTACATAGATGTTTACATTTCTAATAACTTTCAATAGAAACTTAAGCTAGTAAAGGAGTATGAAGTGAAGCTAATTCTCTTAGATTTCAGAATAAATGTCATGAATATTATATCTTAATCTGTGAGAATGTTTACCACACATAGATTTATTATTGTGTTGTCAGTTATCATCAAGTAACAGTCTCTAATTATTATCCTAATTTTTCCTATATAGTTCTTTAACCTCATGGATTATGGATTATCTAATTTATAAGCCAGATTTATTTGGCACTAGCAAAATTGTGATAGTTCTGGTATAATACAGGTACTAGTGTAGATATTTTACAGTAAAAACAAAAATTAGGGCACTTGACTGGCTTTGTCAATAGAAGATGTGACTCTTGATCTCAGGATTGTAAATTCAAGCCCCATATTAGGTATAGTGCTTACTTAATAAGAAATACGTTAAATATATATTTTATTTCAGTGTTGGTGAAAACTACAAATAACATACATGAGAGTAAATCATTTGTGAAATACTGCCTTATTTTGGATATAGTTTAAAATTTTTACTAAATTACATTATAGGGACTCCTGGCTGGCTCAGTTGGTAGAGATGCAACTCTTTTTTTTTTTTTTTAGATGCAACTCTTGATCACAGGGTCCTAAGTTCAAGTTCCATGCTGGGTTGTGGAGCCTACTTAAAAAAAATAGCAATAATAATAATAATTAATTACAATTATAAAAGGCCAATAATATTTAACTGCCTCTGTATTCTTTTTATTATAATTTTCTGTGTACTAAATTAAACATAACAACCATGTTAACCTTTAAGGTAGAGTGTTTCTGTATAAAATAGGATTTTTGCTATAGTTTCATGGACTATTTTCTCATTTAGACTAAGGGTGAACTTAAGCCAGTTCCTCTTTGTTTTTCACATGCCCAGCATGGTGCAGACCCTACAAAGAAAAACAGGGATGGAAATACTCCTTTGGATCTTGTTAAAGATGGAGATACAGATATCCAAGATCTACTTAGGGGAGATGCAGCTTTGTTAGACGCTGCCAAGAAGGGTTGTTTAGCCAGAGTAAAGAAGCTGTCTTCTCCTGATAATGTAAATTGTCGTGATACCCAAGGCCGACATTCAACCCCTTTACATTTAGCAGGTAAGTGAATGAAGTTTAAGTTCTATTCCAATCACCATAGTTTTAAATCCTCTTTGGTGAGTGAGTTTTGGCTACAGAAACTTGAAAAACCAGTCTGTTTGAGCCAGCCTTCTTCATGGGAAGCTAAAGCTTTCCATTCTGATGATAGCCGTTAAGCACATGCAGAAAAAAAATCTTAAGATTTTCAAGAGTTACTAAACCTCTTGCCAAAGTTTTTACATTAATTCATTAGGCCTGCCATAACAAAGTACCAGAGACTGTGAGTGACTTAAACTACAGAAATTTTCTTTTCTCACAGTTCTGGAGATAAGGCATTGGCAGCATTGGTTCCTCCTGATGCCTCTCTCCTCAGCCTATAGATGGCCACCTTTTCACTGTTCCTCACATGGCCTTTTCTCTGCACTTGCCTGGTGTCTCTCACTGTATGTCCTAATCTCCTTTTATAAAAAGGACATCAGATTGGATTAAGGCCTTCCCTAGCTGCCTCATTTTAACTTAACTATCTCTTTAAAGACCTTATCTCCAAATATAGTCACATTCTAAGGTACTGACAAAGCTTCAATACATTTTTTTAAGTTTCAGTTGTGAAATTGACACAGTGCACCTTTGTTTCTAGTACAGGTGTACAACATTTCATTTCAGCTTCTTTAGCTGCATTGAAAATGCATTAAAATCACTGAGCTTTCAGCTGATACTTCAGTGGTGTTACATTGTAGGCATAATTTGACATATATAAGATTTATCTAAGTACATATAATTTAAAAAAGAAAAAACAGAGAAAAAAAGTAATGGAAATGTTTCTGCCACTTTGTGTAATATGGGAGATAGAAGTGTCTACCCTTGTTTTCTCTCTCATTTTATTTGTCTCATAGTGTGAATAATTGTGTTCCTAGTATTTAAAAGATAATTTTGGTTATATGTGATTTTTCCCTTTAAATTTGCACCCCCTGTAAGTTGAGACCCCACTGTCCATGGAAAAGAATTACTCTATATGTCTTTTAGAGCCTCTTGGAAGTGATAACCACAAATGCCAACATGGTGAGAAAAGGCTTTTATACTTCCACTGGCAGTCAGGAGTTTCTTGTTCATGCAAGACAGAATGTGATCTGTGTATATTTGAATTATGCTGTGTATAGTTATTTATATAAGCTTTTCTATATCTTTAAGGTAGCTTACCTAGAACATTTGATAATTACTATTTAAACCCATGCTGTTGGGCACCTGGGTGGCTCACTTGGTTTTAGTGTCTGCCTTCAACCTAGGTCATGGTCTCAGGGTCCTGGGATCGAGCTCACATTGGACTCACTGGTCAGTGTGGAGCCTGCTTCTCCCTCTCCCTCTGTTCCTCCTCTCCTTCCTTTCCCCCTCCCCCCTCCATGCACACTCTCGCTCTTGCTCTCTCCCTCTCTCAAATAAATAAAAATCTTTTAAAAAATAAAAATAAACCCATGTTATCTTTGTAAGTGATAAATAGCTTTTATATACAAAACATTTCTACCTGCTTGTGCAGTATTAAACCTTGAGACCTGGAAGGAGTTTTGGATTCATTGTAACACTTAGCTTATGGTAGTTCTTTGGTTTTGTTTTTCCCTCTTTGATCTTATTTAAATTTTTTGGCTTTAAATCCTTCAGTGAAAGAATAAAAAACTACAAGAAAAATGTGAAAATATTTTTTAACTGTTTTAAAGTTTCAAATGATAGCTGATTTATGTTGGCAAAGTTAAGTTCCAGATTTGCTCTCAATCTATGATTATGTGTCAAATAAAACTTATTTTACCATATGACTGTTACTAACTAAGATAGCTGACCTTTCCCAAGATGACAACTAAGAGATTATGGCATACTAATAAAATACTAAGTTTTACTTCATGACTTTAGCTGATTTTAGCTGATTTCTAGATTTTGCTGCTAGACTTTCAGAGATGTATATGCCTAAGATCTCTGTCTACAAAAAGCGTGTCTTTGCAGCCTTCTTGGAAAATGGGGTCCTGAGACACATGCTGATGTGCTGTCTCCTACTCTGCCAGCCACTTTTGTTCCTAACTTGACTTTTATATGTTTGAATGCCTTCTACTTGTGGCCCTTGAGACCATGTACCTGAGTTCAGGAAGTTGCATTTAACAATCATAAGGGCAAAGACTTCGGTAGAAGATTTTAAAAGGAAAGATACAGCAAATCAGTCTACAACTTTTGAGAGTTTCTGGAATAAATGAGTATCATCACTGAAACCTTCCACCTTGAGACCAGTAGGCAATTTTTTCCATAAAATAAAATCTTAATAGTCCAGTGGGGAATATCAGATTTCTATAAAATCTCTTTATTTTTTTAAAGAATGTCTGTGTTTCTTATACAGGTATATACAGATACATAGATGTAACTATTTTTATATTAAGTAGAAGTAATTTTACTTCTTTTCTAAATTAGCTGGTTATAATAATTTAGAAGTTGCAGAATATTTGTTACAACATGGAGCTGATGTGAATGCCCAAGACAAAGGAGGACTTATTCCTTTACATAATGCAGCATCTTATGGGGTAAGTTCTTTCCTATTACCTTTAAAATCTCTGAAATTTTCAAAGTGGAAATCAGTATTGCAATTCAAAGGGCATTTAGCGGGCAGCCCAGGTGGCTCAGCGGTTTAGCACTGCCTTCAGCCCAGGGCGTGATCCTGGAGACCTGGAATCGAGTCCCACGTCGGGCTCCCTGTATGGAGCCTGCTTGTCCCTCTGCCTGTGTCTCTGCCTCTCTTTCTCTGTGTCTCTCATGAATGAATAAATAAAATCTTAAAAGGGGGGGGGCATTTAGCTTGACTTTTTCATTTTTTAGAGGAGTAAATATGAGGACTAAAGAGATTAAGTAATGTCCACGTCTCAATTCTGATTTTGTTGTAAGCTAGCTGTGTGACATGCAGCACATTTGTCATTCGTTGTATTACCTTCTTTACCATCTCTTATCTTCAGTAAGATAGTTTTGTTTATTTGTTGATGCCAGGAAGGATACCCACTAGGACTCCTAGGAGTCTGTAGAGTTTCAGATGCGTTGTTCCTGAGTTTATAAAGACCCTAAAATGTTATAATCAATATTGGCCAGCTTCAGTCGTATAATTGGAATAACTGAGAAAGGTTGCTGATTTATAAATCGATGTTTAGCAGTTATAAAACTTGAATAAATGAGAAGTTATTTAAATTGTATTCATTTATTTGGTTCCCATCCGGTATAGAATTCTTAAATTCTCAAGTTACTAAAACATCTGTAATTTTTAATCAGCTACCCATAAATTATGTTTGGGAGCAACACAGTTTTTCATTTCCAGAACAGGTTTGAAAATATGGAAAAATAGGTATATAGTAAGTTTCTTCTTGGGAACTAAAATGTGGTAATATTTCAGACTGTAACAGGAATATTTTCTTTTACAGCATGTAGATGTAGCAGCTTTACTAATAAAGTATAATGCATGTGTCAATGCCACGGACAAGTGGGCTTTTACACCTTTGCATGAAGCAGCCCAAAAGGGACGAACACAGCTTTGTGCTTTATTGCTGGCCCATGGAGCTGACCCTACTCTTAAAAATCAGGAAGGACAAACGCCTTTAGATTTAGTTTCAGTAAGTGATGGACTCTTTGAAAAATCTCATTGCTTTCTGACTTTTTAAAGTTCACTTAGTAGATATAAAATGTCTTCATGGTAAATGTGGCAAAATCTATTTTAGCCCAGTCTAAATGTAGGACATCTTTGGCGTTAAAATATAATATGTAAATAATAAGATTATCAATCAGTTATTGTATCCGGGGTGCTTTTAGAAATAGGAAAAAGAAGTGTATGGTATTGCTGCTTATGTTATTAGTTGGGAAACAAAACAGGCGCAGGCCCTCAGTGAAAGCTATTATGGTGTGTACTATGCAGAGTCATAGAGGACATATGATGAACCTTCCCAGTCAGGGACATTGCTCTCAAAGTGCAGCCATAAAACCAGCTTATAGTAGGGATTCCCTTCCCTCCCAGACTGCCTCTTCCCAAAGTTCCTGTTCCTCACTTATCTCACCGAAAGTATTTGTGAAACAAGCTTGTTCCTCCAGTTTTCTATGAAGTTTGTTTGGTTTTGGTTTTTTCCTTCTCCCAAGGGAACTCATGTAGGCATCTCCATTGTAGCCTCTGCCTTGGCCACTGTGACATAGGTGTCTCTCTTGCCTTTACGACTGTGAAATTGACCAGGGCATTGGAGGAAAAGGGAGAAGAAATTCTTGTTCAGATGGGAAGGGAAGTGTCTTCTACATATTGCTTTCTCCTGAGAGAGATTCCACTGTTACAGATTACACTGAGAAGCTGATTTAGTTCAGCTGCATTGGGGGTTAAATAGATTTTTCTCAGCAGGCTGACAACCCAACAGTATTTGCAGTATTTCTTCAGGGAAAAGTCTTTCTAGTTCCAAAATACTTTGGAAGTATACTTTTCTAATTCATTCCACCCATTTGTTCATCCACCAGACATAATTGACATGAAACAAAGGGCTCTAGAGAACAGGTGTGGACTTTAGGGTCAAACAGAACTGCCTTAGAATTCCAGCTCTGCCACTTAGAGTTGCACACTCTTTCACCTTGCCTAGTCATCTACAAATGGGGGCAAAATATGTCTGGTTAAGGGGCACCTGGCTGACTGTCAGAAAAGCATGCTACTCTTGATCTTGGGCTTGTGAGTTAGGGCTCCACACTGGGTGTAGAGATTACTTAAAAATGAAATCTTTAAGATACATACATGTGTGTATGTATATGTCTAGTTAATATGAAATTTAAATGAGGTAATGTGCTTGAAGTCCCAGGTATGATAGCAAATACATAAAAAGCACCCAACAGATCGTGCTATTATTTTAAAATGTTACCTACAAACTGTGAGTGCTGTGGAAGTCCTCAGACTCTGGTAGGAAAAAGGTAAGGATTAGAAGAGACTGTATCCATGACTAGTCATGAAAACAAGTACTGATTTACTTCTTGCTATTAATTAGTTAGGGTCTTAATTGAGCATTGTGAAAAAAATAGTATATATCACTAATTAAACAAATTAATATACTAGTAAATTTGGGGATTTTTTTTTCCATGCTAGCTGATTTTATTAAAATGATGATCTCACTCCCCCCATTCAATTTTAAGGAGCAAATATATCACTGAATATTTTCCAAGAAATATAAACAAGTCATTGTTTACTAAAGTTCCATGTAGATTGAATTACTTCTTCCAGAATAATTGCATTAGTGTTAAAATTTTCTTACCTTTTAAAATTGATATTACTATAGCTCATTTCAGTGTTTTTCAGAATATCATAGTATCAAAGTTAGGTTTTTTTATGCTTTGCTACATTTAACAGGGTTTTTTTTTTAATTTTCTGTGTCTTTGAACAGATTTTCTGAATTATTTTAGATTTGGTAACAGTTTGACTGGATATCACTTGTTTTACTTTTGAAAATAATCATTTTTATATAATATGCAACTCTAGTGCAAATCTGCTGAGTTTTTGTCATATTTTTAAATGCGTTCTGTTGGGTATAGGAGAATTTTAAAACTTGGCTTATCACAGATTTAATTTCTCTCTGACCCACACCAGGCAGATGATGTTAGCGCTCTCTTGACAGCAGCCATGCCCCCTTCTGCTCTGCCTTCATGTTATAAACCTCAAGTGCTCAATGGCGTGAGAAGCCCAGGAGCTACCGGCGATGCTCTGTCTTCAGGTCCATCCAGCCCATCAAGTCTTTCTGCAGCCAGCAGTCTTGACAACTTATCTGGGAGTTTTTCTGAACTGTCTTCAGTAGTTAGTTCAAGTGGAACAGAGGGTGCCTCTAGTTTGGAGAAAAAGGAGGGTGAGACATTCTGCAAAAATAACTTTCTGTCTTGTAATATAGCCACAGATTTGTCATTTAGAATTATAACAAGTCATTTTTTAACCTTAAATACAACTGTTAGTACCAGTTTAATTAGCATAGCCTTTAAGTTTTAATTTTTTTTTTTTTTTTTTTTTTTTTTTTTTTTTTTTTTTAGCCTTTAAGTTTTAGTCTTTTGTTGTTTTCTTTATGTTATTAGTCCCTAATGAAACTTTCTCCTTCCAAGTTGAGGCTTGATGAGTCTTACGCTGCTAACCTACTCTTTAGACGTAAATATGCTTTTTGAAGGGTTTAAAAGTCTTGTGGTTGAGTAGTTATGCTTTATTTATCTCTTCTGGTGTATTTTTACAGTTATGAAATACCTTTACTCCATGTCAGAATATCCAATTATGAAGATAGGGGTTTTTTTTAAGGAAAGAAAAAGATGCACATACTTACAGTCTCTATAAAACTGTTCTCTCTACCTCATACCTGTCCAAATTTATCTCACCTTAAGTGGCATTGTGGAACTTGTTTACATAAACTTTTTCGTGAAGTCACTTACATTCTCAAAGATAAGGAACTTTTTTTTTTTTTTTTTTTTTTTTGGTGAAAATAAAGTTGACATCTTAGTTTCAGTATGGAAACTTATTATAAACACACAGTTACAAATAATATTTTTTTAATGCTAAGATTTTTTTTAACCTGAGAGTGCCCCCATTGGCTGTTTATTCTAATGATGTTAATTTTGTAGCTTTCTCTTTTTGCAATTTTTGTTGGTATGTTCAGTATTATATCCCAAGTGACAGTATTTTGATTCATCTTTACATTCTTCATGAGTATAGTAATTCCACAAAACTTTGTTGTTATAATGTTGATATACGTTATTCTGTTCTGGATTTTTTTTTCCAGTTCCAGCAGTAGATTTTAGCATAACTCAGTTTGTAAGGAATCTTGGGCTTGAGCACCTGATGGATATATTTGAGAGAGAACAGGTGAGTAGATGAATTGATTTTACTTGGTTTGATTTTCTATAAGACCTCAAGGAAAAATTAATGCCTTGAACTATTCAACCTGCTTGCAGAGAGAGGAGATTTTTTTTTTTTTTTTTTTTTTTTTAAAGACTAAAAAATCAGTCACTCTCTTAGTTTGGCTTGATCTTGGAATTTCTGTTCTGTTAGCACATAAAAATCGATTCTCATGCAATAAAAAAATATATGGAAACGTGAAAATACACATTCTTTTCAAGTGCACACGAGACATTCTCTAAAATAGATGATACCGTAAATCACTGATCAGGCTTCTGCAAATACAAAAAGATTGAGATTATACCATGCATATTTTCTGACCACAATGCTATGAAACTTGAAGTCAACCACAGGAAAAAGTTTGGAAAAACCATAAATACATGGAGGTTAAATAGCTTGCTATCAAATAATGAATGGGTCAACAGGAAATCAAAGAAGAAATTTAAAAATACGTAGAACAATAGACTCTCGTGTAGTAATAGTAAAATAACTTTCTGAAATGGAAAGCTTAGCTTATTTTTATTTAGCTCGTAAAGCTCTGTTTGTTCGGGTCAGTCATGTCAATCACTACCTGCTCTAAGTCTGACACTTCACTAGCTGCTATGGGAAGATATGCCAAGCATATATCTAGGCTTTTCTAGAACAGTCCCAGTTTAAAGTATGCTGTCAGAATACATTTACTGATTTTGGGGGGACTAAGAAAATATAGTTACTGTAGACTTACATCCCTAAAGAACTTTTTGGTCTACTTGTGGAGCTCTAACAATATATAAAGAACTAGGTATTGGGTATAGATTTTAGAAATTCAAAGAAAAAAAGGTAACCTTGAGCTGGACTATTCAGGGAAAGCTTCATGGAAGATGTATAAATAAAACAGGATTTTTGAGTGTCTTCATTTTTCACAAAATGGGAATAACGTATTTGAGGGTAAAGGAATAGTTTGAATCCTGAGGCAGAAGTACCAGTTAGCATAGTCTGGAGTCTGGAGAAACCAGTGAAGCATTGTATAAATGGATTGATTACGGTAGAGTGATGGTGGATAACACAAAATAGAGTATCTGAATGTGGTTAATTTGTAAATGGATTTTTGTTTTACGGTTTAACTCAGCTCAGGTTCTTATGCTAAATGAAAGTAATTATTTTTTGTAATTCATACCTAAAATTTAATTAGCTGCAACTTTTTGAGTTCAGTTTAACAACTGGTTTGCTTTCATTTCTAAGCTGTTCAAAAAAATCTGAAGTAAATGTGTGATTCTAATACATTATAAAAACACCAGTATATGAATGTCTACCAAATGTAAGCCTTCTAAACAGTTTCATCCTTTTTTGTAAGATCACTTTGGATGTATTAGTGGAGATGGGGCACAAGGAGCTGAAGGAGATTGGAATCAACGCTTATGGACATAGACACAAACTAATTAAAGGAGTTGAGAGACTTATATCTGGACAACAAGGTACTTCATTTTAAATAAGTTGTATCATCAGTTTAACAGTTGGCATAAAGGCAACTTGCTAAATGATAATTTAAAAATCTATAAGAGCAAGTCCATTTAATGGGAAAAATGCTAATTAGGACTCAAGAAACTTGGTATCAAGTTGAAAACTGCTACTGTTAAGTTTCCTGAGCTTCTGCTGGTAATTGTGTACCTGAATAAAATTTCTGGGCCATTCAGAAGTTTGGTGATTGCTTTTGCTCTGATGTTATTTCTCTTACTTCTATTCAGTTATTTTTGAAGTTATTCTAGCTCTAAAATTTTATGATTCTAAAAGATCAGACACTTGAATATCTCCTATCTTATGGTAATATAATAGGCAATGCCTAGGCATTCAGGGCTGCCCATAAAATAATGTTGTTAACTTCTCTTTTGTTGTAAATGGCTCAACTCTAAATACTTACAATGAAAGTATTGGGAAACAGTGTTGTAACTGAGGAAATTTTGCAAAATAGCATTGAATAATATATATTTCTTCTGAATGTTAGTACTTTTTAAAAATGCAAATTGCATTTGTTCAACAGATGTTAACATTTCCTAGGTACCAAGTCCTGGGTATGAAAAGGTGAATTATTCTAAGTATCAAAACCACATTGTTAAACTGAGGACATGATTTTCCCTGCCTGGAATCAAATATGTCCTGTCATTGAAGTCCTGGCTATATATCTGGAGTTTAAGAAAAACCTAAACTAGCAAAATGAAGACATTTTCAGAGACAGATGTATGAAGGCAGGATGGGGTCCATCTCAAAAAAGAAAAAATATCTCTAGAAATTAGGTGATTGGAGCTAAGGAATACTTTAAATGGGAATTCTGGAATGGACCAGGATCAATTAAAGGTAGATACACTTTACTTGCCTGGTAGAGTCTAGGACAAAATGTTTAAAATGTGAGGTAGTCTGGAATATGTCTTATAGATAACAAAATGTATAAGGTAAAAACGAAAGAAACCCCATTGGCTCCATGGAATGTTAGTATACAATATAAAAAGCATCAAAAATGAAGAAAAACTAGAACCTTCAGTTGTGGATCATGACTCTACTAGAATAATAGATCTGGTAGGATAGAAATGTCTTTTTTTTTTTTTTTACCCTTAAGATTTTATTTATTTATGAGAGACACAGAGAGATAGAGAGAGGCAGACACAGGCAGAGGGAGAAGCAGGGTCCATGCAGGGAGCCCGATGCGGGACTTGATCCTGGGACTCCAGGATCACGCCCTAAGCCAAAGGCAGACGCTCAACCCCTGAGCCACCCAGGCATCCCTAGGATAGAAATTTCAATGGACTACTGGAATAACAAGGACCATTTAGAAAGAGGCAGGTTAAAAAGGAAATCAGGTTGGGCAGCCTGGGTGGCTCAGCGGTTTAGTGCTGCCTTCAGCCCAGGGCGTGATCCTGGAAACCCAGGAACGAGTCCTGTGTTGGGCTCCCTGCGTGGAACCTGCTTCTCCCTCTGCCTGTGACTCTGCCTCTCTCTCCCTCTCTGTGTCTCTCATGAATAAATAAAATATTTTTTAAAAAAAGGAAATCAGGCAATGTTTGTTCATTAAACATACAGTGTCTGGGATACAGTTATTAAAACTGTATTGAAAGGCTCAGGAAACATTGGCAGAAACAGATACCTTACCACCAAATGGCAGAGATACGTAACTCCATGCCACCTCTGGTCAGGAGTCATTTTGCTTATCCAGCTGCAATTGTAAAGGACCATTCATTCCTTCATGGAGGAGAATTGTTACGAGACAGAATGACTGCTATAGCACATCAGGGTCACTTGCCTACATAAATTAACCTTTCTTGTCTTCATTTGAAGCCAGGATTCTATACCTGTGTTATACCTAATTTGTAAAGTGGATCTAGTGGAAGTCTTCTAACAGTCTCATTTTGCTGGCTTAGCCCTAGCTATCATTCAGTGCATCAAGTCAGTAGATTACTTGTCCTCCATCTTTGAGCACAGATAAAACATCTTGGGATGGTACACAGATGCTTTAGTCAAGCATGTGTTATAGTCTTTACTCTATTAAGTCTTTAGTCTCTGAAATATTCCCCTTTTTAAGTCTCCATACTTCTGTAAGTACTGTAATCGAGTCATACCTATAAGTTTGTATCAGTTAAGCATGTTGATAGCAGTCGTGTTATTCAGACCAAAACTCAGAACTAGGTTAGTGCTTTTACATTCCAGAGGCAAGCTGCCATGCACTGACCCAACAATAATGGATTTCATCCCTACCTGGAAAAATAGCAGAGACTCAGAAATCTTGTAAAGACTGAAGGAGAGGTTACAGGTATACCAAAGAAATTAGAAAATTCTGTCAAAGATTCCATTTCAAAAGCTTTTGTGAGAGTAAAGGTACAAAATATAGTTATCTTGACCATTGATATTCAGAAAACACAATATTCATTGCTGAATTAAAGACTATAATGGGTTAGAATAAGCATTCATTAGTTAGTAACTTTTATGGAATACTCATTCTGGGATGATTCAAAATACCTGAGGCGGGCAGCCCTGGTGGCTCAGCGGTTTAGCGCCGCCTTCAGCCCGGGCATGATCCTGGAGACCCCGGATCGAGTCCCGCGTCGGGCTCCCTGCATGGAGCCTGCTCCTCCCTCTGCCTGTGTCTCTGCCTCTCTCTTTGTGTCTCTCATGAGTGAATAAATAAAATCTTAAAAAAAAAAAATTACCTGAGGCTACACAAGTTTCTGTCATAATCCTTCCTCATATGTACAAAAATTAAAGAGACTAGATGCTGAGAGGGCTGTATCATTAGTGAAGGAAATGTGAAGAAGAAATGTGTGACAAACTCCTTAAGGATAAGAGATAAAGAATAAAAACATCTTCTGAAATATTAGAACTTGTCAGGTTAAAATTAGTAGTCTAAATGCAGTGTGGTGTTCTGGTTTGGATCCTAGAACAGAAAAAGGACATTAGTGGGAAAAACTAGTGAAATCCAAAATAGTCTGTAATTTAATAAGTGTGATATATGTACTGTGGCTCTATATAAAATGGTAACATTGGAGGAGCATTAATGTTCTTAATGGTGATGTTAGGAGGTTGACTGAAAGGTACACAGGAACTCTCTGTATGATCTCAGCCTTCCTGAAAATCCAAATTAGTCCAAAATCAAAAGTTTTTAAAAATCAGTAGTAAGCATCAGATAAATCAAGTGGCTGTTTTTGGTTGGTGTTAATTGGAGAGGTTTTTTGGCATGTTTTTTTACCTTCAAATTTCATTTGCTAGGTCTTAACCCATACTTAACTCTGAACACCTCTGGAAGTGGAACAATTCTCATAGATCTATCTCCTGATGATAAAGAGTTTCAGTCTGTGGAGGAAGAGGTATGTTCATATACCTTAAATGAATGTTGGGTTTAGTAGCTAAACTTCCTAGACCTTTCCAGATCTTAAAAATGTAATAGGGTTTTTTTAATTGTCCCTAACTCTTTACCACCTAGAAAACCTTCAAAATCAGCATTGAAGGTACACTTCCTCAATAAACTTTAATTCCAGTAACTTGGTTCAGTACTACAGTTAATACTAACCCAGAATTCTGTTGGAGAAGAAAGAGTTTACTGTCATGGGGCAGGTGGGGGGGGAGGGGAGTGCCAATATTTCCCTCCCTTCATGAAAGCAATTACAAAGCCCAGTACCTCACACAAGACCCAGAATATGTGGATTCTACTTATCCAGGAAAGTTTTCTTCCAGCTTGCTTTCCACAAAACTCTTGAATCCACTGAAATCTTTGAATAGTGCCTTACACTTTGAAGAACACATAACCTATATGTGTGAGGAACACAGAGATAAAAAGTTGAGTAGGACTGAGTTCTAAAATTTAAGAAACTCCAGCTCTTAATGAAATATAAATTGTGCTTTATTAGGGCAGCATGAATGGGAACAAATAAATGATTGGGTATTTTTTAGCTTTTAGGTGATTAACTTTGTATGTTTAACTCAGCTGTGCATCTGTTTCTTTCTTCCTTTAGTTTGCATTAAATAATTTTCACCTAAAAAAAAATAATAATAATTTTCACCTATAAATATTATTTTCAGATTGCTAGCTAATTAGCTAATAGCTATCTCTAGAAAATAGTACTTGTGAACTTACAGAACTCCTATTCCTTAAACAACAAAAATATTAAAATCTCATTTTGTATTCTCAAAAATACAATCATAAGAGTCAAAAAGCATGTTCCCCATATCAGAAAAAAACAAAAGTTAATACACATATATTTGACATATTTTTCCATCAGATGCAAAGTACAGTCCGAGAGCACAGAGATGGAGGTCATGCAGGTGGAATCTTCAACAGATACAATATTCTCAAGGTAATAAGATAGTGAAAATAAAGTTTTCTGAGACCATAGTTTTTTCAAGCCTGAAACAATATTTAACTTTCATAAGAATACAATGATCTGTCTAATCTATTAAGTCTTTGACAGAGCATCAGGGGATATTTGGGGGACAATTGTATCCTTGGAAGGTTAAGATTCTCAAAATCAGGATGCCTGAGTGGCTCAGATGGTTAAGCATCTGCCTTCAGCTCAGGTCATAATCTCCAAGCCCGGGAATCGAGCCCCACATCAGGCTCCCAGCTCAGTGGGGAGTCTGCTTCTCCTTCTCTCTCTCCTCTGCCTCTCCCCCTGCTTGTGCTCTCTCTGTCTCTCTCAAATGAATAAATAAAAATCTTTTTAAAAATTAAAAAAAAAGATTCTCAAAAATCCTTGTACTGTTTTTTTGTTTTTTGTTTTTTGTTTGTTTTTTGTTTTTGTTTTTGCTTTTGAGGGGAGGTGCTGTTTTCATAATGAATAATTCAGCCCTTGCTGAACATATTCAAGTTTAGAGGTTATGCTTTATCTTTGAATAATGATAAATGATAAATCCTGTAGGTTTAGGCCTTTAAATATATAAACTACTATTAAGGTACTCTGTTAAAGTGCTCGCTTCGACAGCACATATACTAAGGTACGCTGTTATAACAAAGTTGAATTTTTTTGTGGCTCAAGAAAGGCCTCCATCTTTATATTTACACCATGCTTTCTTTTTTCTTTTTTCTTTTTTCTTTTTTTTTTGTCTTGTCTTGCTCCTAACTCTAGGTTTCTGTGAGTCCCCATCCATATCATGTTTTTTTTTTAATTTTAGCAGTACTCCCTCTATATCTTCATCTTTGCCAAAAACAGTCTTTAAAAAAATATTTTTTAAGTCATTCAAATGAGAGTCCTAGGGATCCCTGGGTGGCTCAGCCGTTTAGCACCTGCCTTCGGCCCAGGGCGTGATCCTGGAGTCCCGGGATCAGGTCCTGCATCGGGCTCCCTGCGTGGAGCCTGCTTCTCACTCTGCCTGTGTCTGCTTCTCTCTCTGTGTGTCATTCATGAATAAATAAAACCTTTTAAAAAAAAGAGAGAGAGTCCTGTTCTTTTTCTTGAACCCAGGTACTCTTTTCTGGGTCTTTTCCAACTTTGCTGTGTTTTTCTTGAGAACTACAGCAAGCAGAATGCACACTCTACTTGAGATGCATAAATAGTTTTGTTAACTACATTCTTAATAATTCTAAGATAAGATGGTTAGAATTAAACTGTGGCAAGTGGGGCAGCCCAGATGGCTCAGCGGTTTAGCGCCGCCTTCGGCCCAGGGCGTGATCCTGGAGACCCAGGATCGAGTCCCACATCGGGCTCCCTGCATGGAGCCTGCTTCTCCCTCTGCTTGTGTCTCTGCCTCTCTCTCTCTCTCTCTCTCTCTCTCTCTCTCTCTCTCTCTCTCTCTGTATCTCATGAGTAAATAAATAAAATCGTTAAAAAAAAAAAAGTATGGCAAGTATCTTTATAATACTTGAATTTTAAACTCAAAAGTGAACAGTATCAGGGTGCCTCTGTGGCTCAGTTGGTTAAGCTTCTGCCTTGGTCTCAGATCATATCCTGGGGTCCCGGGATGGAGCCCCTCTTACTATTGCAGGGAGCCTGCTTCTTCCTCTCCCTTGCTTGTGCTATCTCTCTCTCATTCTTTCTCAAATAAATAAAATCTTTAAAAAGAAAAACAAGGAAATCCACTTAAAAAATCAACAGTATCAAATCTTTCATGTGTTTTATATTACTATTTCAGAAGAACTTATGTTTAATATTAGATCATATTTTAGACTTACTGAATACTAAAACTATTCGTCGAGATGGTTATGTTCATACTATTAGATGATTTAAAATAAAAGCACACATTATTCAGATAAAGGAATCTACTTTTGGAAGCTCCTTTTTATTTGTATCATAGTATGACAAGAATTACATCTTGAGATTTCCATTCATGAACACTTAAAATTAGAGGCAAATTTCAATCAAGTCTACATTATCTGCAAGCAGTAACAAAGTGTATAGAGGTTTGTTAAGGGTGAGGGCAGGAGAGAATGTTTTTGATTTTCAAAATAGTTTAAAATTAAGAAAAGCACTTTTTGAGCAGCCCTGGTGGCTCAGCGGTTTAGCGCTGCCGTCAACCCAGGGCATGATCCTGGAGACCCAGGATCGAGTCCCACGTCGGGTTCTCTGCATGGAGCCTGCTTCTCCCTCTGCCTGTGTCTCTGCCTCTCTGTCTCTCATGAATAAATAAATAAAATCTTAAAAAAAACAAAAAAACAAAAAGCACTTTTCTCTGTAAAGATTTTAATGCAATATTTAATTTTTCAATGATAAAACTTTTTTTTTTTTTTTTAACATAAATGAGATCTCTGTCAGTTGAGTTCCTTGATTACATCTGTGGCAGTATTTTCAGTTTTTTTCAGGCAAGACTAAAACCACTCCCTCCGATGTGCTCTGGGACCAGCAGGGGGCTGTAACACCTTTAAACACAGCCAAGAAACAGCTCTAGGATTGTGAATTTTGATCCTAGGAATACTCCAAATGATACCAACATCCATCTTTAACTCTTCTCAAGACAAAAACTTTAGGAATTGGAGGCTTAGGGAAGGGTAGAGGGAGTAGTAGTGTGTCTCTTTGTGTATGTGTTAGAATGGTGTTTTTTGGTGTGCCAGATAAAGCAGTGTGAGGTGAATGATATTGTTCTCTTCTAAATACTTACATACAGAACTTAACATACTGATTTGGAGATGTTTTAGTAATAATTCTAAATTAGAATGGGAGTATTTTAGTCAATTAATGGTACTCTTGACCTTCACTTAAGGCAATAAGTAGCTTTTTTTCTCATGGACATTTTTGACTTCCACATGTAGCTATATTTCTAACTTTATATTTGAGACCAAGTATTTTTAGTTGACTAAAATAAAACATAGTTTACATTTCAGAAAAAAGTTTTGCCTCTCTACAGGCTATGTGGCCCATTTTGGCTAAGATGAACAAATAGGTAAGTAATTATGACATAAAGATTTTGATTATTCTGATCTCTTTATAGATTCAGAAAGTTTGTAACAAGAAATTATGGGAAAGATATACACACAGGAGAAAAGAAGTTTCTGAAGAAAACCACAACCATGCAAATGAAAGAATGCTATTTCATGGTAAGATTCCTTTTCCCCAGGACACATGCTAGCTCAGTAGGTAGAGCATGCCACTCTTCGTCTCAGGGTTCTGAGTTCAAATCATACATTAGGTATGGAGCCTACTTTAAAAAAAAAAAAAAAAAAGATTCTTACCCTACCCTACCACCATCCTCTTCTACATAATTTTTTTGTCACATATGAAATAATGAGTCTGTATATTTCTCATGCCATTTTTTAAAAAAATAAATATTTCTATAAATGTTACATTTATATTTGTATTTCCAACCTCTTTTGAATTTGTATATTTTACAAATGTAATGGATTGTTTATAAATGGGATTACAATAAGGGCAAAGTACAGAAATGGGAATGTTGACTTAATATTTTCCTTTTTTCTTTATATAGATTTTGCATATGATCACTCTGAAAAATGGTGTGCTTTACTTTTAACTAATTGATTGAATTGAAATTAAGGTCTGAGGGGTGCCTGGGTGGCTCAGTCAGTTAAGCATCTGACTCTTGATTTTTGGCTCAGGTCAGGATCTTAGGAGATCAAGCTCTGCGTTGGGCTCTGCCTGCACTGAGTGTGGAGTCTGCTTAAGATTCTCTCTTTCTAAAAAAAAAAAAGATTCTCTCTCCAAAAAAAAAATTAATAAATAAAGTAAGATGAAATGAGGTCTGAAAATCACCTCAGAAGACCATACACATCCTATTCTGCCTTTAATTCTGAGTGTCAAAACTACATTTAACGTCATTCTGTTAAAAGAGCCATTGTCAGAAGTGCCTGGCTGACTCAGGTGATTGAGCGTGCCATTGTACATCTTGGTTTTATGAGTTCAAGCCCCATTTTAGGGGTGGAGATTACTTTTAAAAAATTTAAAAATAAATTCTTTTTTTAAAAAAAGAGCCATTGTCATTGACCTAGGGAACTTTCTGAGAACTTCTGTAGAATTGAGAGCACCATTATTTATTCTTGAAATTTTCTGATTTTATATATATATATATATATATTGCAAACTAATATATGTTGATTGGTCTGTCTGCCTTTTTTTTTTCTAAGTAGTCTCCATGCCCATCGGAAGCTCACTGTGGACCCTCAACCCACAACCCCAAGACCCAAGATCTGAGTTAAGATCAAGAGTTGGATGTGTAACTGATTGAGCCACCCAGGCACCCCTCATCTTTGAAATTTATAGCAAAGATGAATATAGATATTAATAGAGTGTTCATCAAGTCTTCAAGCACATAGTCGCTTCCATCTGTTTTTCCAGTTGGCCTTGATTGCAGAAAACTTTAGAGACCTGTACACTTCTATAAAACACAGCATTTAGGGGTACCTGGGTGGCTCAGTGGTTGAGCGTCTGCCTTTGGCTCAGGTCATGATCCCAAAGTCCTAGGATTGAGTCCCACATCAGGCTCCCTGCAGGGAACCTGCTTCTCCCTCTGCGTCTCTGTGTCTCTCGTGAATAAATAAATAAAATATTAAAAAAAAAAAAAAGGCTAAAAACACAGCATTTAAATTTCACAATCCCCTGAAAGAATGGCTTATAGCAGACTGAATTGGTGCATAATATCTAAATGGTATTTCTCATTCTGAAACTTAAAAAATCATTTTGAGGGATCCCTGGGTGGCGCAGCGGTTTGGCGCCTGCCTTTGGCCCAGGGCGTGATCCTGGAGACCCGGGATCGAATCCCACATCAGGCTCCCGGTGCATGGAGCCTGCTTCTCCCTCTGCCTGTGTCTCT
This sequence comes from Canis lupus dingo, assembly GCF_003254725.2. Lineage (NCBI taxonomy): Eukaryota > Metazoa > Chordata > Mammalia > Carnivora > Canidae > Canis > Canis lupus. The sequence continues at coordinate 6,424,469 of NC_064270.1, forward strand.
GCCTCTCTCTCTCTCTCTCTCTCTCTCTCTCTCTCTGTGACTATCATAAATAAATAAAAATTTAAAAAAAAATCATTTTGATAACCCCTTGGCCCAGAGTATATTATTTATGTACTGACTTGATGGCTATAGTGAATTTTTTTTCTATTTTATAGTATAAGTTATTTTGTTTTTTCCAAATTAATTCAAAGAAATGATTCTATTCAGTATTTCTGTAAAGTGGAATTCAGTGCATTTTCCTGTCCCTTTATGAATAGGGACACTGGGCTTGATGGCTCAGTTAACTATGATACTGGCTTTTCCCAGAGCCATCACCCTACTCTCTGGCCTGGTTCCCTTGGCTACCTCCTACCCATTGGCTAAGCTCTCCTTGTCACACATGCAAGGAAGAGGGGAGAAAGTAGTCAGTGTGCAGAGAATGGAAGAATGCACTTTTTCAGATAGAATCTGGTGTGATGCGATGAAAAGCAGAGAAGTGGAAGGAAGGGAGAAGAGAGGTATAAAAAAGAGAATGAACAAGGGTACCTTGGTGGCACAGTGAGTTAAGTATTCCACTCTTGGTTTTGGCTCAGTTTGTGACCTCAGGGTGGTGAAATCAAGCCCCGTGTAGGGCTCTGTGCAGAGTCTGCTTAAGACTCACTCTCCCCCCCCCCCCAAAAAAAGACTCCCTCTCCCCCTGCCCATCTCATGCCCCCACTACCACCACACACACCTGCTCCCACACTGACATTCCTGCTTTCCCCACCCCCCTCAAATAAATAAATCTTAAAAAGAGAGAGAGAAAGTATGAACATGAAAAGACCACTTTGGCCACTTTTAATATCTAGAAAATGTACACAGACATGAGTGTCATTTTAAGACTTAATTGCATTCAGCCTTGCTATATGAGGTGTATTATGAGACTCTTGGTTCTGGATTTGTATGGATTTGGGGTCTAGAATTTGGTAACTTTGGCATTGATATTTCAAATGATCTTTTTTCTAGTTGGATTTGTATGTGTCTTCCTTTTTGGCATCTGATCCACCACCTTATTAGAAATAGTGCTTCTAAAGTAGTTATTCTAAAAGCTTAAGCTAGCTGACAGTTAACTTGTTATCCTTGTTTTTTTTTATATTCTTTATTGTGGTGGTCGTGTGTGTATGTTTAAGAATTGCACTTCAAAAAGGATTTCATTTATTTTTCTTCTAAAATAATTTTAGGGGCTCCTTGGGTGGCTCAGTGGTTTGGCACCTGCCTTTGGCCCAGGGCATGATCCTGTAGTCCCGGGATTGAGTCCCACATCGGGCTCCCAGCTTGGAGCTTGCTTCTCCCTCTGCCTGTGTCTCTGCCTCTCTCTCTCTCTCTCTCTCTCTCTCTCTCTCATATACATAAGTAAAATCTTTAAAAAAAATTTTTTTTTAAATTGTTACCCATCTACATGTATTTTAGGATCTCCCTTTGTGAATGCAATTATCCACAAAGGCTTCGATGAAAGACATGCCTACATAGGTGGCATGTTTGGAGCTGGGATTTATTTTGCTGAAAACTCTTCCAAAAGCAATCAGTATGTCTATGGAATTGGAGGAGGTACTGGGTGTCCAGTTCACAAAGACAGATCTTGTTATGTTTGCCACAGGTAAGAGATTACTTGTTCTTACTTATTTTGATAAGAATTTTATTTTATAGGAACTGGTTTTATATTTGAGGAGAAAGGCATCATCTTGGACAATTTTAGGGATCCAAGCTAGGCATGTTTCAGCTTGCTTTTGGCCTTTCACCAGTTGTAATAATAGCTAGTATTTATTAAATAATCTCTATGGGCCAAGCACAGTTCTGAGCACTTGACCTATATAACATTTAAGCATTAGAACACCTGCTGCTTTAAAGAATATGTATGTAGTAAAAAATATCATTAGGCATGAGAGATTTTATCATGGGCCTTAAATATTATAGGACTGTGGACTCTTTAAAAATGTCGTATTCAAGGGGCACCTACGTGGCTCAGTTGGTTAAGCATCTGACTCTTGATTTTGGCTTAAGTCATGATTTCAGGGTTGTGAGATCAAGCCCCGGGTCAGGCTCCATGCTGTGGAGCCTGCTTAAGATTCTCTGTCTCCCTCGCCCTCTACCTACCCCCATTATTCAAAAAAAAAAAAAAGTGTTTATATATATATTATATATAAAGTGTTTATATATAATATATATATGAATGTACAACAGCATTACTTGACAAGCCTAATTATTTCGTAGCAATGCATGCAGGAGTCTCTCTCTCTTTTTTTTTTTTTTAAGATTTTATTTATTTATTCATGAGAGACATAGGCAGAGGGAGACGCAGGCTCCATGCAGGGAGCCTGATGTGGGACTCGATCCCTGGTCTCCAGGATCACTCCCTGAGCTGAAGGCAGACGTTCAACCCCTGAGCTACCCAGGCGTCCCAGGAGTCTCTCTTCCATTGTGATATGATCCTAATCCTCAATTTGTGATATTACCACTTGAAAAGTTTAATGAAACACATCAATCCCTTTTAAAAAGCATGTTTTTCCCCACTTTTAGTTACCCTGATCTAATAACCCCGTTGTTAAAATCATTCAGGTAATTTGCCCCTAATTAATAAACTCCTCATAGGTAAATATAAATTATCTTTTGCCATTTAAAAAATTGAGTAAAATTAATATTGAGATTTATTCTATAGTTAGGGCACTGCTAATAAAAATCTAGAGCAGTCTTCATCAAACATTAGCAAAGATGAGAATCACTAAGAGGGCTTGCTAAAACAGATTCCTAAGCCCTACCTACTCGATTGCTGATTTAGTAGGTCTGAGATGAAGCCCCAGAACTTGAATTTCTACCAAGTTCTCAGGTGATACTGATATTTCTGATCACTGATCTGGAAGAAAGCCCTAGAGCCGTAGTCTCAGCCTTAGTGACACATTGGAATTACCTGGGGAGCTTTGAAAACTGCCCTATGTCCCACCCTCAGAGATTCTCTTATAATTGATCTGGATATTAGGATTTTTTAAGTCTTCCCAGCTGATTTTGAAAGGTTACCAAGGTAAAGAACTGTAGCCCTGGAGAAAAACAAGGTCTGTTTGTATATTACTCTTGTTGTTTTCCCCTTTAACTTAGACTTGTGCAGGTGCCTAAAGTCAGCCTTTTTGAACATGAACTCCCGTCTACTTCTGTTTTAGATCATAAATTAATTGGACAGGTTAAAAGCTTATAATTTCTTGAGATTCTATAAATTGAACTCTGCTGCTTTAGTATCTGTAGGTAAAAGTTCCGAGCACTTGACCTCTTTAACTCTTAGTTAAAATAGTTGTGATTATAATAAGCAGTATTTTAGTACCTCTTGTAAACTGTCTTTAGAACAGAATGGTTGATTTTCTGGAAATAAGCTTATTAACTTAAGACCTTTGTATTTGGATTATCACAGCACTGATTGTGACTATAATAGAAATCTATTAGAAATGCTAAGGTTTCCAGCAGGCATATTAAGAATAAAAAAGTTAAAAAAAATAAGAATAAAAAAGTTTAGATGACCTTTCTTCTTTGGAGAACAGAATCAACTGGTTCACCAAAATCTCCTTTTCTCCTCTAAAAAGCAAAAAAGAGAAACCATGAAGTAATTAAAAAAAAAAAAAGTTTCATTGGAAATAAGGAAGGACAGCCATAGGCCAAAGGAGATTGGGAGAGTATTCTACTTAAACTTCTGGGAAGGGAAGTTCTTCAAATAGAACCAACATGTCAGCTGAAACCTAAAGAAATGAGTGTTAACCAGTTGAAGAATGACAATGAATACCATTCTCTATGGTAAAGGAAACAGTGTTTATGAGGGCTATGGGGTTAAGAAAGTTGGCCTGTGTGAAGAAAGAAAATTAATGTTCCTGATGCACGATGAACACAAGGTAAGATTAGAGAATTTGGAACTATTGTAAGGAATTTGGGTTTTATGTGGGTTTTCTTCCACATACAAGCCTTTACAAGGTTTTAAGCAGAAAAGTGACGTGATTTGATTAATGTTTTATGTGTTGGGTTGTTTTTTTCTAAATAACTGTTGCTTGGATGGAAAACAATTTAGCTAGGAATTAGAGGAGAAATAGGAAGAGAAGTTTGGAGGCCATTGTTCCCATCCAAGTGAAAATTTTGGTGATTTGAACCAAAGGTAGCAATAGAATTAAGAGAATGAATTTCAAATATATTTTGAAGGTGGAATCAACTAGATTTATCCATTTAGTTGGATAAATGTCCAGCTTTGCAAGCTACTTTATGGGAGCCCCTTAAAATTCCTTCTTCCCACTTGGGCTGTGGTTTGTGCTTTTGCTGGGTACAAACAAGATAGCAGAGCATCCATCTCTATAAGGTAGTTAATTTTCAGTTTATATAGTTAAAATAAGAATTAAAGTGGCAAATTCATTAGAGTAGTACAAGACATTCTTACAAAGTTCTTTTAAGGATGAAATGACAAAAATAATTGTGTTTATGTATAAATAGATTTTTAAAAACTTACACAGTGTACAGAAATAAAACTGCCATGTACTGCCTTGTCATTAGGGAGATCTTTTCCTTTTCACGTTATAGGCAGCTGCTCTTTTGCCGGGTAACCTTAGGAAAGTCTTTCCTGCAGTTCAGTGCAATGAAAATGGCACATTCTCCGCCAGGACATCACTCAGTCACTGGTCGACCCAGCGTAAATGGTCTAGCATTAGCTGAATATGTTATTTACAGAGGAGAACAGGTAATTTAGTTTTTATTTGTTCATCTTCAGAAATTATGTAGAGCCCTATTTTAACCCCTTCTTACTCATCTCTTAAATTGACAACACATACTGCCTTTTTTTCTTTTTTTTTTTTACATACTGCCTTAATAACTGAGTTGTGGGGTTTTTTTTTTTACTTATATTTGGAAATAATTTTAGATTTACAGAAAAGTACAAAAATAATAGCGAATTCCCTTATACTCTTTATGCAAATTTTCCTCATGTTCACATCTTCTCACTCTCTCTTGTGTGTGTGAATACGGATTTTTTTTTTCCTTAACTGCTTGGGAGGAAGTTGTAGGCTTGTGTAGCCTTAAATGCTTCAGTGTGTATTTCCCAAAAACAAGGACATTCTCTTAAAATTATCAAAACTGGGAAAATATCACTGATAGAATATTATATCTTACAGCCTTTAATCAGATTTTGCCAATTATAGTTGACCTTTTTTCTGCTTTTTACCTTCTGTAAAATATAATTAATCAGAATCCTTTATTTAATAGCCTGTAACAGAGAAGCATACAGAAATTCCCTCTTGCTCTTAGTGACACAGAGCCAGTCAAAAGCATCTCTAGAGCAGTGTTCTGAACTGATGATATGTAGCAGGATCACCTCAGTTATTCAAAACAAACACATGTTTAGTAACCATCCTAGACCTGCTGATTTAGAGCCAAAGGGATTGGAGTACAAGGTAAGGCTATTTTGAGAAAATGCCCTTAGTTGATTCTGATCCACACGCCAATTTAGAACCTCTTCTGTAAAGATTAGGAATCTTTGTGGTAAAATCACCTTCCAAAAATTTGTTTACCAATATTTAAATTAATCTTTCTCTTCCAGGCTTATCCTGAATATTTAATTACTTACCAGATTATGAGGCCTGAAGGTATGGTTGATGGATAAATAGTTGTTTTAGGAAGCTAAGTCCACTGAACCTAAAATCATCTAAGCAGTTGGTGGCCTCTTAAGTTTTACTCCTTTGCTGAGAAATATCATCTTGTCCACAAGCCTGTGACAAAAGGATAAAAAATGTGAAAGAAGTTTAACATTCTGACTTGATAAAGCTTTAATAGTGTACAGTGTTTGTTTTCTAAATATTTCCTGTTTTTCAGCACTTTAACAGATGCCATTCCAGGTTAAACTGGGTTTGTCTGTACTAAATTATAAACAAAGTTAACTTGAATCTTTTATGTGTTATGCATTGATTCTAACAGAAACTGTAATCCCCTCAACCGAACTCATTTTACTAATACAGTACTGTGTTCTTTAAAACACAGCATTTACACTGAATACAATTTCATTTGTAAAACTGTAAATAAGAGCTTTTGTACTAGCCCAATATTTATTTACATTGCTTTGTAATATAAATCTACTGTTTTAGAACTGTAGCAGTTTACACATTTTTTCATATGTACTGCACATCTGTACTTCATCTTGCATCATCATGGTTGAGTGATCTTTACATTTGATTCCAGAGGCTCGTTGAGCTATTAGCAAAGACTTTGTCAGTTGGGAAAAACTGATTTATCAGATTTAATTTACTGATGGAAAAGCATTTATCTCATTAGAAATCTTTCCCACTGAAGAACTTATTTCATGAATACTCTGGGGATTCAATTTGTGATAACTTTGTATGTATAAGACACATTCCAAAGACCTCTATGAACATCCTGATTATTAAAGACACTTCTTTACTGTCCTCAAACTCTAGGTTTCACATCGGAAAATTTTCTCATTTCGTTTTGTGAAAATTAGAGCAAGTGCTTCGGTGTTTTAGAGGCTAAATCCTGCCACTGAGCAATTATGGTGTTCTTTTCATGGAGTATAAATAGGAAGTTACATTTCAGAGGTAAAAGGGTAATACTGAATAATTTTCCAATCTGTTCTAATTACCCTAAATCTAGAGGGAGTGGGGGGAGTGAATGGGAGTGGGCCATTTTTTTGTCCTAAGTACTTTTTTCTTGTTCTTTTTCCTTGGTGTCACTGTTACAGCCAATCTATATACCATAGGTAAGCTGAACCCAGAACCATGAAATAAATGTAGGTGTCCCAGTTCTCTCCAGGTCATTTGAATGGGCAGGTGCTGTGACATGGTGCTTCCTGGTCCTGGGTAGCCTCATCGTGACATTCACAAGTCACTTGGAAATATGCTTAATGTGTGCACTACATAGTGACAGGCTTGTTGGGCAGCTGTCGAGGGGAATGCTGTCCCATAAAATACCATTCCTGTTTTTTAATGGAAAACTATCTTTTCCATGAAATAGGCTAAAGCTTCTGGGCACAGAGACATGAATTACAGCTTGGCAGCCTGTTTGTTGACTTTAACTGCCTCAGGAGGCAAGGCAAGATTTTTATTGACTTAAGTCTCTGTGAGAATGTTCCCCTTCCCTCTCTGTACCAGTTCACTTTTGTTTTACATTTTTATTCCATCTCTAAATTATCTGGCTCTTTTCAGTAACTTGTACATAAAGTGCTAGAAAATCATGTTTCACAGGTTAATTTCTGATATTGAAGTGCTTTTATACAGCTTTCTAATAATTGCAGTTTTGATCCTAAAGTAATTTCTTGGAATGCAAATGAAGTATGCCAAATTTTATATAATTTTTCAGATTCTGGAAGCTTCCAGATTTTATAATTAGAAGATAATGAGATGAGTTAATGGAGTTTACATTTACATACCTTATCTCTCAACATTGAGCCCATACCACTCCCCCTATAAGTGAATCTGGAATTGCTTATCACGTAAAGTCATTGAGATCCCTGAGTTTACTATGATACTGCAGCCTGTGTTGTTTCATCTAATCCATTGCTTAATTACTGTGTTGTTTTCCTATGAATGATTACATTGTGGTTAATATGTTAGCATGGCAACATTTTCAGATAGCTTTTTGTTTGTTGGCAATTTGGGGGGTTTGGGGGGGTCATTGGTAATTTTTTGGAGTTTTTGCATGAAATATCTTACTTTATAATGATGGAATTGCTTTTTTTTTGTCTTGTGATTTTTTTTTTTTTTGAAGTGAGATTTAACTTTGTGTGTGAATAGTACTATTATATCCATCTTGGGTGTCTTACTTGTATCACATTCCATACCCTCATTTAATTCTTAATAAAGTGTTTATTTGTTTTTCTGGGTAGCATGGTAATTACTGGAATAGTATAAATGTGTTGAATGTTCTTTGAGAAAATGGATTAAGATTACAATAAACCACAATTGCAGGAAAACAATGTAGTTCTGAGTCTAACAGTGATAGAGTGCAGTTTAAAGTTTGAAATTTTGAATGTTATCACCATAACCTACTCAGATGCTTTAAGATGGAAGTAGTTTTTTTTTTTTTTTTTTTTGGAAGTAGTTTTAAAATGGTTTCAGACGTTTAATCAGTCCAGTACAACTTTTGGCAAACCTTAAAGCTCATTCCTGGGAATGGGAAATCTGTCTTCTTGAATTTTTTTTTTGTTTTGTTTTGTTTCTTTTATTTGTTTGTTTTTTAAGTAAGCTCTTGATCCAGCCTGGAGCTTGAACTCATGACCTCGAGATCAAGAATTGCATTCTCTACCGACTGAGCCAGCCAGGTGCCCCTGAAATAAATCTTTATAAATTTTAAAATCTTAAAGCAGTTGGTATTTGTTTCTCTTAAAAGGAAATATAGTAATGTCTGTATTTTAGATTTAAGTTTCAGTGTTTGTGTGGGTGTGTGACCAATTCTCTGCTTTCCATGATAAAATAATGGTGCAAATAACCCAGGAGTCATTTGGCTTTTTTTTTTTTTTTAAGATTTTATTTATTTATTCATGACAGACAGAGAAAGAGAGGCAGAGACACTGGCAGAGGGGAAAGCAGGCTCCATGCAGGGAGCCCGATGTGGGACTCGATCCCGGGTCTCCAGGATCACACCCCAGGCCAAAGGCGGTGCTAAACCGCTAGGCCACTGGGGCTGCCGCGTCATTTGGTTTTGAAAGACTTTTCAGCAACTTTTATCTTACTGCTTCAGTTAGGATACTATTAAAGTGTTTGCTTGCTAGTTCCTAAGCATTTCATTGTCTGATATCCAATTGTTTGCATGGTAGTGAGGAAAGAAAACATGTAAATAAATTTCCATAAACTTTTATGATTAGTATTCCTGACTGGTCCTTTACTTACTGTCCTGTCCTGTTAGAGAACTAGAGGAAGCAAGTAGTAGTAGTAGTAGTAGTACCCAATCTTCACCAGGAGAATGGTCAGATTTTTTTCAACATTTTTTTTTAAGATTTTATTTATCTGAGAGAGAGAGAGAACACAAGTGGGGGGGAAGAGGCTAGAGGGAGATACAGGCTCCCTGATGAGCAGGGAACCCAACACAGAGCTTGATCCCAGGACCTGAGATCATGACATGAACCAAAGGCAGACTCTAACTGACTAAGCCAACCAGATGTCCTGAATGGTCAGATTTTTACAAAGTTAGACTGCAATATGGCCTTTTCTATCTGCTCCATCTACACCACCACCCCTCCACCACCTCCTTTTCATAAATACTAGCTTAGGCACACTGTGACCTAAAATACTTAATTATACTTTTTTTTCCTCAAATTTTTATTTAAATTTTAGTTAACATACAGTGTAATATTGGTTTCAATGACACCCTTTTAGAAGATTCTTGCTCCCCACAAAGAAGCCATCATTGTCAGAAGTATCTTTCTACTTTGTCATCCACGCACACTTGTCATCCCCGTTACACAAATCTGTACAAAGTCCCCCGCCCCACTGTCAGCCAGTGGAGCAGTGCCACAAAGAAGCATCCTGCAGGGGGAGCTGGTCTGCATACTATTTGGTACCAGCCCATGGAGAGATGAAAACAAAATTGAGAGGAAACTTTTATAGCAATTTGACATTGCTACAGTGTTCTTAATTGCTTTAACAAAAATATTGGTCTGCAACAAATTGGAAGTTAAGAGGAAGAAAAATCTGGCCCCTCACAGATAATTTGAAATAGGAAAAACATCTGTTTTTTGTTAACCCCATACCCTTCACTTAGCACATAATACTTCCTCAGCAAATTTTTGTTGAGTGAATATATAGTAATTGATCGGGCTCTTGAGTCAGATCTAGATTTGAATTTTGGGGATCCCTGGGTGGCGCAGCGGTTTGGCGCCTGCCTTTGGCCCAGGGCGCGGTCCTGGAGACCCGGGATCGAATCCCACGTCGGGCTCCCGGTGCATGGAGCCTGCTTCTCCCTCTGCCTGTGTCTCTGCCTCTCTCTCTCTCTCACTGTGTGCCTATCATAAATAAATAAAAGTTTAAAAAAAAAAAAAAAAGATTAGATTTGAATTTTGCTCTGTCCTTCACCGTGTGGCCTCTTTTTTTTTTTTTTAATTTTTTATTTATTTATGATAGGCACACAGTGAGAGAGAGAGAGAGGCAGAGACACAGGCAGAGGGAGAAGCAGGCTCCATGCACCGGAAGCCCGACGTGGGACTCGATCCCGGGTCTCCAGGATCGCGCCCTGGGCCAAAGGCAGGCGCCAAACCGCTGCGCCACCCAGGGATCCCGTGGCCTCTTAAATTATATAACCTTTATAGTACTCATCTCCTAGGGTCGTTGAGAGAACTGAATGATTTTCTGAATGTGTCACTAAATTCTGTACCTGGCAATAACTGGTTATTGTAACTGATTTTTTTTTTAAGATTTTATTTATTCATGAGAGACACACAGAGAGGGGGGCAGAGACACAAGTAGAGGGAGAAGCAGGCTCCATGCTGGGAGCCCAACATGGAACCTGAGCCCTGGTCTCCAGGATCACGCCCTTGGCCAAAAGCGGCGCTAAACCGCTGAGCCACCCAGGCTCTGCCCTGTTGTAACTAATATTACTGTTTCCTGGAATGCTTTAGGACTAGTGGTTGAGTGTTCTCACTTGTCACAAAGACATAGAATTTTAAAACAGTAAGAATCATTAGCCACTGATCCCTTCAGTGTTCAAATAAAATCTTTAAAAATCAAAATCTAAAGTATGTAAATCTTTAGATGCCCTAGAATCTTAGTTTGAAAATTACTGATAAAAGCACATAGATTGGGATCCCTGGGTGGCGCAGCGGAGCCTGCTTCTCCTGCCTATGTCTCTGTGTCTCTCATGAATGAATAAATAAAATCTTTTTTTAAAAAAATCTTTAAAAAGGAGGATGAAAAAAACGTTTTCAGATTTTGCTGAAAGAACATAAGATTTTTCTTTAGGAAAGAAGTTGAGTTTAGAAGGAAGGACTTAGGGCAGCCCCAGTGGCGCAGCGATTTAGCGCCACCTGCAGCCCAGGGTGTGATCCTGGGGACCCGGGATCAAGTCCCACGTCAGGCTTCCTGCATGGAGCCTGCTTCTCCCTCTGCCTGTGTCTCTGCCTCTCTCTCTCTCTGTCTGAATTTAAAAAAATAGAAGGAAGGACTTAGATGCAAGAAGCAGGGTGAATGAAGAAACTGATAAACTGAAATACTCATGTAAAAACAATACATTTTTTATTAACTGGTAGAGAATAATCTTCAAGACATAACATGAAAAAGGCAAGAAAAAAACGAGGTTTACCAATACATACGATATTCTACTGTTATATAAAAGGAAAAAATAAAATATGCATTTGCTGCTTTATATATAAAATACCTCCAGGAAACACATGAACTGTTGGGGGAAGACACCTGAGGTGCCAGGGGGGACAGAGGTGTTAAAGATTTTTCACAGTATATCTCTCTCTCTCTTTTTTTAAGACTTTATTTATTTATTTGAGCAAGAGCAAGCATGAGCGGTATGGGGGCAGGGAACAGAGGGAGAGGGAAAAGCGGATTCCCAGCTAGCAGGGAGCCTGACACAGGGCTCAATCCCAAGACTCTAAGATCATGACCTGAGCTGAAGGCAGATGCTTAACTGACAGCCACCCAGGTGTCCCTTCACTGTATATCCTTTTATTCCTTTTGAATTTTGTATCACGGCTATTTTATCTATTTAAATGAAACACTATAATAGGCGTCTATAAAAATATTGTGGAAGTGGGGATCGCTGGGTGGCTCAGCAGTTTAGCACCTGCCTTCGGCCCAGGGCATGATCCTGGGGTCCTGAAATCGAGTCCCACATTGGGCTCCCGTCATGGAGCCTGCTTCTCCCTCTGCCTGTGTCTCTGCCTGTCTCTCTGTGTGTCTCATGAATAAATAAATAAAATCTTTAAAAAAAATACTGTGAAAGTAAAAAATTGATTTGAGGTTTTAAAAACAAGGTGGAGGGATCCCTGGGTGGCGCAGCGGTTTAGCGCCTGCCTTTGGCCCAGGGCGCGATCCTGGAGACCCGGGATTGAATCCCACGTCGGGCTCCCGGTGCATGGAGCCTGCTTCTCCCTCTGCCTATGTCTCTGCCTCTCTCTCTCTCTCTCTGTGAGTATCATAAATAAAAATTTAAAAAAAAACAAGGTGGAGAGAAAAATGAGTGAAAATATCAGTGAGGGTGACAAAACATGAGAGACACTTAACTCTGGGAAATGAACAAGGGGTAGTGGAAGGGGAGGTGGGGGGTGGGGGGTTGGGGTGACTAGGTGATGGGCACTGAGGGGGGCACTTGGCGGGTTGAGCACTGGGTGTTATACTATATGTTGGCAAATTGAATTCCAATAAAAAAAAATTTTAATAAAAAAACAAGGTGGAATGTACTACTTGATGATATGGAAGATAGGAGAAACTTTAAAATGTTGATGAACTTCAGAGTTTGTTAAGTGTGCGTATTAAGTTCTTAAGGATAATTATTAAAGGTGGAGATCAAATTGTAAAGGTGAAAAAAGGATTTAAAAAGAAAGTGAGGGATCCCTGGGTGGCGCAGCGGTTTGGCGCCTGCCTTTGACCCAGGGCGCGATCCTGGAGACCCGGGATCAAATCCCACGTCGGGCTCCCGGTGCATGGAGCCTGCTTCTCCCTCTGCCTGTCTCTGCCTCTCTCTCTCTCTCTCTCTCTCTCTCTGTGACTATCATAAATAAAAATAAAAATTTTAAAGAGAAAGTGAACACTCCCATAGAAATTCAAAAAACAGACAAACTGCACTTTTTTCCCCAAAAGCAATAACAGAACCTAGGGTAAGTGGGAAATACCTGTAAAGGGCTAATAGGCTAGATGCTCGGGGTGTGTGTGTGGCGGGGGAGATCAAGAAATCAAGAATAGAATTAATGCTGTAGCAACTAAATGTAGTATTGGTGCAGGAATAAGTTCATATATGCAACTGAACAGAGTATAGATGAGATTTTTATATACACAAGAGATAGCATTACTGATAATGTGAAAAGGAGGACCTTTTCAACAGTTAATGAACAGCTGGTTCTCTATATGACATCTATTTGGATGCATATACAAAAATTGTAAATGTATTTTTATGTAGTACTCACATATGAAAAGCAAAGTATGTTAAATGTTTAGAAGAAACTATGAAAGACTTTCTGACTTGGAATGATGAAAGAACTTTTAACTGAGCTTTAAAGAATGCTAGCCCTAAAAGAATGATGAATTTAGCTATATTAAAATTAAGAACATCTGTTTAATAACCTCTGTAAAGAAAATAAAGAGGCAAGTCATAAAGTGAAAATATTTGCAACACATACAAAGGGCAAAGGACTTAGACTATATTAAAAACTGCATATAATATGTATTTCAGTCAATTTTATATTTAAGCAAAAACTAGCCTCCTGCTTATGGGAGAAACATCAATCAAGAACCAGTCCATTATCACTAGTTAGCACTCTTCTAAAGGAGCTAACTGATACTATTAGCCAAGAGAAGGAAATATGTTAAAAATGGTACAGGAGACAAGAAAACTTTACTTAAAGTCGGTATCTGAAAAAAGAAAACTGAAAAAACTGTTACAGTAAGAAAATTCAGTAAGATGAGTTAGGTACAAAATAAGCAGAAAGTAGTAGATTTCCTATTTGTATAAAGGCAGTTGTGAGATGAAATGGAAGGAAATACTCCATTTGTAATAAAATATATATAATACCTAAAAAATATTTAATGCTACTTAGAGGCAAAATAAGCACAAAAAGAATACCATATGGGCTATTCTTAGAAAGATTCAATATTATAAAGATTTTGTTTCTCCCTAGATTAATGTATAAATTTACCATGACATAATAACATATCAAGCCTTTTTTTTTTTTATTGAAACATAGTTGACACACGATGTAAACATTAGTTTCAGGTGTACAGCAGTGATTACACAAGTCAGCTTGTGCCATGCACACCACATGTGTAGATACCATCTATCACACTTAACGTACAATCGACTATATTCCGTATGCTCTACCTTTGTACTGGTGACTTACTCGTTCTGTAACTGGAGTCGTCCCCCATCCCCTTTCACCTGCTTTGCCCATCCCCCCACCTCCTCCTGCAACCATCAGTTTGTCCTCTATGGGTCTGTTTTTGCTTTTTGTTTATTCACTTGTTTTTTAGATTCCATGTATAAGTGAAATTACACAGTATTTGTTTACAAGTCAACTTTTTGATGGAGTGGAAAACCAAACTGATTCTAAAGCTACCACAGAAAAATGAATATACAAGGATTCTTATTAAAAAAAAATATCTAAGAGGCACCTGCGTGGCTCAGTGGGTTGAGCACCTGACTCCTGATTTCATCTCAGTTCATGATTTCAGGGTCCTGAGATCAAGCCGAGTTGGGCTCCGCGTGGAGTCTGTTTCTCTTCCTCGGGCCCCCCTCCCACTCTCAAATAAATAAAATATTTTTCTAAAAATCTAAGAAAAAAATACTGAAGGACTACTAGCCATATCATGTATTACAAGTATTTTCAAACTATTAATAAAACAGTAATCCTGACACATGAGCTAATCAGTGGAGTGGAAGAGAGAACCTAGAAGTGATCTCACAATCCAGAGTATGTGATAAAGGTGGTATGTTATGAAATTGTTGGAAACATGGGAAACATAATGGTCTTGCAATAACTGAGCATTCATCTGGGAAAAATAAAGTTAGACCCAAGCCTTATTCCTTACACCAGAATATTTCAGGTGAGTAAAATATGATAGGGACACCTGGCTGGCTCAGCGGTTGAGCATCTGCCTTTGGCTCAAGACATGATCCCAGAGTGTCCGGATCAAGTCCCACATTGGTCTTCCTGCATGGAGCCTGCTTCTCCCTTTGCCTATGTCTCTGCCTCTCTCTGTGTGTCTCTTATGAATAAATAAAAATTTTTTAAAAAATACATTATGATAGAAAATGAAAAGACCAAATTATAAGAAAAAAAGCAGAACAATGTTACTAATCTGGGCACAGAAAACATCTTTCTGATGATGTAACACAAAACCCAGAAGCTATGAATGAAAGGATGGATAAATCCAGCTTCCAACTGTCTGCAACAAAAAGACAAATGGCAGACTGACGAATATTTGCAATACGTACAGCAAAGAATTGATTCTCTTTAACATAAACTCCCGAAAACCAAAACAACAACCCAACATAAAATGAATATACAGAAAAGGACATAAAAATGGCATTTAAAGAAGAGAAATACAACTTCTCCATATACTGTGATACCATTTTCCACCTCAGTTACCAAAGATCAAAGAGTGATACTAAAAATATTTAACACCCTGGCACTGGTCAATCAGAACAGACTCTAAAGACTCCCTCATCTGCCTGATGTCAGTCCTTTAATTGGAGTGGGAGCAGTGGGGAAACTGGAGCTGAGATATCCAAGTGGAGCACTCGGGTTTGGGGCAGCAGCTTGTTACCAGTGGGTATGGAAGTATGTTGATATTTAACGGCCAGTACCATCCAACGGGTGCAGTACAGCTACCTATCACACCTGGTGGAGGAGAGTACCTCTCTTGTATTGTTGAAAAACAGCCTCGAAAAGGAAAACAGTAATATTTGCCCAAATTTTTCACTCAAAGGACCCATGATAAGAAAATACATCACAGTCTTATTTGAAAAGACAGAAGTAGCACTTCTATCAACAGGGAACTGGTTAAATAAATTGTAATGCATCCATACACCAGAAAGTCTGGAGTCATGAAAAGAATGAGCCAGTCCTATGTGTACTGATCAAGACAGATTATTAGAGAGGGGAGTAGGGGGTGAAGCAAGATTCAGAAGTGTGTATAATCAGTTACCATTGTTAAAAAAAAAAAAAAAAGAGGAGAAACAACATACAGGCTTGTTTGCCCAGACTATCTCCAGGGGTAGAGACGGAATACATAGCAAACAGATGGTTAACAGTCATCTGAGGAAGAGATCTACAGATGGAAATGAAGGCTAACTTTCCATTTTGTATTCATTGCACTTAAAAACCTGTACAATGTGGACTCAAGTTGTTGTTTTTTTTTTAAGATTTTATTTGAGAAGGAGAGAGCAGGCTCCCCACTGAGCAGGGAACCCTCCCCACAACACAGGGCTCCATCCCAGGACCCTGCGTTCGTGACCTGAGCTGAAGGCAGATGCTTAACAGACTGAGTCACCCAGGTGCCCCTATGTGGACTCATTTAAAAATAATTCCCTTAGGGACGCCTGGCCGGTTTAGTTGGTAGGGCATAAGACTCCTGATCTCAGGGTTCTAAGTTTGAGCCCTGTATTGGGTGGAGAGATTACAAAATTTTTTTTTTTTCTGTTCTTGTTTTGTTTTTAAATGAGATTAAGTTAGGTAATATCTAGGGTTCTTTCAAGCACTCAGTCTGCAAAACGGTAACCAAAACAACTGAGAAGTTCCCCCAAGCCTGCTCTGTCTTCAGGCCTTCTCTTGGAGTCCATGGCCTCTCCATTCTTCAGTTCAAAACAGAAACCTTGGAGTCATCTTTTCCTCACAGCCCACATTCACCCTTGCCCACCACCATCCCCCCCACTTCCAGATCTCATAGTCTTTTTTTTTTTTTTTAATTAAATTCTATAGTCTATTTTCAGCTCAGGAACCAGAAAAATCCTGTTGAAGCATAAATCAAACTGTCATGCCTCTTGCTCAGAATTCTGCTGTGACTCCCCTCTTCACTTAAAAAGGTGAAGTCTTGGGCCTCCTGAGTGGCTCAGCAGTTGAGCGTCTGCCTTCAGCTCAGGGCGTGACCCCTCGATCCCGGGGTCCTGGAATCGAGTCCCATATCGGGCTCCTCACGGGGAGCCTGCTTCTCCCTCTGTCTCTGCCTCTCTCTGTCTCTCATGAATAAATAAATAAAATCTTATAAAAAATAAAAAGATGGGCAGCTCAGGTGGCTCAGCGGTTTAGCGCCGCCTTCAGCCCAGGAGCCTGTGTGGAGCCTGCTTCTCCCTCTGCCTGTGTCTCTGCCTCTCTCTCTCTCTCTCTCTCTCATGAATAAATAAAATCTTTTAAAAAATAAAATAAAATAATAAAAAGATGAAGTCCTTTAAATGCATCAACATACATGACTTGCCTGTGCCACCCCTGTGTCACCATTTCCCACTCTAGCCCTGGCCATTTCAGCCTTCTGAACAGGCAGGCATGCTGCCCCCAGCGTTCCCCATAATTTATCCCCCTACTTCCTTATTGTTCAAACGTCACCTTCTCAGGAAAGCTTTCCACAGCTACCTTATTTTGAATTTCATTGCATCCTTCCTCTTCCCCATCTCACTCCAATCCTCCTTAACCTGCTCTATTTTTCCTATTATGTTTAATAGGTTCTAAATTCAGTATAGTGTACTTATTATATATATTGCCCATCTCGGGATCCCTGGGTGGCGCAGCGGTTTGGCGCCTGCCTTTGGCCCAGGGCGCGATCCTGGAGACCCGGGATCGAATCCCACGTCGGGCTCCCGGTGCATGGAGCCTGCTTCTCCCTCTGCCTGTGTCTCTGCCTCTCTCTCTCTCTCTCTCTCTCTCTCTCTCTCTCTGACTATCATAAATAAATAAAAATTTAAAAAAAAAATATTGCCCATCTCCCCTCACTGAAAGATAAACTTCACAAGGATGATTACAGTGATGTAGCCCAATGCCTAGAACAGTGCCTGGCACGTAGATGACAATAAATACTTGGTGAGTGAGTGGGTTTATACATTCTTCACTCAGTTCTTCTAAAGTCTACTTACATTATATGGAGAGAGTAATAGCTAATAATGGCATTACCAGTGGTAACAATCATAATGACAGTTACTTATCGAATTCACTGCCAGCGCGAATGTACTGTTAATTATAATTTTTAAACAATAATAGCAGTAATCCCAGTTACCTTGTATTAAATCCTTACACTCTGAGCCAGATAATCCTACATAGATTATCTTTCAGATAAGGGAATAGAGCCAAGAGTTAAACTTGCCCATGGCTAAGGCTGATAAATCTTTTCAGATTCCCTTTCGTCTGTGTTCTCAACCTTGGAAGTGCTCTTGGCAAGCTGGCAAGCTGTAGTCTTTTCTCCAGACTCTGTGGGAATGCCATTTGTTGCCTGAAGCATACAGAGATGCAGAATGGGCAAGTCTCTGAGTTTTCTGGTACTTCAGTCTCCAATCATGGGTAGTTATTGCTGCGTGTCTCTCCTGGAGCCAGCACTGCTCCCCACCTCAGCATACAGATTCAGGCAGAGGAGCTTTGTGTTGCTCAAGGCAGAAAACTAGTCCAAACGTGCCATCAGTGCCTCTCTTCTTGAAACAGATGCTGGAAAGGGCGTTTTTACTTAGGATCTCTAATCAACTGAATTTTCAACTGACCAGCTGGAAGAACAGATGGATTCTGGTGAAGCTGTGATGAAGCTGTAATCCAGAAGTTGAAACTGATTTCTGTTGGCAGTTTCAACCCTATTTGTCAGGAGGGAAGAGTGGGAACTCTTCTGGGGGAGTATTCTGTCCCAGGAAGAAAAGAATGTTTTCTGTTCTGACCACTGAATAAAGGGAGAATGAATCTAGGCAGAAATGACCTGGCTGAAGTTTAATAGATTTTAATATAAAAAGGCTAGCAGATTCCAGTGGAAGCGAATATAGTCAATTTGTATTTATAGACAAGGATTAAATAAACTAATCCGACAGGAGTCTTTGCAGGCAATTGTTCAGGAGCAAGATAGATCCATCTGCGTGCAAAGCATCGTGAATGAATGAGGATCCATGGCTCAGTGGGCAGGCGGAGCAGAGAGGAGACCACCAGTCCGGATAATCAGACATTCACATTTCCCACTGGTTTGTTCCATTGTATCCAAATGTGAGAAGCTGCTTTCCAGTGCCCCACATACAAAGCTCTTTATTGGACTTTATTGAGGCATGATCCTGACCGCTTTACTGAAACTGCCAGCCTCAGAAGGAGTTTTGCTTGATGGCGTCTGGCAGCTTGGCTTTGCCCTCAAGTCGATTTATGAGCTGTGAAAGATCGTCAAATTAACACCCTAAGCATTTCTGATAGGATTAGAGGGTTGGAGACATGCCTGCATTTGCATAGCGCCCTGATACAGGGCTATTGTGCCTTCCCAGCCCTCCTGAGTGGGGTGTGGAGAGGGCGAGTAGGAGGTGACACCATACTCCCCTCTCCCAGCTGGCAACAACACAAAGGGTGACCATGAGATTCCAGATGATGTTATTTGGCATTTAACATCGGCTAATGGCAGCATCTCCCAATCAAAAGGACTGAACTGAAGAGGTAAATGCACCCCCTTTCAGGGCTAGCTATCCGTCCAGGACTCCCCATGGAGAGAAAGCTCATCTCTTCCCTGGGGTGGGATTGACTTCCAACTGCCCTGACAAGCTCTGAGGGTGGGCCTTAAAAACATCCACGCACATCATTCCAGTCACTGATTGTTCTGATTGTAACAACAAACCACATTCATTGTAGAAAATTTGGAAAAGGCTGAAAAATATAGCAAGTGAAAATCACCCAGTATCCCATTTCTTAGAAATAGCTAACCATTAACATTTTGGTTATATTTATTTACAACCTGTCTTCTATACACGTAGATAAGTAACTGTTTTTGTTTTAACAAAGCCAGACGTTATTGTTTGACAATCTTTTCTTTTAATATTGTTATCAAAGCACTTTCCCGTGTTATTAAATATCTTTTTTCAGAAAAGCTTATTTTTAATGACTGCATAATGTTCCATCATAAATAATAAAGTAACTTAGGTTGCATTTGCCAGAGTAATGTGTTTTACTTTGGGGCACAGCGTGCATGAACCAGTATGTGCCCCACAAACAAGACGAAGTATTAAAGACTCCTCCCCCCCTTAATTTAGCCTGACACTGAAAGACTACAGGAAATTATATTAGGCTAATGGATTTTCTAAGTCTATAATTATTAATTAAATATGTGCTATTATTGCAAGAAGAGAATGAACATTATTGAAACAAAAAATGATATTTCAAATCAGTGAGGGAAATAATTACAGTTCTAATAGAAGTGATTGGGGAAATTTTAAATTAAGTTAAATGCTTACTTTCCATGATATTCTAAAATAAATTACAAGTGGGGTGCCTGGCTGGCTCAGTGGGAAGAGCATGTGACTCAACTTTGGGGTTATGATTTCTAGCCCCATGTTGGGTGCAGAAATTACTTTAAAAAATAAAATCTTTCGGGTTTCCTGGGTGGTTCAGTTGATTAAGCATCCAGCTCTTGATTTCAGCTTATGTCATGATCTCAGGGTCGGGAGATCAAGCTCCATGTTGGGCTCTCTCTCTAAAATAAACAGGGATCCCTGGGTGGCTCAGTGGTTGAGCATCTACCTTCAGCCCCAGGGCCTGATCCTGGAGTCCCAGGATCGAGTCCCACATCCGGTTCCCTGCATGGAGCCTGCTTCTCCCTCTGCCTGTGTCTCTGCCTCTGTGTGTGTGTGTGTCTCTCATGAATAAATAAATAAAATTTAAAAAATAAAAGTAAAATAAATAAGCAAGGGGCCACTGGGTGGTGCAGTTGGTTAACTGCCTGTCTCTTCATTTGGGCTCAGGTCATGATCTTGTGGTCATGGGATCAAGCCCCACGGCAGGCTCTGTTGTTAGTGTGGAATCTGCTTGAGATTCTCCCTCCCACTTGTTCTTTCTCTATCTCAAATATTTTTTTAATTAAATAAAATATTTTTTTAAAAAAAGATTCTCTTCCTTCCCTCTATCTTCTCTCCCCCAAAGAAAATAAATAAAATGAAACAAAATCTTGGGTGCCTGGCTGGTTCAGTAGATGGAGCATGCAACTTGATCTCAGGATTGTGAGTTTGAACCCTATATTGGATGTAGAGATTACTTAAAAAATAAAATCTAAATAAATAAAAATAAAGGACACCTGGGTGGCTCAGTGGTTGAGTGTCTGCCTTCGGCTCAGGGTGTGTTCCTGGGGTTCCAGGATCGAATCCTGCATCAGGCTCCCCACAGGGAGTCTGCTTCTCCCTCTGCTTATGTCTCTGCCTCTCTTTGTGTCTCTCATGAATAAATAAATAAAATCTTAAAAGAGAAACTAATCTAAATAAATAAAAAAAATCTTTTTTAAAAAATAAAAATCCCAAGGGGATTAAAAAAATTTTTATTTTTTTTTAATTTATTTATTCATGAGAGACACAGAGAGAGAGAGAGAGAGGCAGAGGGAGAAGCAGGCTCCATGCAGGGAGCCATTCGTGGGACTCGATCCCGGGTCTCCAGGATCACACCCTGGGCTGCAGGCAGCACTAAACCACTGCACCACCAGGGCTGCCCTAAAAATTTTTTTAAATAGAACTACGGGCGACTGGGTGGCTCAGTCAGTTGAGCCTCCCACTCTTGATTTCAGTTTGGGTCTTGATCTCGGGGTCATGGAATTTGGCCCTGCATCAGGCTCCATGCTTAATGCAGAGTCTACTTGAGATTCTCTCTCTCCCTTTCCCTCTGCCCAACCCCGTCATTTGCTCACTCTTTCTCCCTCCTTTCTAAAATAAATAAAATGTTAAAAAGAAAAGAAGAAAAAATAGAACTAGGGCACCTGGCTGGTTCAGTTGGAAGGTCATGCAACCATTGATTTCAGGGTTATGAATTCGAGCCCCACATTGAGTATAAGATTACTTAAAAAAATAAACTTTTTTAAAAATAAATTCTTTTTAAAAAATACTAAAAAAAATACAGAACTAGAAGATGATAAGGTGAATATTTATATGATCTCAAGATAAGGAAGCATTCTTTAAGAAATTATAAATCAAAATATTGAGCTGTGTGGGGCACCTGGGTGGCTCAGTCAGTTAAGCATCTGACTTCAGCTTAGGTCATATCTCACAGTCCTGGGAGTGAGGCCTGAGTTGGGCTGCCTGCTGAGAGGGGAGTCTACTTGTCCCTCTCCCTCTTCTCATCCCCCTGCTCATGCTCTTTCTCTCTCTTTTATCTCTCGCTCAAAGAAATAAAATCTTTAAAAAAATATTGAGCAGTATAATTATATTTTTTAAATTGATTTTGATATGTAAAAATATATAAATACAAAAATGTCCAAAATAGACCAGAAATATAACAAGGAAAAAAGTTCAACAGTAGACTTAATAATATGAATGAAAGCCAAAAAGACTTAATACCAATTTTATCTATCAAATGGCAATTTTTTGAGCAGCCCGGGTGGCTCAGGGTTTAGCGACACGTTCAGCCCAGGGCCTGATGCTGGAGACCGGGGATTGAGTCCCGTGTCGGGCTCCCTGCATGGAGCCTGCTTCTCCCTCTGCCTGTGTCTCTGCCTCTCTCTCTCTCTCTGTCTGTGTCTCTCATTAATAAATAAATAAAAAAATCTTTTTTAAAATGGCAATTTTTTTAAAGAATAATACTATGTAGTGAAGATGCTAAAAGTAGATACTCTCATACTGCAGGTGGGAGTATAAATTGGTGAAAGATCAATCTGGAGATCAATGATATATATAACACCACACAGTAGATATCTGTTAACTATTTCTTTTAATATCTAAAAAGGAGGGCCTGGGGCACCTGGATGGCTCAGTGGGTTAAGTGTCTGCCTTTGGCTCAGGTCATGATCCCAGGGTCCTGGATTGAGCCCTGTATTCCCTCTCCCCCTGCTTGTGCTCTTTGGTACTGTCTGTGCTCTCTCTCTCCCACTCAAATAAATAAATAAAATCTTTTTTAAAATAAAAAATGAAAAGGAGGGCTGGGAAATGCTATTTTATGATTTACAGATTGTATGGCAGTTAAAACATCTAATGCCGTTCTATTTCATAATATTGCTTTATGAAGTTGTGGGTTAGTGGATGCATGAAGAGTATGTAAAGGCCTGATCGTGGCCTGGGAGATTCCAGGCGGTATTGACCATAGGCCAGAGAATAACATTTCACTTTGCTGATCATGGGATATTTGAGTCATAGATTGTATCTAATACATGGTTATATAAGGAATGCCAATCTGTGCCCTGACGTGAGCGATACAGGCAGAATTCTACATATCCCGCAAGCAGTTTGATTTTGAAGTTCAGCATAATGCTGTGCCCACTGTAAGAAGGAATCATCAGTATAAATTGGGGAAAAGAGAATAACAAAGAGGATTACAACCTTCATTGTCATCTGAAGAGAAGTTCGAGGTCTTCCACAGGTTCACGGGAATAAGAAGGCATGTTAGCTGGCACAGTGGGCCCTGTGAGGAAGACACAGGTTTAATTCTTGATACATGAATCCATGAGGAATGTCCTAACTTTATGCTGTGGGAGTACATAAAATGACCCAGTAGGGGCTCTTCCATTTTGGAGTTAAATCCCGTGCTGTATTACACTTCTAGTCCTTTAAATAAACCATATCTCCTGGGTTTACCTGAGGTAGGTTGCTAGTAACTGTTAAATCAGGTGTGGGGAGGATATGATCTATGTATTCCTGGAGAGATTTATGAATTAACCCAGCCTCAAATGAATAATTTAACAGAGCATTATAGTCTTCATCTCTTGGTAGGTCTACAGCGAGAAAAGGCTTCCCGTATAATAATTCAAAGAGGCTTAGCCCTGTTGGTTCTTTTGGGCAATTCTCATTCTGAGAAGCCCTACTGGTAAAAGAGTAATCCAATTTTCTTGAGTCTCACCTTTCCAGAGACTTGTGAATGCCAGGCCGAATGCAAATAGGAGCTAATGTTTAGGGCCCCAGTTATTTGTGCAATAAAAGACAGTCCACCATCACTTTGTAAAGACCAAGGGGATCCAAATCTAGGGACAATCTCCCTTAATAGAGTTTTTATCACCTTAGTGGCCTTTTCTGTTTTGAAAAAAAAAAAAAAAAAAAAAAAAAACTAATGCAGGGATCCCTTCATCAGGCCTTTAATTGAATTGTACAATGGCTTGGCTAAGAGTCCAAGTCCAGGAATCCACAGGTGGCAAAAGCTAACCATGCCTAGGAAAGTGTGGAGTTGTTTCTTTGAAGTTAGGGGCTCGCGGGGATCCCTGGGTGGCTCAGCGGTATAGCACCTGCCTTCGGCCCAGGGCGTGATCCTGGAATCCCGGGATCGAGTCCCACATCTGGCACCCTGCAATGGAGCCTGCTTCTCCCTCTTACTAGAGCAAATCTGCTCCCTAGTTTATACATCAAGTCTCATCCAAGTAATGGAATGAGACATGATGGATGGACCAGAAAGACAGAGTAACAAACTGACATTTGTATTTGTAAGTTAAAGGCCATTGTCTGATGGCACATTTTAGTTTCCCATTCTATGTCAACAGTTTTATGGTAAGAAAAACAAGTCGGACCAGGGATGCTGAATAAGGACAGAGTAAGTGGCTCCTGCATCAATAAGAAAATAATGACCTTACCTCCTACATCCAAGGTAACCTGGGGCTCAGTCATTTTGATGTCAAAGGAGACAGACCAGCCTCAGGACCCCAATATGCCAGATCCTCCAGTTCCAACTCTCAGGTGGGGAAGTGGGTGCCAGGTGGGGAAGTGGGTGCCAGACCTTCTGTCTCTCTGGAGACAAGGACAGTCTCTCTTCCAATGTCCTTTTTTTACAAGCAGGACATGGCCCAGGAGGAGAGCCTTTTGGGGGGATATTTTCTGCTCCATCTAAAACATGAGGTCTTATTTGACTTCTCATCATCCCTTGCCCCTGGATAATCTGGTGTGGTAGGGAGTCCACAACAGGGGCAGCCAATACTTCAGCCTCTATCTTACCCTGTAACCAAGCCCTTCAATCCTTTTCCTGTCTGAATATCATGTCTCTATTATTAAAAACTCCTGTAGGCACCTCCAGGATGCTTTGGGTGGGAGTTCAAGGGCCTAAGGCCATTTCAGTTATCTTTCAGTGGATGTCGGGTGCCAACTGATTCATAAAATGCATGTTTAAAATAGTTCTTCCCAACAGAATGGGAGAAGATATTTGCAAATGACATATCAGATAAAGGGCTAGTTTCCAAGATCTATAAAGAACTTCTTAAACTCAACACCAAAGAAACAAACAATCCAATCATGAAATAGGCAAAAGACGTGAACAGAAATCTCACAGAGGAAGACATAGACATGGCCAACACGCACATGAGAAAATGCTCCGCATCACTTGCCATCAGGGAAATACACATCAAAACCACAATGAGATACCACCTCACACCAGTGAGAATGGGGAACATTAACAAGGCAGGAAACCACAAATGTTGGAGAGGATGTGGAGAAAAGGGAACCCTCTTACACTGTTGGTGGGAATGTGACCTGGTGCAGCCACTCTGGAAAACTGTGTGGAGGCTCCTCAAAGAGTTAAAAATAGACCTGCCCTACGACCCAGCAATTGCACTGCTGGGGATTTACCCCAAAGATGCAGATGCAGTGAAACGCCGGGACACCTGCACCCCGATGTTTCTAGCAGCAATGTCCACACTAGCCAAACTGTGGAAGGAGCTTCGGTGTCCATCGGAAGATGAATGGATAAAGAAGATGTGGTTTATGTATACAATGGAATATTCCTCAGCCATTAGAAACGACAAATACCCACCATTTGCTTCGACGTGGATGGAACTAAAGGGTATTATGCTGAGTGAAGTAAGTCAATTGGAGAAGGACAAACATTATATGGTCTCATTCATGTGGGGAATATAAAAAATAGTGAAAGGGAATAAAGGGAAAGGAGGAAAAATGAGTGGGAAATATCAGAGAGGGAGACAGAACATGAGAGACTCCTAACTCTGGGAAATGAACTAGGGGTGGTGGAAAGGGAGGTGGGCAGGGGGTGGGGGTGACTGGGTAACGGGCACTGAGGGGGGCACTTGATGGGATGAGCACTGGGTGTTATGCTATATGTTGGCAAATTGAACTCCAATAAAAATAAATAAATAAATAAAATAAAATAGTTCTTCCACAGAGCTGGCTCAGAGGAGCATGGGACTCTTGATCATGAGTTCGAGTCCTATGTTGTCTGTAGAGGTTACATAAAATAAATAAATAATTTTAAAAAATAAATGAAATACTTATTCCCTCAGGTGTAGTCAGGTCCAGGCTTATATTTTTAGGGATAGCCTCTATTAAGCAACCCTGAACTAGAGCAGGATTTCCATCAGCTCTTTGACTGACTTCCCAAATTTTGTCAGTTTACAGGTTTCATAAATCCTCTTTTCATTCCTTCTACCAGGCAGTGATCATATGATGTCTTTCCTGACTATCCTGATTGTTCCAATGGGATCCCGTAATTGGGACAGCAGTGCCCCCTACCGGACAACATTGCCTACCGATCGTGGTCCGTTTTTGTGTCGAGCACATCCAGCTCTTTTCCTCAGGGGTGCTACAACGAGTTAGTATGATTATATACATATATCTTGCCAGGTCAAATCAAATATAATGGATACTTGTTGAAAGCCTCAATAAATTGAGAAGAGTTTTCGGAATATCGTCCTAATCGTTTTATTTGAGCCAGGTCTGCCATGGAGAACAGGACATGGACTCTGACAGTATCCATTTCTCCATTAGCAACCTCCCTACAAGGATCAAATCCTGATTTAGGGGGTATTCCAGGAAGATAAGGAGTCCCGCTCCTACTGTGCCCTGTTGGGCTAGGTGCAGAAGACTCTCGGGACTTGTGAAGAGGAGGAAAAGTGATGGAATTAATGTGCCCTTTATTTGGAGAGGCCTGTGTTTCCTCCAGTAACCTGAGCTCATTAGGAGGAGGAACTGTGAGAGGGTCAGCATCCCCTTCATTAGGGATGGCCTGTGATTCCTCTGGCAATCTGGGTTTTAAATTAGGGGGAGGAAGAGGTCTGTTTAGATAATCATCACCCAATATATCAGGAGGGGGCTTGTTAGTCTGGTTAGCAGCCAAACGCATTCTACAAGAGGTCTTTAGGTTGGGGTCCTGATTTAGGGCCATGAAGACCTGAACATAGGGTACCTTAGTCCATTTGCCCTATTTTGTGTAGAAAACATCTAACTGATAGATTGTAATGGAGTTTAGTGTCCCATTAATGGGCCATTTTTTCTTGTCTCCTAAGGAGTACTGAGGCCATGCAGCATTACAGAAGATCAGTTTTTTCTTCTAAATCTTGCAATCCAAATTGTTTCCATTGAGTTAAAAGGCATCCCAAGGGAGAGTCCTTGGGAACTGAAGAACATCCCATGCTCCCAGAAAAGAAGAGAATGTCCATTACTAAGAAAATCCCACCCTACCCTCGACTCCCAGGTGGTGTCTCACTCAGGATACATCAGAAGTTCCTGGTATCAAAGCAAACTGTGGCATCCCTTGAACAAAATCGAAAATCGCTGTGACCACTGCCCTACTCTGTAGGAGGGACACCAGCATCTCCCCACTTACCCTTTGCATCCTAGGCTACAAATGGGTGCCAGTGAATGGACCAAAGAAGAAACTACTGTTCTAACCCATGGAAAACACTAGAAAAATTTTACAATATTGTAAGGTAAGTAGTCAGTAGGGGTCACTGATGAAAACCAGTTAAGGGGCAGCCCGTGGGGGGGGGGGGGGGCGCTCAGTGGTTTAGCGCCACCTTCAGCCCAGAGCCTGATCCTGGAGACCCCGATCGAGTCTCACGTCAGGCTCTCTGCATGGAGCCTGTGTCTCTGCCTCTCCCTCTCTCTCTCATAAATAAATTAAATCTTTTTAAAGAAAAACAGTTAAGGTAGAAATCCATCATGGTCTAAGCAGCATTCCAACACATGTAGTCTTTTCAGCCAACTTTCCTGGAAAATGGTCCCCAGTTGGGTTTTAATTCAGTCAAGTACTGGTTTCAGCCAGCTCTAAGTGGAAGTCTCTTGGCCAGAAGTGGCTAGCCTAAAGATGTGGAGGGGAATCACATTAGACCAATGAGGAGGAAAACTTACACGGAGTCTTAAGATTAGCAGCTGTCCTAGTGACTTAGATGGCTGTCCAGTGCCCCAGAAAGACAATTTGTATAAGAATAGGGACAAAGAGAGGGCATCAAGTTTCGGGTCTCATTACCATGTGGTCCACAGTACTAGCTTCTAGCCAAAAGGCAGCATTTTATTTCCTCCCAGCAGAGTAACCAGAGGCTGGAGGATTGCAGCCTGAGCAACGGACAGGAAAGTGTTCCAATAAGACTGTACTCCTTGAAGAGCCCCTGGAATGAAAGTAAAAAAAGAGAAGGAGTACTCACCAAGTTTGCACCGAGGCTCCGAGTTCAGTTGAGAAGACTCAGGGCCCACGTTTTGGTGCCAAAATGAGGTGACGTGGGCCAGGAGCGAATAGTTAAGAATTCTTGAGACATTTTCTGTGCAAAAAATTTCCTTTATTATATTATATGAGGACAGGACCTGTGGGCAGAAAAAGCTGCACTGTGTCTATGAGAAGTGACTGATTAAATACCTTGTAGTTAGTTGGGGACAAAGGGTAGCATTAAGTCTCTAAGGAATTTGGAAGTAAAGCTTTCAGGACTGTGAGTGGCTAAGTGCTGCTAAGGTAAAGTTACTTACTATTGCCTCTTTGTTTTTTTTTTTTTTAAGTTTGTTATTTATGTATTCATGATAGTCACACACACAGAGAGAGAGAGAGAGAGAGAGAGAGAGAGAGGCAGAGACACAGGCAGAGGGAGAAGCAGGCTCCATGCAGGGAGCCCGATGTGGGACTTGATCCCAGGTCTCCAGGATCATGCCCTGGGCCAAAGGCAGGCGCCAAACCGCTGCGCCATCCAGGGATCCCTTACTATTGCCTCTTAAAGCATCAGACTTGAGACTCTTCCGATGTATTATCAGTGGTCCCAATGATGGCTAACATGTATCTTGGGGAGTGTTACGGCTCTCAGGGAAAGCGACAGTAACAAGAGTGAAGCTATAGTGGTAAAGCAATACAGTCCTTGGGAGAGCTGTAGGAGTGTAACAATCCATAAGCCTCAAGAATTTTCCCCAGAGACTGTGAGCTGCAGCCAACTCTGGCCTTCACTTCTTTTTCTCCCATCATGACCACCAAGATGGCCCAGGCTGTCTCATAATAAGCCATGACCCCTCTGTGGCACGTTAGAATATTGTATGCCTATCACTGGATATTTTTTAAAGCACACATTTGGGCTTCTTGTCTTTTATTTTCAGGAATAAATTGTTGTTTGTAGTATGAAATAGGTTTTCAGAGCAGTACCCTAGTTCCTAGCCTTGTGTCTATAGAAAATAAATTCAAATTTTATTATTCGGGATCCCTGGGTGGCGCAGCGGTTTGGCGCCTGCCTTTGGCCCAGGGCGCGATCCTGGAGACCCGGGATCGAATCCCACGTCGGGCTCCCGGTGCATGGAGCCTGCTTCTCCCTCTGCCTGTGTCTCTGCCTCTCTCTCTCTCTCTCTGTGACTATCATGAATAAATAAATAAAATCTTTAAAAAAAAATTTATTATTCAAATAAGGACTGTCATCTAGGAGTCATTTAGATTGTATTACTAAGTAGGTGGTTCCATTGTGCTAGAGAGGGGTTCCCTATGTTGGCTGTCATTTGAATCACCTGGAAAGTTTTAAAAATACTGCTGTTTGGGCTTCACCTCCAGGGATTCTGATTCAATTAGTCAAGAATGTACTTAGAGTATTAATGTTTTGTTTTGTTTTGTTTTAATCCTGAAATGTCAGAGGTGCCTGGCTGGCTCAGTCAGAAGAGCATGGGACTCCTGATCTCAGGGTCGTGAGTTTGAGCCCCATGTTGGGAGTAGAGATTACATACATATGTAAATACATACATCCCCCAAAACTCTAAAGTGCAGCTAAGAGTTGAGTAATGTGGGATTTGATTCCTTGTTCAATTGCCTTTCTTTTTTTTTTTTTTTTCAAAAAAAATTTTTTTTTTTCAATTGCCTTTCTAACTGGGCTGCTGGCTCCATGTAGACCGGAACCACTTCAGTCTTGATCATGACTATCTTCCCAGCACCCAGCCCAGTGCCAGGGACACTTGTATTAAATGAATGTAATGATGCCCTTGTGAGTTCGTTGCTTCAAAGACTGAATGGCAGCTTGTTTAGAACCAAATGGCAGCTTTGGGCAGGCAGGGGGGTAGGTGGAGTGGGGAGTTCAATGTGGTGGGGGTGCTGTAGGCTCTAAGAACTAGTTTGAGCAAAATTTGGAAGTACTGGAGGAAACAGATGAAGATAAGTATATGATGGGTGACCAGGGTATGTGGGTTTTAGCAAGGGCTGGGGACAGGTTCAGCCAGCCTTGAGTGTGAGTAGACCCGATTCAGTGTGAAAGGCTGAATTCACTTACTCCTTGAAGAACAATGGGATATCAATTGTATGAGAAAAGGTGAGATGTGGGGCCAGTTAAGAGCTTGCAGTAGAGACAGAGTTGGCCAAGCCCAGAGAGTTGTTGAGACACCCATGTTCAGAGACGTGTTCCTGCTTTCCTATAATTCCAAGTACAAAGTTGTACTATAAATCAGAGCTATGGCAGTGACCAGACGAGAGCCCCCAGAAGACTGATGAGAATTGAGTAAGGGGGATAGGTAGGGGAAAGAAGGATAAAAAGCTGGTGTAGAACTGTTCTGAAACTAGGAAGCCAGAAGGAAGAGATGCTGCTTTGGATTTTCTGCAAGTGACTATTTAAAAGGATGAAGGGAGGAGCCACAAGGACTGGCTTCTTTAAAAGAGTATTTTGTTTTGTTTTGTGTCTGGCCCTGAAGCAAAATCATGACAGCAGTGCTGGGTGTAAAGTAGGAGGAAGCCAAAGTGTAATTTTTTATATATTAGCTTGTTTTGAAATACTATTTAGTTTTGAATATATTTATCATAATTCAAAATTATTAAAGTATAAAAAGATATTCAATAAAGCCTCTCTCCTATCTTCATTTCCACTCACCCAATTCTCCCACATATGATAAATGCTATTATGGTTCTCGCCATACTCTGGTATGGTGCAGTTGCACTCATTCCTTTTCACTGTGTTTCTCATCCAGCTAGAGAGCAAGTTAGCTCCAGCCTGAGATTCTCATGGAGTTGGAAAAACTCTTAGAGGTTACATCTGTTTTTAAGATGTGTGTGATTTCAGGGGGTTATTATTTAAATATCCTATTTCCATTTCCAACTCTGAACCATAATGGGAGGAAGAAGGAGGATTCAGGAGGGAAAACCTAAAATGAAGCCTCACAAATGCTCTGTAGTCTCTGACTTGCCCAGTCCTGAGGACTCCTGGAATCTACCATTTCGAAACTCCTGCAAATCTCCTATCCTGTTCAGCCTTCACCTGATTTATGCATTGGTGTTCAGCATAAGATTTTGTTAGAAGTAAGGATTTGTGTCTTATATACCCCCTTGGATTTCGGAAGAGGGGAGTGAAGCCAAGAGAGATTGAGCAATTTACTCAAGGTCACCCCACTCGTGTAAGCAGGACCAGAACCTGGGTCTCCCATTGCAATGCCTATATCCTTCTCTCCTCATGCCAGGACCCTTATCCATCTTCTCAGGACAGACCGCGTCCTAAATTGGCAGCAGGGCCTTTAGCCAGCTCTTCCAGATGGCATGTATGCATGTTATCACGCACCACCCAAGCCAAAAGAACTTGTACGGCAGACATTCTGGGCATTCCAGCATCACTGGGAGAAACTAGGGGAAGAAGGCAATAGGTAGATGTCCAATCTCTCCTGCAGCACATGAGTCTAATCAGTGCAAGGCCAAAGAAACACCAGATCTAAGAGTTCACAAAAGAACCATGAACCAAAATGAAACACTCCCGGGTCTTGTCCAGATGAGTTGCATGGTAGTTGCCAATGGCAGTATTTTTTTTTTTTTAAGATTTTATTTATTGGATAGTCCAAGTGGCTCAGTAGTTTAGCGCAACCTTCAGCCCAGGGTGTGATCCTGGAGACTGGGGATCGAGTCCCACGTCGGGCTCCCTGCATGGAGCCTGCTTCTCCCTTTGCCTGTGTCTCTGCCTCTCTCTCTCTCTGTGTCTCTCATGAATAAATAAATAAAATCTAAAAAAAAAAAAAAGCTTAGGTTGTTTATCTCTCTACCAAAGCATTAACATTTTTTAAAAAAGATTTTATTTATTTATTCATGAGAGACACAGAGAGAGGCAGAGACACAGGCAGAGAGAGAAGCAGGCTCCCTGTAGGGAGCCTGACGTGGGACTCGATTCCAGGACCCCAGGATCACAACCTGAGCCAAAGGCAGATGCTCAACCCCTGAGCCACCCAGGTGCCCCCCCCCCCCATGCTGGTATTCTTATCAGAAGCATCAGGGCAATCTACAGGTTAAAAATAGTACCCCAGGTGTTGCCACACAGGGTCATTTTTGGAAGATCAGAGTGGGGTCCAGAAATCTGTATGTTTCACAGACTGCCTGAGTGGTTCAAACAGAGCTACTGCTCAGCCCAGATTTGAAGAAATACCAGTGAATAGGAAGAGCACTTTAGAGTCAGATGTGGGTTCAGGGGCAGCTCTTTCCCGCAGGACACCTGCTCTGAGCCTCAGTTTCTCACAGTATTAATTAAATGTAGAGAAAGATCATGCGTGCCTCACAGAGTGGCTCTGAGGTTCAGAAGAGGTAATGTCTGTGAAAATGTTTGGCAAATTATAAGCTGCATATAAATGTGAGGAGGCGTTACCTTACTGTGCCCAAGAGGAAGATATTTGGAAGAGCCTGATTTATTTTCAGAGCTCACCAACAGCTCCCAGTTACCCTTGGGAAGTCTGCTTCAAAATCCACGATTATTCTCCTACTGAACATCCTTTCCTTCCTTTCTCGGTGGGCTTTGCTTGTGGCTTCATTTTACATCAGCTGCCACTTTTTAGGGTTTTGTACAGACTGGTTGGTTTCAGAGGCTCAGACTCCTTCTGCCATCAGGTATGGGACAATGAACGGCCCTCTCCCCACAGACCCATTCTCGGCCCTGCCCGAGTGTACCACGGATTTTAGGAGTGCCTTTGTGGTTGACTCTAGGTCACAAAATTGCCCTTAGTAATCCCACGGGATCATGGTTGCACCCAGTGCGTCAGAGGGGGACCGCTGAAATGGAATAAACGCCTTCCATTTGCCTCCCAGCTTTCCTAGGAAGGATGCAGAGGGGCCTAAAGGTTAATCAGATAAAGCCCTAGTGAGGGGATCCCTGGGTGGCGCAGCGGTTTGGCGCCTGCCTTTGGCCCAGGGCACGATCCTGGAGACCCGGATCGAATCCCACGTCGGGCTCCCGGTGCATGGAGCCTGCTTCTCCCTCTGCCTGTGTCTCTGCCTCTCTCTCTCTCTGTGACTATCGTGAATAAATAAATTAAAAAAAAATCTAAAAAAAAAAAAAAAAAAAAAGCCCTAGTGAGGCTGGCTTCTGGGGCTCTCCCCGAGGAATGTGATGTTGATTCACAGGTTGTTCAGTGAGACCCTCAGTAGGTCTCTTAGCATATCAGATGACAGCACCTCCTCCTCCCCCAAAAAGCAACTCCTGCTCTGTGGTCTCTATCTAATGAAAATGCAGCCTGCCTCGGCCTGGATTAAAAGCGATTTTCTTTTCTCTCTTCCTTCTCCAGTGTCTTGGAACAACAATCTAAAACAAGAGGTAAATTGCAACAGGCCCGAGGTTGTAGAGTAGAATCTCAAACAATGTCAGTACAAGACAGTGATGGGCAAATCCTTCCCCTGCAGAGAGCAGCAGCATAGCGGCGCCCCGCCGGGGAGAGCCCCAGATCCCGCCGCCCGGCGGCCTCAGCTGACACCAAGGGCTCTTCCTTCCCGCGGCCTCCGCCTTAGGCTGGCTGTTCTTGACCATTCGTGACTGGTGCACTCATCATTTTGGCGGGCCTTGTGATTTTTTAATAGAGAAGGGGAAGGAGGGGCAGCTGGGTGGCTCAGTGGTTGACTCTGCCTTCAGCCTAGGGCGTGATTCCGAGGTCCCGGCGTCGGCGTCGGCCTCCCTGCGGAGAGCCCGCTTCTCCCTCTGCCCGTGTCTCTGCCTCTGTCGCTCACGAAGAAATAAATAATACAATCTTGAGAGAGAGAGAGGGAGAGAGAGAGAGAGAGAGAGAGAGAGGAGGGAGAGGAAGGGGAGAGGGAGGATGGAGAGAGGGAGAGAGGGAGAGAGGGAGAGAGGGAGAGGGAACGAACCTATTTGAAGATCGGAACAATAGTTATCAGCTGTTGCCTATGAAGGGCCAGTGACCGCACACAGCCTAAGATGAAGCAGGAAAATCGAGAGAAGAGTACATTTTTTTTCAGTCATCAAAATGTTGCATTTTACCTTCTCTTTAGATGAGGACCTGCCGTTGTAAGTTTTACCTCTAAATTAGTCCACGATGAATGCGAAAAGGGCATTCTTTAGGAAGACCTGGGTTTTTGTCGTTTTGTTTGTTTTAAAAGATTTATTTATTCACTTGGGAGAGAGAGAGTGAGGGGAGGAGAAGGGGCAGAGGGAGAGGGAAAGAGAGAATCTCAGGCAGGAGCCCAATGCCCGGCTTCATCCCATGGCCCTGAGGGCAGGACCTGAGCTGAAACCAGGAGTTGCACGCTCAACTGCCAGAGCTGCCCAGGCGCCCCAGGACCTGGTTTTCTTATACATCTAGATTTTGATTAGCTTTTGCTCCAACTTGAGTAAACATTTCCTGAATGCTTTTTAGAGACAAGGCAGTGCAAAGGAGGAGGAGGGAGCAAAGAACAATTACCAGCACTTCTTAACCTGCCTTCCAGCAAATGTTTTCCTCCAAAAAACTAAAAACTATCAGCTTCCCTCCCTTTGCCTTAGTAATTGCCCAAACTTTGCTATATATTGGAGTTACCTGGGAACTGAAGGAAAGAAAGAAGAAAGAAGAAAGAAAGAAAGAAAGAAAGAAAGAAAGAAAGAAGAAAGAAAGAGAAAGAAAGAAAGAAAGAAAGAAAGAAAGAAAGAAAGAAAGAAAGAAAGAAAAATACTGACGTCACAGTCTCATCCCTATTTTGATTTAATAGGGGTGTGACATAAACTACCAGGATTTTTAAAAAGCTCCCCAGGTGATCTAATGTCCACAAAGTTAGGAAACCACTGGCCTAACTCCTTTCTCTTCCCTCTGGAGAACTTCCCTGATTTCCCTCCTCTCCTATCATCACACACACTCATGACTCTGACCCTGTGGGGCAGCCCTCCCATGGGCTCCTACAGCACCTGCTACTTAGCCTTTCATAATACTGGTCACTTTGCTCAACACTCTTCCTTGGGAATACTGGGAGATTCATCTTTTTAAAAGATTTATTTGTTTGTTTGTTTATTTATTTATTTATTCATGAGAGACAGAGAAAGAGAGATGCAGGCAGAGGGTGAAGCAGGCTCCATGCAGGAGCCTGATGCGGGACTCAATCCTGGACCCCAGAATCAGGCCCTGAGTCAAAGGCAGAGAGGTTCAAGCACTAAGCCACCCAGGCATCCCATACCGGGAGATTCTTGAGGGCACGACCGGTGTGAATCCCCATAGCTGGGCACATCCTGAGCTGTCTAAATTGTGAAGGAGTGAATTAATTTTGTGTGTATCTGTGTGTGTGTGTGTGTCGTGTGTGTGAATTAATTTTCTATTTGGACATGTCATTTTACCCATTGTGACCATGCCAATTTACCTTCTCTGATCATAGATAATAAATGTAATTGTGTATTTCCCACTTAAACACATGTTCAGTTTTCAAGGTCATTAGATCATGTAATAAAAATGAAGCATTTACAGTATTTTATCTTTAAGATTTTTTATTTGAGAGAGAGAGCAGAGCAAGAGAGCACAAGTAGGGGGAGGGCCAGGGGGAGAGGAAGAAGCAGGCTCCTCACTGAGCAGGGAGCAGGGATGCCACTGGATCCCAGGAGCCTGGGATCATGACCTGAGCCAAAGGCAGATGCTTCACGAACTGAGCCAGCCTTATCTTTAAGGTATGTTATAAAATATTTGAGGCGATACTACCAGTTCAAGCTATCAAATCAAAGATCCAAAGATGTGGTTTTCCACAAGACAAGGTTAAATGATTAGACTTGGTTCAGGAGCATTATATGTGAAAATACATATTTTCATTTCGATTTCTGTAGAGTTGAAACCTGGTTTTCCCGTTTTATTAAAGAAAAAAAGTTGATAAGATACGCTGTACAAAATTAAGAAAGGCAGATGTCCACTTTGCTCAGTCCCTATGGATTTAATGTGCGCGCGCACGCGCACACACACACACACACTTAAGCTGAACCACGCTTTATTCCCAAAATCAGACAAAGAAACAGATCTGCACACACAGGCCCCCAGCAACATCACGAAGGGGTCGGATTACACGGCGGGGCGCCGGGGGCCTCCAGAACCCCCTGATTGTCTCCACGTTCCCGGCCGCGCATTTCCAGCTCCTGCGACGCCCGCGGACTCGTTAATGTCCCGCTTTGTCGCCCCGGCGGGCCGCGTGAATGACTCGCCGCGCGGGGTGGCCGCGGGAGGGGCGCGGGCCCGCCAGTGGGAGGGTCGGCCGCGGAGCAGCCACATCACCCCACCGGCATCAGGCCACCGCCTCCATTCAGCGGCGGAATGTGGGCGGGCGGGGGCGCGGGGGGGGCGGGGGCGCGGGCGGGGCCGAGCGCGGGGCGGGGCGGTGAACCCCCTGCGCGCCCCCGGCAGCGGGGGCGGGGGCGCGGGCGGGGCCGGGGGGCGGGCGGGGGCGCGGGCGGGGCCGAGCGCGGGGCGGGGCGGTGAACCCCCTGCGCGCCCCCGGCAGCGGGAGCCCCGCCCAGCGCCTGTCTGCACGCGCGCGGGGCGCTTTCGCTGTGGTCTTTGCTTTTGCTCCCATCTCGCTCTTTAACCACTACGATCAGATCCCCCGGAACCACGTATTCTCACTACAATTCAACAGGTTTTCAGGTCGCTGGGGGCCTCCCTCCCGGCCCGAGCAGCCCCGAGGCGAGCGCGCCCGCGGTCTTAGGCGGCCCCGTCCCCACGCTGTGCACCTGGGAGCCCCCAGGCCGAAGCCGGTCTCTTTTCTCCCCTTCCTCGGAACTTAGTTATATTCCTAAACAAAGACGGGATCAGTTTCCAGTTAGTGGGGGGTTTTTCCCCCGTTAGTTTTTCTTCAAACTCTTTATTTAGGAAATACCCAAATTCACAGAAAAGTTGTAGTGCCGTGATATAAATGAGTGTTCCCTCGGTCCATCTGCATTTCACCACTTGGTAGCACTTGGCTTTAGGAGCTTTGTCATCCATCTCTATAGAGAGATTTCTTTCTCCTGCATCATTTGAAAGTAAATTGCTGATCTCATGACATTTTGCCTTGAAATAATTTGCCTGGAGCAAATAGAAATAAAGATGTTTTCTTTTGTAACCACAATTATCACACTGAAGAAAATTAACCCTAATGAAATAATATCACTTAAAATCTAGGCCACATTTAAATGTTCTCCGTTCAAAAAAAAAATTACTTTTAACTATTTTTTTCTGAAAGATTTTATTTATTTATTTGAGAGAGAGAGAGAGAGCGGGGTGTGTTGTGCCCAAGATTGCGAATCCGAGAAACCACCAAGGAGCCGACACCGATGCAAACACACGAGGGTTTATTACAAGCTCGAGCTTGGGTCCAAGTGCACCCGACACAGCGGAGCAGGGACTTGGACCCGAGGTGGGTTACAGCAGGTTTTTTGTTTGTTTGTTTGTTTTTCCAGCTGGGTTTTTTATAGGCTGGTCTAGGGGATTTTTCAGAAGGGGTGGAGGAATATCTCAAGTTCTGTTTACATTCTGATATGGGGCTTAAGGGCATTGAGCTCTGCTCTCATTCTAATATGGGCCTTTCTACCACAGGTGTGGGCTCTGTTGTCTTTCTGATATGGGATTCCCTGCCGAGGACATTGAGAACATTCTGCAGTTTTTCCCCGTAAAGTTCAGCTCTTATTCACAGGGGCCTAAGATGGCTGTACTTGTGCTAATGCTAAACTTTAGGTGGGGTGGCCTTGATTTTTCTCGGCATCCAGGGGGGAAGGAGAGGGAGAAGCAGACGCTCTGTTGAACAGGGGCCCCAGCTGGAGGGCTTCATCCCAGGACCCTGATCATGACCTGAGCTGAAGGCAGGCATGCTTTACTGCAGGAGCCAGCCAGGCACCCTTTTACACTAATTTTTAAAAATTCAGAATCTAATAGAGGTTCATACATTGCATCTAGTTATGTTTGTTAGGTTTTTTACTTTTTACAGTCATTATGTAATTTTTATTATTTTCAGCTGCATGTCACAGTTCTGGAGTTTAAATTTGGGGACTGTGGTTGTTCCACATCCATCTTATCCCTAAGGCTATTTAGCATGTTTTTAAACCAAGATTCTAAAAAACAACAACGGGGCACCTGGGTGGTTCAGTCAGGTAAGCATCAGATTCTGGGTTTCTGAGCGGATCATGATCTCAGAGTTGTGGGATCAAGACCCATGCCTGGCTCCACCTCAGGGTGGAGTCTGCTTGTCTCTCTCCCTCTGCTCATCTCCCTGCTCTCACTCTCTCAAATAAAATAAAATCTATTTAAAATAACAGCAACAACAAAGATTTTTGACAGAAATTTCTTTGTTGCAAAACTTCTGGTACAAACCATGGGTTTCATATGCAGACCAGTGGGCCTCTGTGCCCTGGGGTTTCACCCAATGTTTATGCAATAAAACTCCCTTTCACAGATCCTCCTCTCCAGAGCCAAGTGTGCCCTGGTGGCTCTTAGTCTTTTCCTTTTCTCTTGTTTCTCCTTTTGATCCCAACGATTTCCTTGCTGCTTTATGACAAATCTGATTAAACCTAAATTAAACCATTCTGTTTTCTCTTTTGATGTTGACCTTTAAAAAACATTTTTGAACTTCCCCAAAGTCTTGTCACTCTTGTCCCATTGTGTGGACCTCAGAATTATTTTTCCTATAATCCTTCTTGCCTTTCTCTCCTGGCTTAGATCCAATGAATGTGTATTGATGCTTGCTATATGGCAGACACTATATTGTTTTTTATATATCTCAGTAGTTCTCAGAGCAGTCTTAGAAAGTTGGTGCCACTAATATTACCTCCATTGTCTTAACATTTTTGACGTAAGCTCTGTGCCCAACATGGAGCTTGAACTCACCACCCCAAGATCAAGAGTCTCATGCTCTACTGACTGAGCCAGCCAGGTGCCCAATGTTACCTCGATTTCATCTATCTATTTATTAAAGATTTTATTTATTTATTCATGAGAGACACATAGAGAGAGGCAGAGACATAGGCAGTAGGAGAAGTAGGCTCCTCATGGGGAGCCTGATGCGGGACTGGATCTCAGGACCCTGGGATCATGACCTGAGCCGAAGGCAGACATTCAACCACTGAGCCACCCAGGTGCCCCTATTTATTTATTTTTATGTTTATTTTTTGTCACCTCCATTTTATTTTTATTTATTTATTTTTCTTTTTTTTAAGATTTATTTATTTATTTTTATTTATGATAGACAGAGAGAGAGAGAGAGAGAGAGAGAGAGAGGCAGAGACACAGGAGGAGGGAGAAGCAGGCTCCATGCTGGGAGCCCGACGTGGGACTCAATCCCGGGACTCCAGGATCGTGCCCTGGGCCAAAGGCAGGCGCCAAACCGCTGAGCCACCCAGGGATCCCCTATTTATTTATTTTTCAAGTAGGCATGTGCCAGTCTCCTGCCTCTGGAGCCCTACATGGGGGGAAGGAGTGGTGCCTGGGTGGCTCAGTGAGTTAAGTGTTTGCCTTTGATCTCAAGCCCTGCATCAGGCTCCCTGCTCAGTGGGGGTCTGCTTCTCCCTCTCCCTCTCTCTTCCCCTGCTTGTGGTTCTCTCGCTCACTCCCTCTCTCTCTTAAATAAATAAATAAATAAATAAATAAATAAATAAATAAATAAAAATATTTTTAAAAAATGTATCGACAAATACAGTTGCTACTGCCTCAGCAGAATGAAGTATCTCAAAATTGGATTGAACAAAAACCGTCTAAGAACTACAATGATTGAAAAATTATTCTCTAATTTGGCATTTCTTGCAACAGACCACAAATTATGCTGTTGGGGATCCCTGGGTGGCTCAGCGGTTTAGCCTCTGCCTTCAGCTCAGGGCGTGATCCTGGAGTCCCACATCGGGCTCCCTGCATGGAGCCTGCTTCTCCCTCTGCCTATGTCTCTGCCTCTGTGTGTGTGTGTGTGTGTGTGTGTGTCTCATGAATAAATAAATGAAATGTTTCTTTTAAAAACAAAAACAAAAAAAAAACAAATTATGCTGTTATAATCCCAACAGCATAATTAGCACTTTTGCTGAAATGAAGACAAAAAATAAATATATAATAACTTGTGAATTAGATTTTGCTATTACTCATCGTCCTCTGCTCTATCAATAGAACACCAGACATGCACCATAATCATTAACTTCATTGTCTTGGGCATTTTGCCAACTTTTATTCACATAAAATTATAGTCTTCATATGTACATATTTAAAATTTTGTGGGGTCTGCTTCTCCCTCTCCTTCTGCCTTGCCCCCCAAGCCCTGCTCGTGCTTGCTCACTTGTGCTCTCTCTCTCTCTCTCTCTCGTGTTCTCTCTCTCAAATAAATAAATAAAATCTTTAAAAACAACCCTCAGTATTGCCCACTCCTATTTCCACAGCTCTGAGACCCTTACCTCCATGACCTCTCCTGGTACCTTACCCTCTCCCTCTTGGTTTCCAAAAAGACATGAGTGGGACCAAGCTTCTTTGACATGTGCTGCTCAGTTCAGCACAGCTCACCCCTCCCTGAGGACTGGGCACAATTTACTAGGGGTTGGATCCCAGTCTATCTGAGCAACAGCATATGGTACAAGGTGCTTTTAGTTCCCACCAGCTCCCAGCTGGGGGCTTCATAGGGCAGCAATTTTTCCCCAAAGACACACAAGGTTCAGACTTGGAAACAGGCCCCTGGCACAAGGCCACAAGCTCATGGAGCTCACCAGGTACAGGCTCCCACATTTAGGTCCGAGCGCTCCCTCTCAATATTTAGCAAGTACTGGGAAGTCTATCAATTTCAATTCAGATCTAATGATGAACTTTGAGATAAACAAAGGAACTTGTGAAAAAAACAAACAAACAAGGAACTTTTGTGTTATCTATATTGAATTTTGTAAAACTTCACTACCAAAATAACACACCAGTCGTGCCTAGATGATTTTCCAAATTATTTTCAAAATTCAAAGAAGATACTTTAGACATTAAACAATAGTTGCTGTTAATTTTTTTAAATGGTAAATGGAACTGCATAGTTATTAAAAGAGACCACCTCTTCTACTATTTTAATCTGTTTTTAAACAGATTTACCACTAAGAAGTTGTCAAATTTTCAGGCTGCAGCCAAATGCCCCTGCCCTTACATACTACTAGCTGCTCCCACCAGGCTAATTATCCCGTTGGCAAATAACCTCAGCTCTCCAGCCTTCAATCTGCCCCCAGCCTTCCTAAGGCAGCCTACTTGCTTTTCGACACACATGGAAGCACACATGCTTGCAGTGAGGTCCCCCTTCATTCTGCGTGACTCACTTGAAGTTTTTATAACACTGTAGGCACCAGCCATTCACAGTTACTCAAAGTGGTTTCACTCTCCAGATTTTCCCAAAGGTTTATGTTGCAGAATTTACAGGGCTTTGTGGGAACATCCAAATCCATGTAAGGAACTGGTTGCATACCCACAGGTTGAGACTGCTGGTGTGAGCTAAGGAATTAAAGATGAGACTGTCCTAAACATCTTTCCTCTAAGCACACTGTTGCTGGTAAGTTTTCAAAATACTCCCATCGTGTTTGTGTGTGTGTGTGTGTGTGTGTGTGTGTGCTGTTATGTTGCGTATTGTTTTGCTTTGCCATTTTTTTTTTTTTTAATTGAGAGTATTCCTGAGCCTTGGGCAGGAAATGGAAGGGATAAGAAGAGAAGGGCAAAGAACTCCTCTAAATGTTGGTAAATATTTCATCCTGGGGCACTGTGAAGGAATACTTATTCATGGTTGAACATAAACTGTGACATCTCACCCTCCTGGGGATCCCACACTAGCCATCCCATCTTCCTTTCACCCGTCTCTCCATGTCTTCAAATCAATGCACAAGGGCCCTATCCCTGTCTCGATTTGGAGAAGAATCGTTCCCATTGTGATCATTGTGCCTGGGAACAAAAGAACATATGGATCAAAGGTTTAGGGGTCTTCAGCCCCACCACGATCACATGACCACCCAGCTCAAAGGAGGCAACTGTCAACTGAAGTGCTGGTCGGAAGCTTCTGGCCTTTCATGGAGAGTCCCTGTGGTTACCTAGAAACAGTCCCCTCACGCGTCATTTACATTGTTTTGCACTGTGCTGCCAACAGTCCTTTGGGAGATTCTGTATTTAGCCATTTCAAGTTGCATGCCTAATGAAAGCATCCTTTTTTTTTTTTTTTTTTTTTTTTTGTCTCTCTAAAATATACAATCCCTTCAGCCCCTAAATTAATTTTGGGTTTCCTTTAGAATCAGTTGCCTAACACTCCAAAATCTTGTTGGTGGTTTTATTGTCCTCATTTTTACATGATTAAATATTTTACATGACATAAATGTAAATATTGTTTTAAATGAATAGATTATTTACAGATTGACATTTTTTAAACATTAGGACTTCTTATCTAATAACAGCATTAAATGCATCTGTATTTTCATTTATTTGAGTCTTTCTGTTCTGGCCTCAGAAGTGTTTCTGTGTTTCTCATATAGCTCTTGCAAAATTCCCGGTTTATTCTTTTTATCTTACCTTGTGTTGCTATTATTAGTAGCACTGTCCATGATCTTTTTGAACAGCTGTTGTCTACATATGATGACCACCCAATAATATTGCTGAAATGGCCTTCTTGCTTTAAAGGAGAGTGGTGGGCTCTGGTCTGCTTTTATGCCTGCTTTTAAAAATTGAAACAGGGAAGAGTTTGAATGTGGTGAGCTAGAGGTCACAGGAGGGACAAACTTGGTGTAAGTTCATCAAAGTCCTGCAGCTGTAAGCATTGGTCAAGAAGTAAGGAGGGCTGCTCTTTGAAGTCGTAGGAAAGCCGTGGAGCTGGGAGGTCAGCTGTGATTCCCGACCTTCCAAGACCACGAACATCCTTGCCTCTTTTCAAGTCTTCCTCACCAAAGGAGCTCTCACGTATCCCATTGCTTCCACATCAGGGATGCGAGCCCTGGCTATCGTACTCATCAGTTGGTTCTCTCTTCTACAACTACACATTTCTTGCATATTTCTTTTTATGGGCTTCTTAGCTAAGGTGGAAGACATGGATCACCATTTTGTGTAAGTATCCTTGCAGGCTGCAGGTTCCCCTTAGATGCTTGCACTGGTATACCAAAGGAAAGGGGGCACCAAGGATGTACTGACTACATGATTGCGATGTGTGGGGCTGTGCTTTCCATGAGCATCTCATTTAATGCCCCCAACAACCCTATGAGAAATTACTATTATCGGCCTCCCTGTTTTACATAGAAGAAAACTGAGGCTCAGAGAGATGAATAAATTGTTCAAGGTCACACAGCCAGTTAATGGGAACCCCAAGACTTGAACCCATGCATATTGGTCTCTGTCGTCTAAACTCTTGGTAGCTTTTAGCAATAATATCCTTTTGTGGTAGTGGAAGAAAGAAGACATAAATTATGTCTCAACCAAACTGAAACAGTTTCTTTTATTAAACTTATGTTGCAGCCGTGGGAGTGTACTGCTCAGATCTCCCCTTAAGTAAGAGCCTGTCATGAACACTATAGTTAGCTGACGGTGTCCACCAGTAGGGCCTTTAGGATCTACCATATTTATACCTGGAGCATGTCCTTCCCAGACCACTCCCAGACCATGGCTGTGCCTGCAGGAGAGCTGGAACCGGCCCATTCCTGTCCACTGTGGGACTCCTCCAGTCTCTGTGTTGGGGCTACTGGGGCTTCCCACCAGCCTGAGTGAGGTCTCCTCAGAGCTGCAAGAGCCAAAGCTCTTCCTATCCAATCCTCTTTCCTATCACTCTCCCTGCATAGGACTCAGAGGTTCTCCCCAACACGAGGCTCAAACTCATAACCCCCAAGATCAAGAGTAGGACATTCTACTGACAGAGACAGTCAAGCATCCCTGTAATGTCTCTCTTTCTCCTTTTTCTTTGTGTTGGAGTTTACTTTGTTGGATATTAACCTAGCCCCCTGGTGGTAGACAGCATAATGGCCCCCCAAAGATGTCCATGTCTTAATCCCCCAAATTTGTGAATAAATTGTGTTAGATAGCTATAGGGAATTAAGGTTGCTAATCAACTGGCCTGGAGATGAGGAGACTATCCTGGCCTATTTTGGAGGGCCCAACATAGTCACGAGGATCCTTTTATGTAAAAGAGGGAGGCTGGAAAGTGAGAGAGCAGGAGATTGTGGTTATAAAAGCAGAGGTCAGAGTGAGGTGATTGCTGACTTTGAAGATGGAAGACAGCCATGAGCCAAAGCATATGGGTAGCCTCCAGAAACTGGAAAAAACAAGGAAATGGATGCTCCATTGTTGTTTTTTTTTTTCTTCCTCAGGTTGGCCTGACTGCCTGCTGTTTCTTGCTTGACCTTTTCAAGGACTCATTTTGGCCTTGAACCTTATCCTGTTGAAGTCTACGCCTAGAATTTTCTTTCAGTCATCAGAATGCAGAAAATTAAG
Source organism: Canis lupus dingo (assembly GCF_003254725.2). Classification (NCBI taxonomy): domain Eukaryota; kingdom Metazoa; phylum Chordata; class Mammalia; order Carnivora; family Canidae; genus Canis; species Canis lupus. Next base: position 6,469,055 of record NC_064270.1, read on the forward strand.
AAAGATTTTTCAGGTGACAGTCTGCCCAGGCAATGAGATATGGTCGAAAGTTGGCATTTTATGGGCCTAATAATATTCCTGTACATATTTGCTTTCTGGATTGAAAGTGCAGAGCAGACTGACAGCATGCCAAGTATATTGTGACTAGCCATTTCCCATGAGTGCCAAGCAAATTTACAGTCCAATTGGGCCAGCCTTTTTTTTTTTTTTTTTAAGATTTTATTTTTTCATGAGAGACACAGAGAGAGAGGCACAGACATGGGCAGAAGGAAAAGCAGGCTCCCTGCAGTGAGCCCAATGTGGGACTCCATCCCAAGACCCCAGGATCATGCCCTGAGACAAAGGCAGATGCTCAACCACGGGGCCACCCAGGTGTCCCTGGTTTTTTTTAGATTCTACATATAAATGAAATCGTATGGTATTTGTCTTTCTCTGTTTGTCTTATTTCACTTAGCATAATGCCCTCTAGGTCCATCTTTGTCAGAAATGTCAAGATCTCATTCTTTGTTTATGGCTGAGAGCCATAAAATGTGGAGAGCACAGGATAAGAGAGTTATTGAATCACTATGTTGTAGACTTGAAACTAATGTAATATTGTGTGTCAGCTATACTCCAATAAAAAAAAGGAGGGTAAGTATTAAGCAAATCTATACCTATTTTATGTTTATACTTTCTTTGTATTGTGTACAAATAAATATGCTGTGTGTATATTTATATTCACATGTGCTGATTTAAAAAGATCTTGAAAACATTATGTGAAAAGTAAATTGTAGCATAATACAATACATATAACATGATTCCTACTTATGTAAGAAAAAACCCACTATATTTGTAAATACATATATGCACCGGGAGTAAGTTCTGAAAATTTACATATACCCTTGGTTAAGAACCTCAGACCACTTCTCAGTGGTGTCAGTATTTTTTTTTTTTTTTAAGATTTGATTTATTTATTTGAGAGAGAAAGTGAGAGCACAAACAGGGGGAGCAGCAGAGGAAGAAGCAGGTTACCCACTAAGCAGGAAGCCTGATGCTGGCCCCATCCCAGGACCTCAGGATCATGACCTTACCCAAAGGCAAACACTTAACCAACTGAGCCACCCAGGTGCCCCTCAGTGGTTTAAATATCTATTACATCCAGAGTGGGGAAAACAAACCCCTAGTGGTTTTCAGCAAGTTATACAGTCAGTGATTACTTCTGTGAAAAGGAAAGGGAGGAGTGAGAAGCTGAATAGAGATTTCACATTTTAGTCTTTTTACATCTATATTTTAAAATTATTATTATTTTATAAGTAGGCTCCGTGCCCAATGTGGGGCCTAAACTCAACCCTGAGATCAAGAGTTGCATGCTCCACTGACTGAGCCAGCCAGCCAGGCACCGGTATACATTTATATTTTAGAAAATTTTAATGAAAATATCTTTTTTTTTTTTTTGGTACAACGTTTTATGGAAGGCAATCTATCAAAACCTTTTATTTTTTTTAAGATTTTATTTATTTATTCATGAGAGACACACAGAGAGAGAGAGAGAGAGAGAGGCAGAGACACAAGGCAGAGGGAGAAGCAGGCTCCATGCAGAGAACCCGACGTGGGACTCGATCCTGGGTCTCCAGGATCATGCCCTGGGTTGACGGCAGCGCTAAACCACTGAGCCACCTGGGCTGCCCAATAAATAAAATCTTTAAAAACAAACAAACAAATAAATAACTTTAAAAAATCTAAAAAATAAAAAAATAAAGTCCTAATGGTACCTGTCCTTTAAGCCACAGATTACATGTATACGAATTTCTCTTGCAGATACACTTGCACATGTGCACAATAAAGTAATTTCAAAGTTATTTTTATGTATTTATATTAGTTACCTATTGCTACATAGCAAATTGCCCACAGATTTAGCAGCTTAAATAACATATTCATTATCTCACACTCTGTGGGTCAGACACAGCTCAGCTGGATTTCTTCAGAATCTTTCATGTGGCTGCAAAGTATCAATCTGGGCTGAGTCTCATCTGAGGCTCAGGTGGGGAAGGATCTGCTTCCAAATTCAGAATTGTTAGCAGGATTTAGTTTCCTGTAGATGTCATGCTGAGGGCTTCAGCTCCTTGCTGGCTGCTAGCTAGACTCTGTTTTCAGTTCCTAGCCATGTGGGCTTTTCTATATGGTTGCTTACTTCACTGTGTTCAGCAATAGAGAGGCTGCTAGCAAGAAAAAAGTTACAGGGGATCCCTGGGTGGCTCAGCGGTTTAGCACCTGCCTTTGGCCCAGGGCCTGATCCTGGAGACCCAGTATCGAGTCCCGCGTCGGGTTCCCGGCATGGAGCCTGCTTCTTCCTCTGCCTGTGTCTCTGCCTCTCTCTCTCTCTCTATGTCTATCATGAATAAATAAATACATCTTTAAAAAAAAAAAAGGAAGAAGTTACAATATTGTGTAGTGTAGTTATGGAAGTGACATTTCATGTCCTTTGTTGCATTCTATTGAGGTTAGAAGCAAGCCACAGGTCCTGTCTATTCAAGGAGGATTACACAAAGGGTGAATACTAGGAGGTAGGATAATATAAATAATTATATATACTTATATACTCGTATATACAGTCAGCTATAGTATATAACTCGTAGAGTTGATAAAATAATATAAATATTTATTCTTATTTGAAGGATTTAGATTTAACTTTGATTACTTTTAGGTAGATTTTGTTTGTTGTTTCAGGTCATAGGTGTTTAGGTTGCAAGGACCAAGAACTTACTGCTTTAATGTAATATGCAACTGTTTGTTCCAAATGGAGGGCCAAAATGTTCAGAATAACATTATCCCACCTTGTTAAGAAAATGAGGACTGAACTTCAAGCTTGGGAGTAAGTAGTTGTTGCATGGGATCCTGACATTCTTCCAAAATTTTTCATTAACAGTCATTAACTGGTATTCTTACTCTCTTCACCCCCACCCCGATTTTATATATATGTAATTTGTTTTTGTTTTGTTTTATTTAACAATGTACATGTGATAGTGTTGGATATCAGTTTATGTAGAGATCTTTCATTTTTTAAGTGGCCACTTAGTATTGTATTAAGTTGAACCATATAAAATTGTCATTTTAAAAAAAGATTTTATTTATTTATTCACGAGAGACAGAGAGAGAGAGAGGGAGAGAGAGAGAGAGAGAGAGAGAGAGAGGCAGAGACACAGGCAGAGGGAGAAGCAGGCTCCATGCAGGGAGCCCTACGTGGGACTCCATCCTGGGTCCCCAGGATGACGCCCTGAGCGAAAGTGCTAAACCGCTGAGCCACCCAGGCTGCCCAAAATTGTCATTTTCTGTAAGTCAAAATGGTCAAATAATAGTTTCATATATATTCTGTGAAAGGGAAATGTATGTAAAATGACCTCCAAAGACTTGTAAGAGGCAAGGACCAAAGGACCATAAGAGGGAAGAAAACGGCTAAGAAGTCCAGCTTGACAAGAAATGGCTTATTAAGGAGACTTACAGACAGAAGCATATCTTGGGCTCTGCAAAACCAGCAGCTCTCCTCCACCCCACCTCCCTTTACACCTACTCTCCGTAGCCCTGGAGGCTGGGAGTACATGTTTGGGGGACCACCTACAGGGAAAATGTTTAAGAATATGGGTCTAGGGATCCCTGGGTGGCGCAGCCGTTTGGCGCCTGCCTTTGGCCCAGGGCGCGATCCTGGAGACCTGGGATCAAATCCCACATCTGGCTCCCGGTGCATGGAGCCTGCCTCTCCCTCTGCCTGTGTCTCTGCCTCTCTCTCTATCTCTCTCTCACTGCGTGCCTATCATAAAAAAAAAAAAAAAAAAAAAGAATATGGGTCTGTTCTAGTCATATCTCTAGGGCAGATCAAGGATGTTATGCCCCTAGGCTGTGCTTAGTGGTATGGTTAAACAAAAGGAAAGAAAATGGGAGGGGATCCCTGGGTGGCTCAGTGGTTTAGTGCCTGCCTTCAGCCCAGGGCGTGATCCTGGAGACCCAGGATCGACTCCCGCATCGGGCTCCCTGCATGGAACCTGCTTCTCCCTCTGCCTGTGTCTCTGACTCTCTCTCTCTCTCTGTGTCTCTCATGAATAAATAAATAAAATCTTAAAAAAAAAAAAAAAAAAGAAAATGGGAGGGAAGGAGCCTTCTGTGACCTGAAACCACAGTCATCATGGTGGCTATGTCTAAGATGACCTTAGTTTGGTTCACACAATATGGTTCAATCTAATATAAATGAATTGCAATTTCAATTTCAGTTGCAACATAATCAATTTCCCATTGATTGAAGTTGTTTCTATTTTTTTTGCCAATATAAAGAATGTTGCTATTAATAATTTTGTATTTCTATATGTCTTTGTACTAATAAGTCTTTAGGGTAAAAATATAGAACTCTAGGTTAAAGGGTATGGATATTTTAAATTTTGATAAAATAAACTGCCAACTTGTCTTCCATTAAGATTATGCCAATTTACACTCCCACCAATGTTCTCTGAGTTTTCTGGAAACTTCTGCAACATAGTATATACATTTTCCTCTTATGCCATATTGAGGCATAAGCATTTTAATGACTTGCCCAGATTTAGATCTAGAGGCAGAGCTGGGACTTGGCCCAAGAATTTTAGATTTACATCATTTCTTTTCACCATTTCATTTAGGTTTTCACTCATTTCCCACACCTGTTTTTTTGAGTTACACCAAAGTATATCTCAAGCTAATATCTTCTAGGTAGACTTCCCAAGTAACCAGACCTCTATGCTCACCTTTCATCTTCCTAATCTCTTACATGTAGAAACCTAATTTCTTTGGTTGTTGTTCTCATTGTTTTTCTAAGGGTTTCCTAAATTCCAGCTTGTTGAAGGCTGGTACTCTGTCAGTGTATCCCCACCTGCTTCCTCAACACCAAAGGCCAGGGCCTCTGGCACAGTATCAACAATAATTTGTTTATTGATTAATTAAATCTATTTTAAATTAATTGTGTATAGGAAGAAGATGTAATATTTATTGGGTATCTATTACATGGCAAGTATTGTGTGGTGCTGGGCAGTATCCAGTATGTCATATAATTTATTCTTCATGGTAACCCTGGAAGTAGGTAACCCTTCAACAAGAGAAGAGAAAGAAATATGAAGAGATTAAGCAACCTTCTCAAAGTAATTTGGAGTAAGATGTGGACAGAACTAGTATTCTTTTTTTTTTTTTTTTTTTTTTTTTTTAGATTTTTAAAATTTATTTGAGAGAGAGGCAGAGCATAGAGGGAAAAGCATAGAAGGATTAAAATGGTGGTGGTATGTCAGGGCAAACTGAGAGAGACTAAAGGACTTTGATGGTTGAAAAGATTTTGCCTAGGGGCACCAATAGAGCATGTGACTCTTAATCTCAGGGTCCTGAGTTCAAGCCCCACATTGGGTATGGAGCCAATTTAAGATTAAATAATAATATAATAATAATAATGATGATGATGATGATGATGATGAAATAAAAAAACAAAAGATTTTGCCTAGTGGAGATGAGTTCAGAAAAGCAAACTAGGAGAGGCACCTGGGGGATCCCCAGGTGGCTCAGCGGTTTAGCGCCTGCCTTCAGCCCAGGGTGTGATCCTGGAGACCCGGGATAGGGTCCCACATCGGGCTCCCTGCATGGGGCCTGCTCTCCCTCTGCCTGTGTCTCTGCCTGCCTCTCTCTCTCTGTGTCTCTCATGAATAAATAAATTAAATCTTTAAAAAAAAAAAAAAAAGAGAGGCACCTGGGTGGCCCAGACAGTTAAGTGTAAGACGCTTGATTTCAGCTCAGGTCATGACCTTGGGGTCATGGGATCAAGCCCCACATTGGGCTCAGTAGAGTCTGTCTCCCTCTGCTTCTCCTTCCACTTGCTCATTCTCTATGTCTAAAATAAATAAATAAAATCTTAAGAAAAAATAGAAAAAAAGGGCCACTGGGTGTCTCAGTTGGTTAAGCACCTGATTTTTTTTTTAAGATTTTATTTATTTATTCATGAGAGACATACAGAGAAAGAAAGAGGCAGAGGGAGAAACAGGCTCCATGCAGGGAGCCCGATGCGGCACTTGACCCCAGGTCTCCGGGATCACTCCCTGGGCTGAAGATGGTGCTAAACCGCTGAGCCATCCAGGCTGCCCAAGAACCTGATTTTGACTCGGGTCATGATCCTAAGGGTCCTGGGATGGAGCCCCCACTCCCACATCCCCCACCCCCTTGTCAGGCTCGCCCCTCAGCAGGGAGTCTACTGTTTCCCTCTCCCTCTTCCCCTCCCTCTGCTCATGCTCTCTCTGCCTCTCAAATAAATAAAAGCAATTTTAAAAAGGAGAAAAGGTTCGTGCCTGTGACTCAGCAGTTGAGCGCCCGCTTTCGGCTCAGGTTGTGATCCTGGAGTCCTGGGATCGAGTCCTGCATTGGGCTCCCTGCATGAAGCCTGCCTCTCCCTCTGCCTGTGTCTCTGCCTCTCTATCTGGGTCTCTCATGAATAAATAGATAAAATCTTTTTTTTTAATTAATTTATTTATTTATGATAGTCACAGAGAGAGAGAGAGGCAGAGACACAGGCAGAGGGAGAAGCAGGCTCCATGCACCGGGAGCCCGACGTGGGATTCGATCCCAGGTCTCCAGGATCGCGCCCTGGGCCAAAGGCAGGCGCCAAACCGCTGCGCCACCCAGGGATCCCGATAAAATCTTTTTTTAAAAAAATTTTAAAAATAAAGAAAAAGAAAAGGCTAACTGGGTATGAGTGTAATTCCACCTTTCCTGATAGCTTTGTGCCTAATAATTCAGAAGTCCAAGAGAATAACATGGTTCAATGCTTTTAATAAATTCTCTGTGTCCAACAGACTGAGAGATGTCTTGCTACTTCTGATGCCCATGCTGATCCCAGCTCTGACAGTAAACTTGGATGTGCCCTGGCAACTTTCCTTTCACTTTTTTTAAAAGATTTTATTTTTAAGTAATCTCTCCACCCCATATGGGACCCTAACTCAAGATCCTGAGATCAAGATCCATGTACTCTACCAGCTGAGTCAGCCAGGTGCTCCTCCCTTCACTCTTGATGGTACCTGCAGGGAGAGAATACCCAAGTTCTCCCTGTCCATCCTCCTCCTCAGTATTTTAGAAATTTTGATCCTGTCTTCTCCCACCTGCAGATTTGTCCATCTGGCCCAAACTTCCAAATCTTTCTAGATGCTCCTATACAGAAGCCTTCTCTATTTCCCTCGCTATTTTGCTTGTCTTTCTCTGGAGCTTTTCCAACTCCATAATCTTTCTTGTGGTACTCTATACAGACTACTTGTTGATTTTCACATGCTATTATCACTATGCTATTCATTACACAAAACTATGTATAGGATCCTGGAGTTAGTAGTATGCCATAGGGACTTCAGATTTAACCTAGCCTAGTTCCCCTCAATATACATATTGGAGACATTAGGACTTAGTCATAATCACTCCAGAAGCTGATGGCAGGTTCTCTCCATTTCCTACTCACTGCAAGCAATTGGTCTCTATCATATCACAGTTCACACTCTGTTCTTGAGAAGAAGTCCTAATATAGTTCTTCTTAAAGAGTAAAGGAGCAGAAGCAGTAGTAATCTGCACTATGGACTTGGGCCTAGAGTTTGGCCTTTCCTTCCTTCATAGAGGTAAGCTCAGTAGATGGTCAAAAGGCACACAAGAAGGATTGGCATTTGTCTTGTATGTAGAGGTAAAACTATGATTCTAGATGGTGGTGTTTCACTTCTAATACCCTTCTCTGATGACACCCAAAATTTTCCAAGCTTTTTAGAGAAAGTGTACTTTAGTCCCTATCTTAAGGGCTTGGTCTCTAGCTACCCTGAACTTCCTTTACTTGACCAAGATGAATTTTATCTAATGGTCAATGTTACTCAGAATGTGAGCTTGTAAACCTGGCCTGGAACTATGTGCAATCTGGATGTATTGCCGATTGTATGAAGATAAGAATGTACAGAATAGGGGTGCCTGGGGGGCTCAGTCGAGTAAGGGTCTGCCTTTGGCTCAGGTCATGATCCTGGGGTCCTGGCATGGAGCCCCATCACTGGGGAGTCTGCTCACTGGGAGTCTGCTTCTCCTTCTCCTTCTGCCACTCCCCCTGCTTGTGCTAATGCTTTTTCTCTCCCTGTGTCAAATAAATAAAATCTTTTTTTTTTTTTAAGAATGTACAGAATAGTAAAGAAATAGTTAACATTTCCTAGAGGCTGGTCAAAGAAGAAAGAGTTCAGGAGATCCTTACATCAAGAGATGTAAGATTGTTGCATTTACCATAATTGTGACAAGCTGAGAAGCACAGATGGTCAGCAAAAAGGTAAGTCTTATATCTATCAGTGGCTTAAAAGTCTTATGGGCTCAGACCTGTAATGTAAATGAATAAAGTTTATTGGTGAGATTTGTAGGAGCAGTGGAGAACTCTAGAAAACACACCTAATCTAAAGGGGGCAGCCAATATTCCATGTCAGCTGATGGTTGTTGCCATATAGGAAGGTAGGTCCAAATGTTTATAGATCTAATTTTTCAAGGAAATTCAGATATCTGAATTTTTATGTGAAATTGTTTAATTTTTAAATGCTGGCAACAAATCCAAATTGGGAGGGAAGAAGAAGAGAGGAAAAAATGAAAGAGAACCACATGCAGGCCAAGCAGAGCAACGATACAACCCAGGGTTTAGCAGTCTGTCACTCTGGCTTTATGCAGACTTCTTATCTTTTCCTAACAATTCAAGAGGTGTTTGGGAATTTATTTCAAGGTATACTCAGAACTGTATCAAATGCAGTCAGAATTTCTATTGCCCTGCCAATTCTTTAAATCTATTCATGCAGTTTTTATTGAGCACTTAACATGTGCAAAATCATCACTACATTTTACTTAAAATGAAATGTTAATTAATTACATGAAACAGATATAACTTCCATAATGGTCCACATGAGTCTGAGATACATACTTAATTTCAGCTGTTTTTAAAAAATATGATCACATATAAAGAAAATTCTTTTTTAAAACCTACCGGAGCATTACAATTCACCTCTGAATTTAAAAGGTTAATGGGAAAGTTTCAGAACATGAGGCATCCCTCTGTTTAAATGTAACACTTCTAAAAGAATTCAAGGGCAACCATCCTGAAAATCTACTCATTGGAGGCAATTTTGACCTCTGAATGGCTTCTATCCCAATAGAGGTCATCTATGACACCAAGCAGTACTCAAGTTCCTACTGATTCCAAAAAGAAAAAAAAAAAACAAAAAAAAAAACGTTGGGAATCTTGCCAGCTGATTGGGTGAGGAGTCACTAAACTATTCAACCCGGCTGAGGTTATCAACTGCTTGTGATTACATTTCAATATACATGTGTGAAACAATGTACGCCGTATCCTGCTTCGCACAGGAGATTTACTTGGCTTTCGTCACCCCCCGTCCCTTTTCCCCAGCCTTCTTCTGTACTCATCTCTCTCCCAATCTCCAGTTGTTGCACATTTAAGGAATGGCTACTTCCTTCTCTTTTCACTATTTCTCCTGCTCTTAATCGGGGTCGGACTTTTCAAACATGTTAACGTCTCTGCCGTCTCAGATTCTCCATACCCCTTACGCTCCCATCCCAAGGCCCACGCCCTCCCACCCCCCAGCCACATTCTAGAACCCGGACTCCTCTCCACTCCCCAAGCCTTAGCTTGGCCTAAAATGCGCTCAACTTCTCCCCGGCTGCGCACCCCTCCCCGCCGCCGCGTTCCTCCCCCGGCTGGCAGCCTCAGCCATTCCAGAAATTGACAAAGAAGTTGCAGAGGGAGTGCCACTTCTCGGCGCAGTAGGTCTCCGTGAGCTTCGCGTTCTCGTCCAGCCCGTCGGGCTCGGGCCGGGTCCCCAGAGGTCGCTCCACTCCCGGGTCGGAGGCCGCCTTCCTCTTGCCGGCTTTGGACTTCTCGGAGGGCTTCCCCCTGGGAGACGCGCTCGCGGGAAGGCGGGCCGCTGTGGCAGAGCCGGGGGCGGGCTCCCGGGGCGGCCCGCGGCTCCCGGCCCGGGGCTTGGGATCCCGGGCGAAGCCGGCCGCGGTGGGGCGCGCCGGCGAGGACGCGCGGGGCACCAGGCGCAGCTCGGCGCCGTGGCCCTCCTTGCCCGCGCACAGGCGAGCCTTGAGCGGAGCGGGGTCGCGGCACGGACGCCGCTTCCTGCGCAGCCCGCCCAGCACCTGCTTCCAGTAGTGCGAGCCGCGGGCGGCGTAGGCGGCGCAGCGCTCGGGCTCGCCGCGGTAGGCGCACTGCTGGCGCGCGCCGGCGGGGTCCCGGCAGCGCAGCGCCAGCTCGCTCCCCGCCGCGGGCCCCGGGGCGCGCAGCAGGAGCTGCCAGCTGCACGCGTGGCGCTCGGGGCTGACGAAGCGGCCGGACGAGCGGCCCGCCGGCCCCGGGGCAGGCTCGGCCACGCGGCCCGCCAACCCCTTGTCTCTCCGGGCGGCCACGACGAGGCAGCCAGCCAGCAGCAGCAGCTGCAGCAGCAACAGCGAGAGCGACGCTCCCAGCCTCAGAGGCCTCATGGTCCGCGGGTCCGCGCTCAGCTCCGGTTTTGCGGGACGCCCGGGCGCTTCAGAGGCGGCAGGGCCGGGAGGGCAGCATCCCTGGGACCTGGGGACAGACGCAGAGACTGCTGCTGCAAACGCATCGACGACTTCCCCTTCCCGTGCGGTCTAGACGCTGGTTTGCAGCGGGCAGCAGCAGCCTGAGAGAGACCCTCTGAGAAAACCGCCGTCTAAAGATCGTTTTATATCTTTTCGAAAAGCAATGCGAAGACAAAACAAAGCGATGCCTGAAAATTGCCACCTCCACCCCTCCTTTCTTCACCCTCCAATAAACTATCTACAAAATCGTTTCAAATTATGCTTGGGAAACATACATTTTTACTGCACTTTGAACTTACCGAGTCCCAGGAGAGGTGGTGGAGCCCTATTAGGGCAGAGGGAGCGACCACACCGGAAATTAGTCCGCTTTAGCCGGTTCCCCGTGAATGAGCGGGTTATGAATGGGACAGGAGGGGAGGGGCCTCCCCCCCACCGCCCGCCCTCCGGGACTTCCCTCACACCGAGAGATTTCCCACCCCCAGCACCACGCACACGCAACCCCAAGTGTAAAATGCAAGTGACACTGTGACATGAAATAGAAGTCTTGGATTTAGCTTTCAATGTTTCAAATAATCACGCAAATTTTAGCAAGTCATTCTTTTCTTTCCCTTTACATATTTAATCATCCGAATATGAAGTTAAAGAGAAAGATCCGAAATTTAAGAGTTAAACAAAAATTTCATGTTAGAAACAAAACAACTGTCAATATTCTAAACCAAACACTACACTCTCTTCTTCATATCATTCTGAGTTCTGTATTTTCACCCAGGTCTTTCTTATCCTAATAATAGAATCCTAATTTTAATAACTACTTTCTACTAATAATAATATATCCTGGTTTGCTAATATAGCATAGTGTCCTGCAGTTCACCCAGAGGTGGGCCTTTGGGCTTTTGGTTATTTTTAGGTATTATAAGTCAATTATAAACTGTTTGCAAAGATTAGAAGTTTAAAAATATAATTTATTGGATTATAGTTACAAGGTAAAATTACCAATTAAATGTTGTGATCTTTAAGACATTGTGTTCTTGAATCTCGAAAATTTTATATTTAAGCAAAGCTTAAAATATTCCATCATCTTTTAAAAAAATGTTCTCAGTAACAAATGTGAGGGGTTTTTTTTTTTTTTGGTTTCAAGAGTTGTTATACTGTTACAATTGTTTTATATATGTATTTTCCTAAAATAATTACCCAAGATGTCAAGAAGTCTCATTATATTTTCTAATGTTTTGTTGCAGACTATATTTTCTATTACTGACCTCACTTTAGATATCGTATTTAACAGTATAATTTGATTACTACTTTAAAAATCAAAATATTGGGGAACCCTGAGTGGCTCAGCGGTTTAGCGTCTGCCTTTGGCCCAGGGCACGATCCTGGAGTCCCGGGATCGAGTTCCACGTCAGGCTCCCGGCATGGGCCTGCTTCTCCCTCCTCCTGTGTCTCTGCCTCTCTCTCTCTCTCTGTGTCTATCATAAATAAATAAACCTTTATAAAAATAAAAATATTTCAGAACTAGAAGAATGTATTTAAATATATATTAGCATAAATTAAATCTATAGTAGGGTATATTGACCTAAGGAAGGATATTTTTTACTCCTCTGGTGAGATCAGAAAGATTAAATGATTTCCAAGGTCACACATCATCTAGTGATAAAGCCACATGCCACCTTTCAGTGATCAATAATCTTTACATTTCAGCTTTATATTACACTACTGTCACTTTTAAAGTTAATTATGTTTTTGTTACATCAATCTGATCTATAACGAAAAGCAATTAGTATCTATGAAGTTAACAACTAGTAATATAAGTTTCATAAACAAGAGTAGCTTATTATGTACTTCAAAGATGAAAACATTCTCTTTCCCAGAAAACTGTATTTGTACTAGTAAAGCACTGATGAGGAGAGTTAAGGTTTTTGTCTTGTTGCTCTGGTTTTACTTACTGTTACCAGCTACCAAACTGAATTGGAATAGTTTTGCAGCTAAAGAGTGACATCTTGTGACATTCTGCACTAATTACAATGAAAAAGTTCATTGTCTGAAAAGTCATAATCATTGAGAGATATTCCAGAGACCAAGTTTTCTGTCAGAAACATTATTCCCCAAGGAAAATGGACACACAGATGTGCTATGCCACATCAGAAAGAGGTAATGTCTTACCACAAGTTACATTTTATTTTATTTTAAGATTTATTTCTTTATTTTGAGAGAGAGAGAGTGTGAGCACAAGCCATGGAGGGGTGAGGTGGGCAGAGGCAGAGGGAGAGAGTATGAAGCACATTCCACCTGAGGCCGACATGGGCTCCACCTCACATCCCTGAGATCATAACCTAAGCTGAGGTCAGAGTGGGTTGCTCAACCGAGAGAGCCACCCAGGTGCCTCCCACAAATTACTTTTTATAAACTGTAGTAAAATATACATATCACAAATTTTACTATTTTAACCATTTTTCAATGTGCAGTTAAGTGGCATTAAGCGCATTCACACTGTTGTGCAACCATCAGCACCATTCAGCTCCAGAACATTTTTATCTTCCAAATGTACCCGTTAAACCTTAACTCCTTATGCCTTCCTTCCTCCTTCCTTCAACATTCTGTTTCTGTGGATTTGACTACTCTAGGCACCTCATAGAAGTGGACTTATACCATATTTGTCCTTTCTGACCAGCTTCTTTCACTTATGTCTTCAAGGTTATTCCATGTTGTAGCATTTGTCAGAATTTTCTTCCTATTTAAGACTAATAATATTCCATTGTATGTATGTACCACATTTTGTTTATTCATCAATCAATAGGTTCTTGAGTTACTTCCACCTTTTGGCTCTTGTGAATAATGCTGCTCTGAATCTGGCTGTACAAATATCTATTTGAGTTCCTGCTTTCAATTCTTTTGGGTATACACTTAGAGTGGAATTAGTGGCTCATATGGTATTTTATTTTTAACTTTTCAAGGAAGCTCCATACTGTTTCCTATAATGACTACACCATTTTACATTTCCGCCAACCGTGCACAAGTGTTCCAATTTCTTCAATCCTTAGCAATACTTGTTATTTATTGTTTGTTTGCTTACTTGATTTTGTTTTTATAATAGCCATCCTAATGGATGTAAGTGATATCTCATTGTGGTTTTTTAAAAAAGATTTTATTTACTTATTCATGAGAGACACCGAGAGAGAGAGGCAGAGACACAGGCAGAGAGAGAAGCAGGCTCCATGCAGGGAGCCTGAGGTGGGACTCCATCCCGGGACTCCAGGATCACGCCCTGGACCAAAGGGTCATTGCTGAGCCACCCAGGCATCCCTCATTGTGGTTTTAATTGGCATTTCTCCAGTGACTAATGATGCTGAGCATTTTTTTTCACCTGCTTATTGCCCATTTGTATCTCTTCGTTGTAGGATGTCTGTTGAAGTCCTTTGCCCATTTTTTAATCAGGTTGTTTTGTTGTTGAATTGTAGGAGTTCTTTATATATTCTAGATATTAACCTCTTTTAAAAAATTTTAAAAGAAAAAGATTAAAAGATTTTATATTTATACATGTATTTTTAAAGATTTATTTGTTTGAGAGAGCACAAGCAGGGGGGGAGCATTGGGAGAGGGAGAAGCAGGCTGCTGGCTGAGCAGGAAAGTGGATGCAGGGCTCCATCCCAGGACACTGAGATCATGACCTGAGCTGAAGGCAGATGTTTCAGCTGAGCCACCCAGGCACCCCTAAAGATTTTTAAAAATAATTTCTATACCCAACATGGGGCTCAAACTCACAGCCTGAGCTCAAGAGTTGTATGCTCCACCGACTGAGCCAGGCAGGAGCCCCTAAATATTAACCTCTTATGAATATATGACTTGCAGTATTTTCTCCTATTCAGTAGGTTGCCTTTGATGTACAAGAGTTTTATTTTTTTTCAGTTGTTTTTTTGCAGTCTGTATGCAGTTTTTTCTTTCTTTTTTTTTTATTGGTGTTCAATTTACCAACATACAGAATAACCCCCAGTGCCCGTCACCCAATCACTCCCACCCCCCGCCCTCCTCCCCTTCCACCACTTCCACCATCCCAGAGTTAGCAGTCTTTACGTTCTGTCTCCCTTTCTGATATTTCCCGCACATTTCTTCTCCCTTCCCTTATATTCCCTTTCACTATTATTTATATTCCCCACATGAATGAGAACATATGTTTGTCCTTCTCCGACTGACTTACTTCACTCAGCTGTACAAGAGTTTTAAATTTTGAAGTAGTCCAAAGGAAGACATTTTACACTTGATCTTAGCCAAAAGGCTGAGAAGCGATTTTTTTTAAAGACTTTATTTATTTATTCATGAGAGAGAGAGAGAGAGAGAGAGGCAGAGACACAGGCAGAGGGAGAAGTAGGCTCCATGCAGGGAGTCTGATGCGGGACTCAATCCTGTGACTCCAGGATCACATCCTGAGCCAAAGGCAGACGCTCAACCGCTGAGCCACCCAGGTGTCCCAGGAAGACATTTTAAAAAATATTATGATGTGAGATGTGTAAGGAAGCATGAAATAGATGTTTTAATATTGATTTAAAAATAATCTTGTTTGCATCAGTGTTCCAACATATCTGTTTGGATTCATACCATATGCTGCCTAATAGTTTAGAATGGGGTGAATTTCTTGATAATTTCAGTGATTAACTTCTTAGTCCTTCCTTGAGAATAATATGAAAGAAATATATTATCATGAGGAACTATGTAGCATCTCCTTGCCTTCTTCTCCCAGAGAAAATTAACTGCAGCACCTGACCCAACAAACTTCTGTGTTGCCTAAGTCTCCTGCCTCTTGGTTTCTCCCTTTTCTTTCCTTCTTTCTTTCTTTTTTCCTTCTTCCCTCCCCCTTTCCACCCTCCCCCTTTCTTTTTTTTAAAGTAATCTCTGCACACAATGTGGAACTTGAACTCACAACCTTGAGATCAAGAGTCACATACTCTACTGACTGAGCCACCCAGGTGCCCCAGAATAAATTAAATGTAATATAGCCATATAATGGGATACCAACAGCAGTAATTAAGTAAATTAACTAGATCTACATATGCCAATATGGATGAAATTCAAAACTGTAAGTAAAAAAAAGCAAGATGCAGAACAATATTTACAATACCACATTTCTATAAATTCTAAAAACTATACTTACAAAGCAATACTATTTGTATTCTTAAATCATGAATTATTTTAAATTTACAGAAAAATACAGAGAAAAAAATCTATGCATGGACTTCTCCCTCAGGTTTAACATATGTTAATATTTTACCATATTTGCTTCAGATAAGTTTTCGAGAAATTAAAGATGTAATTGAGGTCTTTTATTCCTCTCCAATCCCATTCTCCTCCCTGTCTTCCCAGAAATAACTTATGAAATTTGTGTATGTACTTCCTGTCCATGTTTTTTTCATTTTTCTACATATATGTGCATCCATAAACAATAAAAAGCAGTCTTTATAAGCTCATTTTTAATTAATTAACTTTGTTTCCAAGATCTAGTTCATTCTATGAAAATCCATTATTCACTTC
This sequence comes from Canis lupus dingo, assembly GCF_003254725.2. Lineage (NCBI taxonomy): Eukaryota > Metazoa > Chordata > Mammalia > Carnivora > Canidae > Canis > Canis lupus. The sequence goes on from NC_064270.1 coordinate 6,485,180, forward strand.
TTTCATGCCACCCAGGTGTCTCAATAAAATAAAAATCTTAAAAAAAAAAGAATTAGTGGAAGATTTTTTTCTTTCTTTCTTGAGGCAAACACTACCTCTTACTGCTTTGTTATCATGGATGTATGACACTTGGAGGTGAAGCAACCATCTTTCCAGTTCTCCCAGTAAAGCTTGTCTCAGAAGAAGCTGACTTTATTTTCATCTCCTGGGTGGTCTAAGGGCAATTCCAACCCAATGGTTTGCCAATGGTTAGTTTAGTTACGGGTGTGTGACCTAATTCTGCACACTTTGTGAAGTTTGCTGTCACCTTCTAAGAAAGTTCTTTCCTGCTTTTAAAAGAGACTCATGGAAAGCTAATCTTTCCCCTATCCCACATTGTCCTCTTCTATGTTTTCCTTTTACAATGTACAAATTTTATGGTTTAGTGAATTCAAGTTTACTTATTTTTTTTCCAATGGTAAATATAAGATGGTGCATTAAGAAATACTTTCCTACCCAGGTCAAATATTCTTTAATATAGTTACTGATAGTTTCAGAGTTCATTTTCAGAGTTCTATTTTTTCTTTTTCTTTTTTTTTTTAAGATTTACTTATTCTTCAACAAAGCAGGAAAGAATATACAATAGAAAAAAAAGTCTCTTCAACAAATGGTGTTGGGAAAATTGGACAGCCACATGCAAAAGAATTAAACTGGACCACTTTCTTACACCATACACAAAAAGAAACTCAAAATGGATGAAAGACCTAAATGTGAGACAGGAATCCATCAAAATCTTAGAGGAGAACACAGGCAGCAACCTCTTTGACTTCAGCCACAGCAACTTCTTGCTAGACACGTCTCCAAAGATGAGGGAAACATAGGCAAAAATGAACTATTGGGACTTCATCAGGATAAAAGGCTTTTGCACAGCAAAGGAAACAGTCGACAAAACCCAAAGACAACCTACAGAATAGGAGAAGATATTTGCAAATGTCTGATCAGATAAAGGTCTAGTCTATAAAAAACTTATCAGACTCAACACCCAAAAACCAAATAATCCAGTCCAGAAACGGGCAGAAGACATGAACAGATATTTCTCCAAAGAAGACATACAAATGGGGATCCCTGGGTGGCGCAGCGGTTTGGCGCCTGCCTTTGGCCCAGGGCGCGATCCTGGAGACCCGGGATCGAATCCCACATCGGGCTCCCGGTACATGGAGCCTGCTTCTCCCTCTGCCTGTGTCTCTGCCTCTCTCTCTCTCTGTGTGACTATCATAAATAAATAAATAAAATCTTTAAAAAAAAAAAAAAAAAGACATACAAATGATTAACAGACACATGAAAAAAAATGCTTAACTATTAAGCATCAGGGAACTAGAAATCAAAACTACAATGAGATACCACCTGACACTAGTCAGAATGGCTAAAATTAACAAGTCAGGAAATGACAGATGTTGGTAAAGATGTGGAGAAAGGGGAACCCTCTTATACTGCTGGTGGGAATGCAAGCTGGTACAGCCACTCTGAAAAACAGTATGGAGGTTCCTCAAAAACTTAAAAATAGAGCTACCCTATGACCAGCAATTGTACTACTAGGTATTTACCCAAAGGATGCACACACACACACACACACACACACACACACACACACAATGGAATATTACTCAGCCATCAGAAAATGAAATCTTACCATTTGCAATGATGTGGATGGAACTAGAGGGTATTATTCTAAGCAAAATAAGTCAACCAGATAAAGAATTATCATATGATCTCACTCATAATTCCCTAATTATGTGGATATATTATATGATATGGATTCATATCATAATTCCATTCATGTGGAATTTAAGAAACAAAATAGAGGATCATAGGGGAAGGGAGGGAAAAATAAAATAATATGAAATCAGAGAAGGAGACAAACCCTCTTAACTCTTAACTATAAGAGACTCTTTTTTTTTTTTTAAGAGACTCTTAACTATAGGAAATAAACTGAGGGTTGCTAGAGGAGGTGGGTGGGGGGATGGGCTAACTGGGCGATGATGGGTATTAAGTAGAGTATTTGATGTAATGAGCACTGGGTGTTATATGCAACTGATGAATCACTAAACTCTACCTCTGAAACTAATAATACACTATATGTTAATTGGATTTAAATTTAAAAAAATTATACCCCCCAAAGTGATTTATTTATTTATTTATTTATTTGAGAGAGAGAGAGAAAGTTCAGGGGGAGGGGCAGAGAGATAGTCTTAAGCAGACTCTGCATTGAGCGTGGAGCCCAATATGGGGCTCAGTCTCAGGACCCTGAGATCATGACCACAGCCAAAATCAAGAGTTTGATGCTTAACAGTGCTACTCAGGTGCCCCATCTTTTCTTTCTTTTTTAAAAAGGTTTTATTTATTTATTCATGAGAGACACACACGAGATAGAGGCAGAGACACAGGAAGAGGGAGAAGCAAGCTCCATGCAGGGAGCCCGATGCGGGACCTGATCCTGGGTTTTCTTACCTTTTTTTTTTTTTTTTTTAAAGCTCTATGCCCAATGTGGGGCTTGAACTCACAACCCTGAGATCAAGAATCTCATGCTCTACTGACTGAACCAGCCAGGTGTCCCTGGAGTAGAACTTTTTCTAGTTTTAGTAGAAAAGTTTTCATCTTTAGATCTCTAATCCATCTGAGATTTCTTTTGGGATATGGTATGAAGTAGAGATTTGATTTTTCCCCTGTACGTGGAGAGCCAATTGTCCAATATTCTTTGTTCAATAGTTTGTTCTTTTGCCATTGATTTTTTTTGTCCTCCACAGTTCCATCTTTATTATTATTATTTTTTATATTTTATTTATTCATGAGAGACACAGAGAGAGGCAGAGACACAGGCAGAAGAAGAAGCAGGCTCCATGCAGGGAGCCTGATGCAGGACTTGATCCCAGGACCCCAGGATCATGACCTGAGCCGAAGGCAGACGCTCAACCACTGAGCCACCCAGGTGTTCCCTACATTTCCCTATTTAATATAGCATTTTGCACCATATACATTAGTGAAATTTTGAAACAGACAAAAAGGACTTTAGCCAAACTCCCCTTCCTCTTCCAGCTTTATTGGACAGTTTAAAATTACATTTCTATTTTCTAGGACTTCAGTTGCTTTTGCTATCTGACTTTTAAAAACTGAAACACAGTGGTCTAAATGATATAGTATACAAAAATAGCATCTTGATTTCTGTGAAAATGCATTTCTCTGAAATTCCTGAATAACTCCAAATTATGCTAACTCTGAGCATGAATGTTTACTCTAGGTTTTAGATTTAGTCTTTCAACAAATGTGTTCCAAACTTTTGCCATCACCTTATATATATTCAGCCTCAATGCTGTGATGAAGTTGTTCCTGTTTAGGCCTTTATCTCGATTGTTCTCACACACCCATTAACACGTTTGTCTTTTTTTTAATATTTTGTTTATTCATGAGAGGCAGAGAGAGAGGCAGAGACATGGGCAGAGGATGAAGCACGCTCCCTGTGTGGAACCTGATGTGGGACTCAATCCCAGGACCCTGGGATCATGACCTGAGCTGAAGGCAGACACTCAACCATTGAGCCATCCAGTCATCCTCACATTTATCGTTGTATTTTATCCACTCAACTGTATGTTCTATATAGGGCCTGATATAGATGTTACTTGATATTATTTAATAGCTACTGAGGTCAGACAATATAAGGCCATCATTATGCTAAAATTAGAGCTATTTATGGAAGCTCATACATACTTCCAGGATTGGTTTTACCTCCTACACAGGAACATGTTCAAAAAACCCAGAACAGGCTTACTGGTCTGATTCAACTCTTCCCATTCGTAGGAAATATCAGAAAGGGAGACAGAACATGGAAGACTCCTAACTCTGGGAAACGAACTAGGGGTGGTGGAAAGGGAGGAGGGCAGGGGGTGGGGGTGATTGGGTGGCGGGCACTGAGGGGGGCACTTTTTAAAAAATTTCTATTTATTTATGATAGTCACACAGAGAGAGAAAGAGAGGCAGAGACACAAGCAGAGGGAGAAGCAGGCTCCATGCACCGGGAGCCCGACGTGGGATTCGATCCCGGGTCTCCAGGATCGCGCCCTGGGCCAAAGGCAGGCGCTAAACCACTGCGCCACCCAGGGATCCCTGAGGGGGGCACTTGACAGGATGAGCACTGGGTGTTATTCTGTATGTTGGCAAATTGAACACCAATAAAAAATAAATTTATTATTACAAAAAAAAAAGTCAAAAAAGAAAAAAACAAAACAAAAAAAAACTCTTCCCATTCATCAAAGCCTATTCACCAGTGGGGCAGAAAGAGAGTTCTTTAACAAAGCATTATCCATAACACCTCTAGCAAACTAAACATGAAACTTTTTTGGGTTTTGTTTTGTTTCGTTGGTTTGTTTTGTTTTGGTACTTAAATGTAGAAAGATGACTTTTTTCTGTTTTTTTTTTTTAGTTAATTACTTAATTAATTAATTAATTTTAAAGCCTTTATTTATTCATTCATGAGAGAGAGAGAGAGGCAGAGACACAGGCAGAAGCAGAAGCAGGCTCCATGCAGGGAGCCTGATGTGGGACTCGATCCCGGGGCTCCAGGATCACACCCTGGGCCGAAGGCAGGTGTTAAACCACTGAGTCACCCAGAGATCCCTGTTTCCTCCTTTTATATGGCAAGCAAAACTTCCTGGCCTAGGAGTAGACTCTATCTCTTTTTCCAGTGAGAGGATTCAGAAAAAATAATACAACCATCAATCAGAAAAAGGAAGAGCAATAAAGGAAAATAATAAAGCTGTGGCTTCAATGGTGCATTCCTTTACGAGGTGCCCTGGCTCACCACAGTGATAACAGTTGACTTCATTTGTTCTGCTGCAGTTGATGGCTATGTGACCAGTTTCACCACACCTTTAGCACTTCACTTTGGAGCAGTCTTTTTGTTTGTTTGTTTGTTTGTTTTTTAATTTTTTTTATTTATTTATGATAGTCACACACACAGAGAGAGAGGCAGAGACACAGGCAGAGGGAGAAGCAGGCTCCATGCACCGGGAGCCCGATGTGGGATTCGATCCCGGGTCTCCAGGATCCCACCCTGGGCCAAAGGCAGGCGTCAAACCGCTGCGCCACCCAGGGATCCCTGGAGCAGTCTTTTTGAATGTGTCCAAAATGTCCACAAGAATAGCACTTCTGGGCAGCTCCCGTGGTGCAGCGGTTTAGCGCCGCCTGCAGCCTGGGGTGTGATCCTGGAGACAGACCCTGGATCGAGTCCCATGCCGGGCTCCCTGCATGGAGCCTGCTTCTCCCTCTGCCTGTGTCTCTGCCTCTCTCTCTCTTTATCTCTCATGAATAAATAAATACATAAATAAATAATCTTAAAAAAATAAAATATTAAAAAAAAAGAATAGCACTTCTGCTTATCCGCATGGTCACAGTCATGAGACAAATGGCCTAGTTTGCCACAGTGGTAGCAGCATTGCTCTTTCTCTTTCAGGCTCCTGGCAGTCCTTGATCATGAGGCCACCTCTAGTGCAATTACAGGAGGCATCCTTTTGAAGATCACAATTCTTGGAAGATAACCAGACTTACCACAGTGATAACAGGTGTCTGGAAGAGATAAGGAAACAAACTGGAAATCTCTATTGGAGGTAAAACCACCTCTGCCATGACTTCTCATTCCATGACCACAGCCTCCACCAGTAGAGCATTCCGGGGCCCAATAGCTAGATGGTCCACACTTGAAACATTTGTTGCTGCTCATGACTGCAGTTAGATCTTAGGTGTCTGAGCAGGCCGGCAGTGGTGGAGGTGCAGACACAGGCCCAGGGAAGGCCTGCCATTGATTTTTGAAACCACCTTTCTGTTGGTAAAAAATAATGGCTACTATTTATTTAGCACTTACTATTTTTAAGTGTATCATGTATTGTTCATTTAATCCTTACTATAACTTTAGAGAGCACAGGAGCACAGGTGCATGATCCTATTATTTAAAATTCCAAAACTGAGAAGAGTCTAAAAACCATATTTAAAAATTTGCATTTGGCAGCAAAGTCAGACCTGAATTAGCTTGCAGTTATTCATAGTCTTTGATTTATTCCTCTTAGTATGGCTATTCATACATTTGTAAATGTATTTGATCATAGGGTACTGTCCTAGAAGCTGCTGGGGTGTAACAAGGTATATGCACTGGATTACTAAATCCAATCAAAATCTAAAACCTATATCTGAATCTAAAAAAAGCTTTAAATTCAGAAAACCATCTGGCAGGTGGTTTCAAATAACACATTATGGACCAGTATGATGATCATCACCATTTCACAGATGAGGACATTGAGACATAAAAGTTAAGTCACTCGCTAAAGGTCACATAGTTGACAAAAAGAAAAATTGATGTAGTTAATAGTATTTTTGCATACTTATTGTGCCAGTCACTTGGTTAAATGCATTTTATTAATTATCTCACTTAATACTATCACCCTATGAGGTCCTATTATAATCCCCATACCATATCACAGGTGAAGGAACTGAAACTTACAAATGTTATACAACTCCGCTGGACACAGAACTGTTAACTGTGGTGAGGAAGGATTTAAAAACAAGACAGTCTCACATCAATATATTTGATTATTACATTGTCCCTTACAAAACTATTATACCAGCCATTTCCTCTCTTCTAAATGTCATTTAGAACTATGTATCTACTTACCTCTTGGATATTAAAGAGTAAGATTTTGTATATATATTTATATCAGATCATTTTATTCAAATGTTAATACTCTTCTATGACTTTCTACTGTATAAAATCCAAATTTTTTACAATGGCCCCTTTTCCCAGTTTACCTCCCCACACAGCAGACTTCTCTTAGGCATTTATACTAGGTGTATCTTCTACCTTGAAATCTCCCCAGATCTTCCCACAGCTGGCTCCCTCCGGTCATTCAGGCCTCAGGTTAAGTGCCTCCTTGATTTCTCCCTAACTACCAAATAAAGAGTCTTTAATCATCTTATTATCCAATCATTCTGTTTTACATGGAATATAAACATGATATTTTGTTTATCTGTTTACTCTTTTTCCTTCCATTAGGATGGAAGTTCAACCAAAGTGGGCATCCTGTCTGTTTTGGGTTCTTTTGAAGCACCAATCTCTAGTAGAGTTCAGCAAGCGGTAGGTACTTAATTTTGGCTGAATAAATGAATGTAGTACATAATTAGTTAAGTAGCACCTATGTTTAGCTTCAGTGGTGGGAAAGATATTGAGAAGGGGTGTGTGTGTGAGAAGACTATGAAATGTGAAAATACTTGATCATCAGCTTAATCAGATTTTGTCTAACAGTACAAACAGTGCCTAGCAAAGTCTGACACAGAGTAGGTGCCAAATAAATATTTGTTGAATGAATGAACAACAGTAAATATTACTAGCTTGGATTGTGAGCAAATTACCTAAACTTTCTGAGTTTAGTTTCCTCACCTCTAAATTGAAGATTAATGGGGTGCCTGGCTAGTTTAATCGGTAGGGCATGTGACTCTTAATCTCAGGGTTGTGAGTTTGAGGCCCATGTTGGGTATAGAGATTATTTAAAAAATAAAATCTTAAGAACATAAATTGAAGATTAAAACTTACTTTACAGGGCTGGCCTAGGAATTTTATGAGGTAATGCATGCCAAAACGCCTACCACATAGCAGGCACTTGTTAGTTTCTTTTCACTTCCATTTATGTACTACTTCATGGTTTACAAAGCTCTTGTAAACTCTCCGAGATGCATGGTCTCATTTTATTTCCATAACCTTCTAGAGTACTTCTCACCAGCTTCGTTTTATAGATGAAAACCAGACTCAAGAGACATAGATTCTTCAGGTAATGAAAAGCCAGAGGATAAGTTTTATAAGCAGAGTGACATGACAAAAAGCAGTGTTTTTTGTATATTTATCTGTTAATGACCTCTAAGATGGGCTTGAATGAAGCTGAATACTTTGACAGTTATAAAAATCAAAATGTTTAAAAGCCTAATGAATTAAGCGACTCAATAGCCAGATAAGCCACAAAAAGGGGGGGAAGGGTTGGGAATTTTCATATCTGGTTGAGAAATTATGGTACCTACAACATAAACAACCAAGAAATTAAACTTGATTTCGAAAATGGTGAGCAGATCTTCCCTACGATAGCTATGCATAATTTCTGGCGAATATGGCAAACACTGGAGCCGTGTTCTAAGTGCCATTGGAGATCTTTCTCAATTTCTGGCATCGCCACCCGGAGTTGAGCATCCTAAGGTCTTCTGGATCCTGTTTTCCCTAGCAGTCTGGTGGGACGAGGATCAGGGCAGTGAGGAATTGGAAACCTAGGTTTTGAACTTCCAGAACCTTGGCTAAGTCGCCTTTTTTCCTCCTCTAGGAAATAGGAGTCCCTTATTTATCCTTCCTGCCTCGATAACGACAGATAGCCACACTTTTTTTCAAGCGAACGCCGCCAAGCAGAAATCACTCGCTCTCCTTCCTCTCAGTCGCGCGCAGCGGAGGCCCTGGCGGTGAGCTGACGTCACTTCCGGCGCGCTGACGCTCAGTTCAGCGTGCCGACGCCTGCGTCAGCAAAGAGCGGGGCTGGGGGCCCCCGGTTTGAAGTCGTGCGGGTCGGACGACTGCCGCCTCCGCCGCCGCCTCAGACCCCTGCTCCCCGGCCGCAGCGGGGGCGAATTCGGGCAGGCGGTGGGGCAGATGCTCAAGGGCCCGCGGCGGGACGCCCCGCGCCGCACCGGCCGCTCCCCTCTGACCGCGGCCTGGGCCTGCGCCGCTCTGCTGTCTGGAAACTAGCGCCTCAGCGGCGCGGCGCGGCGCGGCGCGGCGCGTAGCTCGCGGGGAACCCCGAACCGCCGGCGCCCGGCCATGGCGGTCTCCAGGTGGGTCTCGCTCCTGACGAGCGGACGGGAAGGTGGTCCAGGCGAGGCACGTTCTCCTCTCGGCGCCCCCACTCCTAGAAAGGAGCGGTTCCCATTGTCACTGGGCTCGGGCGCCTTCTTTCACAGACTTCGGAGTTCGCCCCCTCAGTCTCTGAGGGTTTGGGCTCCAGTTACTCTTGGTAAATCGGCTCAAAAACGTCTTTTTCTCGTGCCCTGTGCCACGCTAGAGCTAGTTTTTCGCTTTCCTCACCATGCTTCTCTTGTCTGGTTTCTCTTCCCTCTTTCAGTTCTGGATGGAGCCTGTTACCCTCTCGGTGTTCTAAGGCTGATCCCTAACCTCCATTTCATGGGAAAACTTGGTAGTAACTGTCGAGATCTGGGAGATTTGAATTACTATTATCTAAGTGAGCTTCTCATTATGTTAGAAACTATTTATGGCTTTAAGGATACGGACTTTCCTGAGGACTTTTTTCATACAGTGTAATTTTTTTGTTTAGCAGTAAACATTCAGTCGTCAGCATTGTTTTTGGCAAGTTATTATATTATTACTAACCTTCTTAGCTAAGGCGTGAAAGATGTCACAGATCTTAAGTTATTTTAAAATGTTGCCTGTCAACAGGAACGTCTAGGAAAACTGTAGAAAAGCCAACAAGACGTCGTGATTGGGAGGAAAATCCTTACCTCCAATATAATAAGAATGGTGGGAAACCTTTTTGTTAGAGGTTTTATTTTTGGAAATATAAGTACGAGATAGTCTCTCTGATAGCAGTTAGGAATCACCAAGTTCACTAGAGTTGATGAGGTAAGTTTTGATGAGAACTGGTCTTTCTATCACATAGACTAAAGGAGGCAAACAAATAGTTCAGAAAACAAATAGTTTTCATTCATTTTTCACAATTGAGTACACTTCTTGACATTGTCGGTGGACATCATGGGTGCTCAAGCTCTGTTTTCCAAGCCAAAAGGATAACCCATCTCCTCACCGACTCCCTAGATAACTGATGAAATAGTGTGTGGAAGTCCATGGGAGTTGGTTTAAGGGGGTTGCTAGTATCTGTAGTAGGGAGCGTCTAGTTTTTATTTCATATGTTAATTGAATCCAGTCATTGTGAGGAAATTCTTGTTTTGTGATATATAAAATTGCCTTGAGAGAGTAAAGTGGTCTTTTAGCTTTTTGCAAATACTGAAAGGTGTATCTTCTAATTTGTGACCTCCCATATAAATATATGTTATAAATACACCGATACAGCAACTTAGTAAGAGATTTATTAGGGGATACATTGTTTAAGAGATTAAGTAGCTCCTGGGGCACCTGCCTGGCTCAGTTAGTGAAGCATGCTCTTGATCTAGGGGTCGTAAGTTCAAGCCCCACGTTGGGTAGAGAGTTTACTTATTAAAAAAAAATAAAATAAAATAAAAAGAATGAATAGCTCTTGAAATTCCTTTTAGAGCAGACTGTTTTCACAGTATTGGATTTAGTTTTATAGAGACAAACCGAAGTATTTAAAAAGAAACTAATCTGCTTGGCCTTTGCTAATCTATTTACAGAAGTTGAGGGCATGCAAGTTTCTGAATGAATGAGTTGGGTTTTGAAGGCTATTGCCTTTTATTCTTCACATTGGATTTCAAAGAGTAGTGCTCTTTTTTTATGAGGATTCTAATTTTGCCAAAATCCTGTTAAATTCTTAAAAAGAAAAAAAAAAAGCCTATCATGGTTATTTATGTAAACGCTACTACTCCTGTGTATATTTTGGTAATATGATGGTTCAAGAAAGACACTTTGAGACACCTTCTGCATTTTGGGGATACTGTCAGTTCTGGCCTTTATTATTAGCAGATTCACTTTGATTAGCAAACTTTAATTTCAAGCTCATCTTCTCCATACACTAAGCATGTTTCCTTTCCCTAACTGAATTTCCTTCCTTGTTGGTGTATGCTTGTAGAATACAGACTCATTTTAATATTTTATGTGGAATAGGTGGAAGATAGCTCCTTCTATATAAAAATATTTGCCACACACTTGACGGGATGAGCACTGGGTGTTATTTCTATATGTTGGCAAGTTGAACACCAATAAAAAATAAATCTATAAAAAATATTTTCCACAATCAAATCTAAAATATTTTTTTGCACTGTAGTATTTTTAGGACCTTGTAAGATTTCCAACAGAAGAGAAATGGGTAGTTAGTATCATCATTCCCTCAATTGCCAGGTTCGGGAATCTGAGAATAATAAATTATTTTTCTCTCTCCTTCCTCCCATCCAGCTAGTCACTAAATCCAATCCTTTAAGTCTATATTTCCTTCTTCTTCTTCTTTTTTTTTTAAAGATTTATTTGTTCATGAGAAACAGAGAGAGAGAGAGAGAGAGAGAGGGAGAGAGAGAGGCAGAGGGAGAAGCAGGCTTCATGCAGGGAGCCCAACGTGTGGGACTCAATTCCCAGTCTCCAGGATCAGGCCCTGGACTGAAGGCAGCACTAAACCACTGAGCCACCCGGGCTGCCCAAGTCTATATTTCTAATCTTTCTCTGGTCAGTCCTCTTTCCATACCAGTTACCACAGTCCTGCTCCATATACTACCACCATCATCTCTAATCCAAGGCACCTACAGCAGCAGCCACTTGTTCTTCTTGCCTCCCAACGCATCTCTAATTTATTCTTCATTTCAGACATATTTTGTGAATATACAAATTAATTAATTTGTATGTTGTATTAAGGTCCTTTTTCTGCTTAAAACGTTTAGATGTTTTATTTTGCCTTAGCATAAAATCCAAATTCCTCAGACTTCTTACTAGATTCTTTGTGATCTAGTTCTGACTTCACCTTTTTAGCTTTACCTTGTGTCAGGTTCTCTGCATCCCTCTCTCCCTTTCATTTTTTTTTTTTTTTTTTTTTTTATGATAGAGAGAGAGAGAGAGAGAGAGGCAGAGACACAGGCAGAGGGAGAAGCAGGCTCCATGCACCGGGAGCCCGACGTGGGATTCGATCCAGGGTCTCCCGGATCGTGCCCTGGGCCAAAGGCAGGCGCCAAACCGCTGCGCCACCCAGGGATCCCTCTCCCTTTCATTTTGAATCTGTGTTCTCACCTCCCATTTTTTATCTCTGTAATACTTATTTTCTGCCCTCCCACCGCCTCCCCAAGTCTGGCTAACAGTTTTGGAGTCTAAGTTTATGTGTCCCTTTGGGAAGTTTTCTCTGGTTATACTTCATCTGAGTTATTTGTACTAATATATATTTCTGTCAGTCATAATATATTTTGTAATCATGTAATTGTTCTCCTCCCTACTTGGATTTACGTACACTCTGGAGAAAAGGGAATAAGTCTGACTTTTTTCTTTCCAGGAGAGTGGTTGGCTCCTAGAGTAGGTGCTCTGTACATTAAAAAAAAAAAAAAAAAAAAAAAAGAACAAGTGATTTTGTTTCTTAATAGCTGTCATGATTTTGCCATAGTTAATGTATGTAGTAGAATATTCCAGTGTTTTTCAGTGAATCCTTACAGTTTTTCCACAGGAAGGCCAGTTTTCATTATAGCTTTGAATATTAACCGGGATTATAATTTTGTTTGTTTATTTATTTACAAAAGATTTTATTTATTTACCCATGAGAGACACAGAGAGAGAGAGAGGCCGAGATACAGGCAGAGGGAGAAGCAGGCTCCCCACAAGGAGTCTGATGTGGAACTCGATACAGGATCCCGGGATCACACCCTGAGCCAAAGCCAGACGCTCAACCACTGAGCCACGCAGGTGTCCCTGTAATTTTATTTTATTTTATTTTATTTTATTTTATTTTATTTTATTTTATTTTATTATTTTATTTTATTTATTTTATTTATTTTATTTATTTTATTTAAGGTTTTATTTATTTATTCATGATAGTCACACAGAGAGAGACAGAGAGGCAGAGACACAGGCAGAGGGAGAAGCAGGCTCCATGCAGGGAGCCCGACGTGGGATTTGATAATCATAATATTGTCAGAACTGTTTTTAAAAGTTTATAGCAGAATGAATTCTGTGATAGTGTGACCTTTTATAATGCAAATTGGATATAATACAACTTTGCACTCTGTGATCACATTTTTTAGACCCTGCTTATAGTTTTATAAAGGTCTAGTTTTACTGTACTTTAAATTGTAAGGATGTGGCAGAATTATCAAATACATGGTCAACTCTTGATTGTGGGAGAGTTAAATCTTGCAAACAAACAAACTTTGCAAATACAGCATTTGAAGTGCTCCATAACCTGCAGTGAAGTATTACTGGAAAATGTTTGTCTCCTTTGGACACTTGGTAAGAGAGGAGTATACAAATGTAGGAGTAGAGAACAATGTTGCCCTTAAGATGTGAATGCTGGAAGGTCAGCTAAGCTCATTCACTAGCTACTTGTTCCCACAAAACCAACCTTGGCAAAAAGACAAATTAGTATATATCACAGCTTTCAGTGTTGCTTGCAGACCATTGAAATAATAATTGTAGGGGATCCTTGGGTGGCTCAGTGATTTAGCGCCTGCCTTTGGCCCAGGGCGTGATCCTGGAGTCCTGGGATTGAGTCCCACACGAGGCTCCCTGCACGAAGCCTGCTTCTCCCTCTGCCTGTATCTCTGCCTCTGTCTCTCTCTCTCCTCTCTCCGTGTCTCTCATGAATAAGTAAATAAAATCTTAAAAAAAAATGTTAAATCTTTGAATACTGCTGTTTTGCTTTGGGAGCCTTTCTCCAGTATCATTTATCACTTGGTTGGGGGATGGGCCATCAATAGTAAATTAGGCAACCTCAGAGGAATTGTTAAGATTATGTTTATTACAGAAGATGGTGAATCTATGCCATTGTTGAGTATCATGGGTTACCACAGGTTTGTGTGTGTGTGTATTTTAAGGTTTTCATACCTTTGCCAGTTTATGCCATAATTGAGCTGACTATTGTACATTGACTAGCTAATAGGAACATAGTTTCCCTCGATCATATAAATTTAAAAATACAATTTAAAGAATTTTTCATCAGTGATCTTAGCTATGCAGGTCATGTCTAAAATGTCTAGACAGTAATTATAATTTGACTGCATTATTAGAAACTGTTTCTCAGGGGGCACCTGGGTAGCTCAGTGGTTGAGCATCTTTTTTTGGCTCAGGTCATGATCCCACAGGAAGCCTACTTCTCCCTCTGCTTATGTCTGCCCCTCTCTTGGTGTCTCTCATGAATAAATAAAATCTTTTTTTTTTTTTTTTTTTTTTTAGCTTATGATAGTCACAGAGAGAGAGAGTGAGAGAGAGGGGCAGAGACACAGGCAGAGGGAGAAGCAGGCTCCATGCACCGGGAGCCCGATGTGGGATTCGATCCCGGGTCTCCAGGATCGTGCCCTGGGCCAAAGGCAGGCGCCAACCGCTGCTCCACCCAGGGATCCCTAAATAAAATCTTAAAAAAAAAAAAAAAAAAAGGAAAGAAACTGTTTCCCAGGTCTGTGACATTTTTGCATTTGAAAATCATGCAGTGTTCAGAAAGGTTTCTGGGGAAAAAGGGAACACACTCTTATGGAAGAAACAAATTGCTACATTTGATCAGACCTTTGCAGTTTTGTTAATTCTTTCTGTACTCCTGATACTTCAGAGAAACATTGTTTCAGCAGTCCTGTTCTGCCAAATACAAGGAAGTTTCTTTTCTTTTTTTTTTTTAAAGGTCAGATCTTTCTTTTTTTAAAAATTTTATTCATGAGAGACAGAGAGAGAGGGGCAGAGACATAGGTGCCATGCAGGGAGCCCAATTTGGGACTTGATCCCAGGACTCCAGGATCACACCCCAAGCTGAAGGCAGACGCTTAATGGCTGAGCCACCCAGGTGTCACTACAAGGAAGTTTCTTGACATGGAGGAAATTCCAGTGGTTCCTTCCTACTGACAGGGAAAATGCTAAAATGATCTTAATGATCTGTAGGACAGCACAGGTTTCTTGTGTTTGTTATGCTTTTTCTTTCATTACTGCTAATTTCAACCCATTAGAGGATTGACAGCTATTGTAAATTATAATGTCAAATATTTCATACTTTAAAAAAGTTAGGGACAAAAAAAGCTAGGAAAGGTAGAGGAGGTAGATAGAAACTTTTACATTTCAATCTGTATGGTAAATTCCTCCCTATTTCTTTGGTTTATTCCTCAGAGTACTTATATACATCGATTCATTTTTAAGTTGTGATAAAATTCAACATTTTTAACCATTTTAAAGTACACAATTTTGTGTGAACTTTTAAAATAACATATTTCTTTTAAAGATTTTATTAATTTATATGACAGAGCTCACGCACAAGCAGGGTGAGTGGCAGGCAGAGGGAGAAGCAGTCTCCTCGTGGAGCAGGGAGCCTGATGTGGGTCTCGATTCCAGGACTCTGGGATCATGAATTGAGCCAAAGGCAGACACTTAACCAACTGAGTCACCCAAGCACCCCGAAAATAACATATTTCTTCTGAAGAAGAAGTCCTGTAAAAGGCTGTAGCTTGATGGATCAAGAGTAGAGATTAGAAAAAAATGTCCTAAAGGAAATAACTGATTGTACTTTTTCAGCATTCATTTATTGAGTATTTATAGAATGCTTTCTATGTTCTAGGTACTAGAGATAACAGCTGAGAACAAAGTAGAGTCCCCATTTTAAGGAATTTGTGTTCTAGTGTGGTAGTGAAGGAATGCAGCTGATTCTAGCATGCACCTGGCCTTGCACCTGGCATTGGTGTAGTTTCATTTTCATATTGATTCTCTCAGTGTACAGTGTGGTATCTTAAAGTAATTTTTCTTGTTTAAAGAATATAGCTTTCTTGCTTAATGATAATATGAGACTTAATACAGTGTTTATATCAGATATTTACTTTCTTACTCCCTAAGTCACAGAAAAGTAAAAGATTCAAATAGTTTATTTACTTCACTTTTGTTAAATGTAAAAAAAAAAGCATAACAAAATAGACAAACTTAACTGATCATTGTCTTAGTTAAGTTTATAAAACTTTCCTTGCGAAGTGTTCTGCTAGTTGACCATATAGTATTTTTCAAAGAGATTAAATTTAAATTTATTTGGAGGTTATTGAGTTTGGAAGTAGATTTGAAGAAGTTATATTTATATCCTTTTTTTTTTTCTTTTTTTAAGTAATCTCTATCCCCAACGTGGGGTTTGAACTTATGATGCCAAAATCAAGAGTTGCATACTCTACTGACTGAGCCAGCCAGGCACCCCTATATATTTTTTTTCTTTTATCCTCAACGGGCTTTTTTACATTTAGTGGAAATGTAACATATACTTGTTTATTAATGGTGAAGTAGCAACCTAGGACATAGTTCACAATATCTATGATTTTTTTCTGTACCTTTAAAAAAAAAAGATTTATTTATTTATTCAGAGAGAGAGAGAGAGAGAGGCAGAGACATAAGCAGAGGGAGAAGCAGGCTCCATGCAGGAAGCCGGACGTGGGACTCGATCCTGGGTCTCCAGGATCCCATCCCGGGCTGCAGGTGGCGCTAAACCGCTGCGCCACCGGAGCTGCCCTCCGTACCTTTTTATATCTTTACTTCATGAATTATCATAACGCAAACACCTGGAAGGGAAGAAGGGTTAGATAGAAGCTTCCTGCATAACCTCTACAAACTTCCATGTACTCTTTCCTTTTTCTGGGCAGTCTTTAGAGCAGTGTCCTGAAGTTGATACACAAGTTGATACACAAAACCTGAATCAGGAACGCCTGGGTGGCTCAGCGATTGAGCACCTGCCTTTGGCTTGGGGTGTGATCCTGGAGACCCGGGATCGAATCCCACATCGGGCTCCCGGTGCATGGAGCCTGCTTCTCCCTCTGCCTGTGTCTCTGCCTCTCTCTCTCTCTCTGTGACTATCATGAATAAATAAATAAAATCTTTTAAAAAAAAAAACTTGGCCTTAAGAAACTACTTTTTTTTTTTTTTATTTTAAGATTTTATTTATTTATTCATGAGACAGAGAGAGAGAGGCAGGGACATAGGCAGAGCAAGAAGCAGGCTCCATGCAGGGAGCCTGATGTGGGGGACTGGATCCCAGGTCTCCAGATCATGTCCTGGGCTGAAGGTGGCGCTAAACCGCTGAGCCACCCAGGCTGCCCCTACTTTTTATTTTTAACTTATTTATTTATTCATGAGAGACACAGAGAAAAGGCAGAGACCTAGGCAGAGGGAGAAGTAGGCTCCCCGCAGGAAACCCAATGTGTGACTCAATCCAGGATCCTGGGATCACGCCCTGAGTAGAAGGCAGCTGCTCAACCACTGAGCCACCCAGGCGTCCTGGCATTTTTCCTTATAATTTTAATTATAGTAAATACAACTAAACAATTATTTGAATACTGAACAAAGACACTGTAGAGACACTATGCAGACTATTGTGGGGAACAAAAAGAATCACTGAAGGAGGTGAAGCCTCAGGAGTATAAGATACCATGTGACAAATTAGTGTAAGATGCCACAACAGAATTACAAATACCAAGAAGGTTATTCAAGATGAGAATTCATGTAGATTTCAGAAGTGGAATTCATCTCTATGATACAGCAGTCTAAGGTGGTTTCGAGAGCGTAAGGGACTTTAAATCTTAGTGAATGGGAGCTAGCTGAAGAATTAAACCAAGAAAAGACATTCCAGGTGGAGAAAATGGTATAGAAGAAATTGTAGAGGGGATCCCTGGGTGGCTCAGCGGTTTAGTGCCTGCCTTCGGCCCAGGGCATAATTCTGGAGTCCTGGGATCGAGTCCCATGTCAGGCTCCCTGCATGGAACTGGCTTCTCCCTCTGCCTGTGTCTCTGCCTCTCTATGTGTCTCTCTCATGAATAAATAAAATCTTAAAAAAAAAAAAAAAAGAAGAAATTGTGGAAACCAAAAAGATTCATGTTTGGGAGGTCCTTTTTTGATTTTTGTTTTGATAGGTAAGGATGAGCCATTCACAGTTTTAGAGTAAGATAGTAATTTGACCAAAATATGCTTGAGGAAGTAAATCTGGCAATAAGATAATGTTACCTTGGGGTTATGCTCACCAGACAGTTGAAAGTGTGGCTCCCAGATGGACTAGATTTGGGGATGATTTGTACTGTGTTACAGTTTAAACGAATAACAATATAGTTTCCTAAGGGAGGAAACTGATGAGAAGCCAAGGATTGAATATGGGAGAATGTTCATATGAAGAGGGAAACCAGAGGAAGAATTGAGAATTCAGAGTAACATAATGTGAAAATTTAAGAAGAAAAGTCTCTTAAAAATGGGTACTTGCTGGGATCCCTGGGTGGCGCAGCGGTTTGGAGCCTGCCTTTGGCCCAGGGCACGATCCTGGAGACCCAGGATCGAATCCCACATCGGGCTCCTGGTGCATGGAGCCTGCTTCTCCCTCTGCCTGTGTCTCTGCCCCTCTCTCTCTCTCTCTCTGTGTGACTATCATAAATAAATTAAAAAAAAAATAAAAAAAAAAAGGGTACTTGCTGATACCAGATGTTATAGAAAAGTCAGACTTAAGCAAAAAAAAAAAAAAAAAAAATCAGATTTGGAGTTTACAAGTTCATTGGTGACCATCAGGTGTGCTACTCAATAGAAAAGGAGAGTAGAAATTTGAGAGGGATTAGATTGTGTATAGTGAGGAAATAAAAGAATGATTTTAAACACTTGTTCATGATGCTTGGCAGGGAAAAAAAAGTATGCAAGATGACAAAATCAAGCAGTTTATTTTTCTCTGTAGAGACAGACCTCTGTATATTTGAAGGTAGGAGGGCATGGGTTAATAAGATAGTGATTTAAGGTAGTAGAGAAAAGATAATTGAATGAAAATAAAAGGGGATGGATGATATATCAAGGAAACAGTGGGACAATATCTAAGCCTTGAAGATGAGTGAAGACAGTCTTTCCATTTGAAATAGAGAGGATGAGTGTAAAGAGCAATCTTTAGAGATAGTGAAGAGAGAACTTGAGATAATTTGGGTTCCAAAGCCTAGAGATCTATTCAGTAAAGTAATCCACTCCTTTTTAAGGAGTAGGGAAACTGGAAATGATTGGGGAAAACTTTGGAAACTATTTTCTTTTAACTTTTTACACACAGATTTATAAACAGGTCAGTATTATTACTTTCTTTTTTTTAATTTTTATTTATTTATGATAGGCACAGAGAAAGAGAGAGAGAGAGAGAGAGGCACAGAGACACAGGCAGAGGGAGAAGCAGGCTCCATGCACTGGGAGCCCGATGTGGGATTCGATCCCGGGTCTCCAGGATCGCGCCCTGGGCCAAAGGCAGGCGCCAAACCGCTGCGCCACCCAGGGATCCCGTATTGTTACTTTCTTACAGTGTTCATTTTGCAGCCAGCTTTTCTTTTGATCAGAAAAAGCAGAATCTCTGTTATGAAAAAAGAATTAAGAAGCTGTTGAAATCTTTCCAGAAGTGCAATCTAAGGAACTTTGCCATCAAATAAGTCAAAGATAAGGCAAATATTATGTTATATAAGAAAAATTAAAAAGGAAAAAATCCACAATGATGTGAAACTGTAAAATATGCCTAAATTGTTTTATCCTCCAAAATAAGAGGTTAAGTGAAGTAGACTTCCTTAAGTCCTCCAACATGTGACAGAAGTAGGACTTTTAAAAGGTCTCCTTACTTCCAGTCTAGTTTATTATTTCACTACAGTTTTCTATAGGAAAGTCCTAAATCTATGCGATACATATAAGAGAGCCCAATATTATGGAATTTTTGTTTGTTTTGTTTTTAAGAGCCAAGGTAGGGGGATCCCTGGGTGGCTCAGCGGTTTAGCACCTGCCTTTGGCCCAGGGCGTGATCCTGGAGTCCCGGGCTCCCTTCATGGGGCCTGCTCCTCCCTCTGCCTGTTCCTCCCCCCACCTTTTTTTCTCTTTAATGGGTCTCAAAATTCTGTGACAGATTTTTGGTCAAGTTGTTTCCATTAAAAAGTACTGATTTTAAAAACTAATAACTTAAAACTGCCACACACGTACAAAAACCACCAAATGGTCCACAAAACATTCTCCTTTCCTTCTGACGTTTTTACGATGCATTGTTATCATTAACCAATCTTTTACTATTAGACTTAAATGGCCAATTGACACAAACAGTTCTGAGACCATTCTTCCACCACTGATTAAGACTGGGGTGGCAGGTATTGGGGATAGTATTCATTTAGCCTTCTGGGCAGACATGGTGACTTTGCCAACTCCAGCTGCTTTCTTGTCCAGTGCTTTGATGACACCCACAGCAACCATCTGTCTCACGTCACGAACAGCAAAACGACCCAGAGGAGGATAGAGAAGCTCTCAACACATAGGTTTGCCAGGAACCATATCAACAATGGCAGCATCCCCAGATTTCAAGAACTTGAGACCATCTTCCAGCTTTTTTCCAGAACAAAGATCTATCTTCTCCTGCAGCTCAGCAAACTTACAAGCAATGTGAGCTGTGTGACAGTCTGGCACAGGTGCATACCCAGCACTGATTTGGCCTGGATGGATCAGGATGATCACTTGAGCCGTGAAGCCAGCTGCTTCCATTGGTGGGTCATTTTTGCTGTCACCAGCCACATTGCCACGACGAACATCTTTGACAGATACGTTCTCGACATTGAAGCCCACATTGTCCCCAGGAAGAGCCTCACTCAGAGCTCATGGTGCATTTCAACAGACTTTAGTTGTAACATTGACCGGAGCCAAGGTGACCACCATGCTTGGCTGAAGAACACCAGGTCTCCACTCGGCCCACTGGGACAGTACCAATACCACCAATTTTGTAGGCATCCTGGAGAGGCAAACGCAAGGGCTTATCAGTTGGACAAGTTGGTGGTAGAATGCAGTCTAGAGCTTCAAGCAGTGTGGTTCCACTGGCATTCCCATCTTTACGGGTGACTTTCCATCCCTTGAACCACGGCATGTTAGCACTTGGCTCCAGCATGTTGTCACCATTCCAACCAGAAATTGGCACAAATGCTACTGTGTCAGGGTTGTAGACAATTTTCTTAATGTAGGTGCTGACTTCCTTAACAATTTCTTCGTTTCTCTTCTGGCTGTAGGGTGGTTCAGTGGAATCCATCTTGTTAACACTAACAATTAGTTGCTTTACACCAGTGTATAAGCCAGAAGGACATGCTCATGGGTCTCCCATTCTTGGAGATAGCTGCTTCAAATTCACCAACACCAACAGCAACAATCAGGACAGCACAGTCAGCCTGAGATGTGCCTGTAATCATGTTTTTGATAAAGTCTCTGTGTCCTGGGGCATCAATGATGGTCACATAATACTTGCCGGTCTCAAATTTCCACAGGGAGATATCAGTGGTGATACCACGTTCACGTTCAGCCTTCAATTTATCCAAGACCCAGGCATACCTGAAGGAGCCTTTTCCCGTCTCAGCAGATTCCTCCTCAAATTTTTCAATAGTTCTTTGGTTGATCCCACCACATTTGTAGATCAGATAGCCAGTAGTGGTAGACTTGCCTGATTCTACGTGTCCAATGACGACGATGTTGATGTGAGTCTTTTCCTTTCCCATTTTGGTTTAGGTTTAGCGGTGGTTTTCATGACACCTGTGTTCTGGCGGCATACCCATTGCAGCAAAGCTCTGCCTGTGTCTCTGCCTCTCCTTCCCTCCCTCCCTCTCTTTTTGTCTCTCTGTGTCTCTCATGAATGAATAAAAAAAAAAAAAAAAAAAAGAGCCAGGGTGGGGGTTGGGTCGGATAGGACAGGGCAGAGGAAGAGGGAGAGAGAAAATTCCAAACAGGCTCCACACCCAGCACAGAACCCAGTGCAGAGCTGGATCTCACATCCCTGAGATCATGACCTGAGCTGAAATTAAAGATGCTGAAATCAAAGATGCTTAACCTACTGAGCCACCTAGGTACCCCAAAAGCCTGATAATTGAATACATGAGCCTATATAGAATACACGTAGCAAGTCCATTTATAGTAGCTTAAATTTGACCTAAAACTAATCTGTTCTTTATAATAAAACTTATTCAATTTTTCCTAATATTTCCTGCCATATAATATAGAAGATTATTTTTTAAAGATTTTATTTATTCATGAGAGAGACAGAGACATAGGCAGAGGGAGAAGTAGGCTCTCTGTGCAGAGCCCAACACAGGACTTGATCCCAGGACCCTGGGATCACGTGCTGGGCCCAAGGCAGATGCTCAACCATTGAGCCACCCAAGAATCCCTAGAAGATTTTTTTTTTTTTTTTAAAGTAAGCTCCATGCCCACCTTGGGGCTTGAACTTATGACCCTGAAATCAAGAGTCCCCCGCACTACCAACTGAGCCAGTCAGATACCCCTAATACAGAATAATTAAAATGAATTTTTGTCTTGATAATTACAGAAAGTTGTTTATATATAGATGTTTGAAATTTCTTTTTGTGAATTTGTTTTCACTGACAAAATCATACGGTCATGGCAATATGCAGACATTTGTTGTGGAGGCTCAGAGATGATTTTCATGAACTTTAACATCACAGTTCAATTTAAAGATGAAAATAACTCAAGGGGCATTCTGAGAGTTACATATGGGTTGAGTGAGGGAAATCATTTTATGGGAAAGGAATTTGGGTCTGACTTAGTCTTAGAACTTTTAAATAACAGCAGCTGTCAAAAAATTTTTTTCTCCCTTTTGTTCCACTATCTCTGAGTCACTGTTCACCAAATCCTGTAGCAAAACCTAATGAATGGGTAAAGCAAGGATTTAGATAGCCTTGAATTAATAAGGAGAAATATTGTGTCAGCAGGTGGGGGATGTGTCTGTGTGTAGTGTATATATAAAATAAATAAATTTTTAGCATGTCTTATAAAAATTAATTTCATTATAATCACTCTGTGTGCCATTCCGTATATTGGAAGCAGAAACTGTGTTGTAGTACTCTGCTTTATATCTCTGGCTTTTTTATTACCTCACATATTTTTCTTGAAATCTGTCTTTCCTACATACCCTTAACTATAAATCTGAACCTTACCTCTTAGTGTTGTGTTCTGAAGCACTTGAAAACTTTTCCTAGTACCCTTACCATTCTTGATGGAAAAAGATCTATTTTAGTTCTATTTCTTACTACTTACAATGATTTTGTGATTAGTGACTGACTAGTTTGATAAATACTACCAGAAAAAGAAAAAAACAATCCTTCCCATTTCATTTGTCTCTTAAAGGTTTTTCTTATAAAAGGTTTTCAGAGCTTTGTTGTGTAATTTTTTAGCTCTTTGTGAAAAATAATCCCAGAAGTAAAATATGAGCTTCATTGCAGTTTATTAATGCTTAATGCTCATGGTTAGCTTTGGGACCTTACTTGCTTTCTCTTCCTCATTGGATAAAATTTGAAAATGTATTCCTATTCTCTTGTATAGGATTGGGTAGTCAGTATAACTTTGTCATTCTCCATTTAAAAAAAAATTTTTTTTTGCAGATTTATTTATTTTAGAGAAAGCTAACACACGTGCTCGCCACGCACACGCACATGCAAGGTGGGGGAGGGGGCAGAGGGAGAAGGAGAAGAGTAGGAGACTCCTTGCTGAGTGCAGACCCTGACTTGAGCTAGATCTCACCACCCTGAGATCATGACTTGAGCTGAAACCAAGAGCCGGATACTCAACTGACTGAGCCACCCAGGTACCCCATCCTCCATCTTTTTAGAAGTACCCATTTATTCTTTATATGAAGTATGAAGCTGCCTTCTTTTCATTACCTGTGGCATTCACTTTGCCTTACTGAGCCTGATTAGTAGTGTGATAGGAAAGCTAGACCTATATTATGATATGTGGATAGCTGGTGGTAGTTACTTGTGACTTTGCCTTTCTAATACTTAGGATTTTCATGTATCACAGTAACACTAAAGTCATAGTAAGTGTTCCTTTTTTTTTTTTTTTTAACCTATTCCAGGTAATATGGCACTGTGGTGTTATTCCAAACTTTATTCATTGGATAAATGGCAGAATTGGAATTTGAACTGTGTTGTTGTGGCTCTAGAATTGGTGCTGTTATGCTATATGCTTTTGGAGATGTTTTTCTTGGCGATCTTATTTATTGCCATTGTTTGTTACTTGTATACAAATGATCCCATATACCTATATGCCTTTATTCTCAACTCTTGTTGAACTTCAGATCTCTAGTCCAGCTATCCTTTTTGGTCTCTCCTAACTATCCTGTCCCTGCCACTAGTAAACTTGTCATCTAATTCCATATTTCCTCCACTAGTTCTTCCCTTTTTTTTTTTTTTTTTAAGATTTTATTTATTTATTCATCAGAGAGAGAGAGAGAGGCAGAGGGAGAAGCAGGCTCCATGCAGGGAGCCCGATGTGGGACTCGATCCCAGGTCTCCAGGATCACGCCCTGAGCCGAAGGTGGTGCTAAACTGCTGAGCCACCCAGGCTGCCCAGTTCTTCCCACTTTTTAAAATGACATCTTCATTTTCTAGGATTCAGAATCTGAGAGTCCTTTCACTTCCTTGATATTTCATTATTACACCATGTGTGTTTATCCCCTGCAGCATCTCTTCCAGCTTCTTTCTAGGCTTCTCGCCATGATTGTAGTTTAGGTCTGTACTTTCAGCCTAAAATTCTTTAAAACTTTTCTTCCATTATACTTCATGCTTCACACTGCTGCCAGATTAATCTTCCTAAAATGGAGCTCCAGTTCCATTGCTTTCTTGAACCAGGCAGGACCTTTGTGATTGACCTATTAAGGTCCATCTCATATACCACTTATTTTATAAAGCCTTTTCAGTATTACACAATTGGGGATATATAGTATTTGCTTCCTCTGTTCCCACTCTTCAGAGCACTTTTCTTTTCTGACACGTTATTGTACCCTATATTCTAATCATTTTTGTACTTGCCTTCCTACTCACCCTACCCTCAATTGCAAGTTCCTTGGGAGTAGAGATTCTCCTGTAGCCCTAGGATAGGTCTTCGTTCATTAATGCTCAATACATTTATTTATTCATTTATTTTTAAATTTTTATTTATTCATGAGAGAGAGGCAGAGACACAGGCAGAGGGAGAAGCAGGCTCCATGCAGGGAGCCCGATGTGGGACTCAATCCCGGGTCTCCAGGATCATGCCCTGGGCTGAAGGAGGTGCTAAACTGCTGAGCCACCTGGGCTGCCCTGCTCAATACATTTATTGACTTAAACTTACATCTATGAAGAAATACATTTCAGAGTAATCATTATATTTTTGTTATTTTAGGCTTGACCGTCTTTTTATTTTACTGGATACTGGCACTACTCCAGTTACAAGAAAAGCTGCAGCACAGCAACTTGGAGAAGTGGTGAAGCTCCATCCCCATGAACTAAATAACCTTTTATCTAAAGTAAGAACTCTTTTTTTCTTTTAGCATAATGCAATTGTAGAAATTTGTCTGTGGATAGAAATATAACAGTAGAATTGTCTTATTTTATTTTGTTGGCAATTTGTGGTCTTCGGATTCTATTAAATATCTTACTATTTCCATATATATATTATTTATATATACATATTTCCATATATATTTATATATTTATATATATTATATATATTTAAATTTTATTTATATATATATTTAAATTTGGTCTTTTTCATCACAAGATTTAAAATATTTTGGGTTTTTTTGCATCAAGTTTAATTGTCTAAGCAATTTGACAACATACAGCCTTTTGCCTGTGGCACAAATTTGAATCTGACCCAATTTGTTTATGAACTAAGTTGTTAATCTAATTTGTTGTTGTCTGACTTGTTCTTAATGGCTAGTAATTATATCATAGTTGCTAGTCTTCAAAAGGATTGAGTACTCATGGGAAATGATTGAAATATATGAGAAACTAGTTATTACATTTTTATTTATCACCTATTTGAAAGTGGAGGCTTTCTGCTTTGGTGGATCAGATTTTCATAATACTTGCCCATATTCTTTCCCTAAGCAATAGCTGTATTTTTACTGAACTCTGGACTTGAAGAAGTGTGCCTATATGATGATAAGCAACACATTCCATGTGTTTAATAATTCTCTGCCATGCAGGGGTACCTGGGTGGCTCATTTGGTTGAGCCTCCAACTCTTGCTATTGGCTTAGGTCCATGATCTCATGGGTTGTGGGATCAAGCCCCACGTGGGCTCTGCCCTCAGTGGGGAGTCTGCTTGAAGATTCTTTCCCCTCTGTCCCTCTCCGTACGTCTTCCCCCATCATATGTGTGCACTATCTCAAATAAATAAATAAATAAATAAATAAATAAATAAATAAATAAATCTTAAAAAATTTTTTTTTCTGTCATGCAAAGTGAAAACTGGAGTGCTTTGTGTGTCAGGGGCCTTGAATGGGAAGGAGGATGGAAATAGGGTTGAGGAGCGATATGAAAATCCCAAGATACCTCTCTTCCTGCTGGTCTTACCCCTTCCTTTTTTTTTTATTTTTATTTTTTAGCATTTTATTATTTGAGAGAGCATATGAGCAGAGGAGGTGGGGGGGTAAGAGGGATAGGAAGAAGCAGATTCCCCACTGAGCAGGGAGCCCAACATGGGGCTCAGTCTCAGGACCCCAAACTCATGACCTGAGCCAGATGCTTAACTGACTGAGCCACCAAATGACCCTTACCCCTCCCTTTCATTCTCATTTGTTCCTTCTTGATTCATATCAGTAGGAGTTATAAGCCCTTGTGAATAGACAAATCTGTATTTTATGGTTTCCACTATGAGGGCTGACAGTGACCGTCTTTTCCAGTATATTTCACATTTAGATATTATTAGGACTTTCTAACCAATATGTAGATGAAGAGACAGTGATTTGACATCCATGAGCTCCATGTTCTCAGAATGGAGAAGGATGCGTATTAGACAGTATTAAATATTATATTCATGTAGCAGGATAGAGAGGCATACCCATTTCTTTCTTATCCCAGGGGAAAGATGAAAGACTGAATGAGCTGAAACTGAAAACAGTGAGCAAAACTAATCTGTGCTGAACTGAGAAAAGGTTTCCAGCTTTCCAAGTGAATTCTGGTCTTCTTAGGTCCTGGCATATTGGCTGCCATGAAATAATTCCAAAAGAGGCATAGTTTGTTATACCTTCTCACCTCTTATCCTCATTTCTCTCCCCTCAGTGTTGTCCTGTTGCCTTTTGGTTTTGTTTTTTTAAACTACTTATTGTATACTTCAATTTCTTTATTGTACTATTTATTTATTTGTTTATTTATTTATTTATTAAAGATTTTATTTATTTATTCATAGAGAGAGAGAGAGAGGCAGAGACACAGGCAGAGGGAGAAGCGGGCTCCATGCAGGGAGCCCTACGTGGGACTTGATCCCAGGTCTCCAAGATCACACCCTGGGCTGCAGGTGGCGCTAAACCACTGCACCACTGGGGCTGCCCTATGTATTTTTTTTAAGACTTTATTTATTTATTTATTTATTTATTTATTTATTTATTTATTTATTTGAGACACAGAGAGAGAGAGGCAGAGACACAGGCAGAGGGAGAAGTAGACTCCATGCAGGGAGCCTGACATGGGACTCGATCCTGGGTCTCCAGGATCACGCCCTGGGCTGAAGGTGGCACTAAACCGCAGAGCCTCCCAGGTTGCCCCCTACTGTACTTTTTAAAAAAGGTTTTACTTTCAATAAATCTCTACACTCAGTCTTACAATTCCAAAACTAAGAGTTACGTGCTCCACCCACTGGGCCAGCCAGGCATCCCTCAATGATTTTAGATATGTGCAATCATTACCAGTCTAATTTTAAAACATTTTTATTTCCAAAAAGAAATTTCATGTGCATTAGCAATCATTCTCCTTCCCATTCCTAGTCTTAGGCAACTCCTAATCTACTTTCTGCCTATAGATTTGCCTATCCTGAAAGTTTTATATAAATGTGATTGGTTTCCTTCACATTTAAAATAATATTTTTAAGGTTTTTTTATATTGAAGCTTATCTCATTACTTCTTTCTTTTTTTATTGCCAAATATTCCATTGTATGGATGTGATATTGAATATATTATATGGATATACCATATCTTATTTATCTGTTCTTCAGTTAATGCACATTTGGGTTGTTTCCATTCTTTGGCCTTTGATGAATAATGCTGCTATTAAAATTCATGTACAAGTTTTTGTATGGGTGTATGTTCTTCTATTCTGTGTATAGAATTGCTGGATCATATAATAACTATGTTTAATTTTATGAAGAGCTAGGAGACTGTTTTCCAAACTGGCTCCGTTTTTTTATACTCCTGTTAGTGGTGTATGAGAGAGCTGATTTTTCTACATCCTTGCTGATGCTTGTTATTAACTGACTTTTATCATTTCCATACTAGTGAATGTGAAGTGATATGTCACTGTAGTTTTGACTTGCATTTTCCTGGTGATTAGTGATGTTGAACATCTTTTCATGTGTGAATTGACCTTTGGTATATCTTTTTGAGAACTGTCTCTTTAGATCCTTTGCTCATTTCTTCTTTTGAGGAGGGGGCAAAGGGAGAGGAAGGGAGAATCTTTTTTTTTTTTTTAAAGATTTTATTTATTTATTCATGAGAGACACCGAGAGAGAGAGGCAGAGACACAGGCAGAGAGAGAAGTAGGCTCCATTCAGGGAGCCTGACATGGGACTCGATCCCAGGTCTCCAGGATCAGGCCCTGGGCCAAAGGAGGCACTAAACTGCTGAGCCCCCTGGGCTGTCTGTCAGCTGGGATTTTTATAGGAATTTTGTTGAATCAGTAGATCAATTTAGGGAGTATTATTGCCTTAACAATTTTAAATCTTTAGATCCAAGAACATGAGGTATCTTTCTGTTTCTGTTTTTTTTTTTGTTTGTTTGTTTGTTTTATTAGCAGTAGAGAGAGAGCAAGCATGAATTTGGGGCACAGGGAGAGGGAGAAGCAGGCTACCCACTTAGCAGGGAGTCCGAGTGGGGCTTGATCCCAGGACCCTGGGATCAGGACCTCAGCTGAAGGCATATATTTAACTGATTGAGCCGCCAAGGTGCTCCAAGGTATCTTTCTGTTTGTTTAGATCTTATTTCATTTCTTTCAGTGGTATTTTGAATTTTTTCTAGTTTTCAGTGTATGAGTCTTATGCTTTAAGTTTATTTTTAAGTATTTTAAACTTTTCTATTATAAATGCGATTTAAAAAATTTTATTTTCAAATTGTTTATTGAAAGTATGTAGCAGAACAGTTGATTTTTGTATCCTGATCTTATATCTTCCAATCCTGCTAAACTCATTTATTTTTTTTTTCTGCTAGTTTTTACAACTTAACTCTTTGCATTAAGTAATGGGACTTAATGAAAATACACATTTTGTTTTTTACTATATTAAAAGGTAGGTTATTTTTTAAATGCATTTAACTATTTTTTAACTAAAAGTTTTCTGTTTCCTTTTTTTTTAAGATGTGATATTTCCTGTGAATGATAGAATCTTATAAATGATGTAATTTCAAGATTTTTTATATAAATTTATATATAAAGCCCAAGGGCTGATAAATTAAGAACAAGTAAATTTGTATTTCTCTGTTCTGGTTACTTTGAACAAATGATATTTTTGGTATAACTGTTTTGTCCTATGATTTTTTAAGGTGTTGATATATTTAAGGAGTACAAATTGGGATACTCGAATTGCAGCAGGACAAGCTGTTGAAGCTATAGTGAAAAACGTACCTGAGTGGAATCCAGTACCAAGAACCAAACAAGGTGCTTTTAAGTGGTAAAAGTAGTTTGCAGTAAAATCTACCTATAGAATTAACTATACTGCACATTTTATATTTCAATAATTTAATGATAATTATAATCTAAAAATTGTATTTTAAATTTTAATGATTAGATAATACAATTTAAAGGCTTAATTTTCAGGTGTAGCTTTGTCAGGAAATGACAATAAGGTGATTTTCACCATGCTTTTAAAAGACTACTAAACTATGTTTTTGTGTATGTTTTTTTTAAATTATTAACTGTACAGTATGCTTGATATAAAGAGATTATTGCTTCCCTCAAGGAATTTATGTCCTAAAAACAGAAACTAAATCAGTGCAATGTAAATATTTGAAGCAGTGCTTTTTTTCTTGTTGCTGGGAGAATTAGTGTAATTATTTTCTGATTTAAGCACAATTATGTATAGCTATTTGGCGGGGCCTTTAGTTTTTAATGTGACCTTTAGATGTCTTTGAGTGGAAATTATTTTTCTGACTGCTTGCAACAATATTTAAAAATGATTGTATGCTTTTAAAAATTTATAAATGTATACATCTCAATTAAGTGAAAATTTAACTTGGTGGTGCAATTTGATTTCATTTTCAAGTCACTTTGATGACATCACTTTTATTATGCATTTTATTTTAGCTTGTCTAATATTTTGCTTTAATTATATGGCATCTTTTATGCTAAGTGACTGTATTAATTTGTCCTCTCTCATCAAATGAAACATAACCAGAAAAAAGTTATAACTTGTTTTAGTAAAGAGCTTTTTCTTTTTCAGCTTATTTTCCCTGCTTATTTTGGTATATAGAGATATTAGAACTCATATTCTTTTTATAAAACACTATATTAGTTACACCAGCATTAAGGTTTATGGTAAGGTTGCTTGTTATCACTGGAAAATTAAAGCAATTATACTTTAGTTTAATAAATGAATTATATGCAAGTGCCAGCTAAATAAACTGTTAAGTCAGTGAACAGTTACAATATATTTAAAAATTTTTAATGGCAGAACCTTTTTTTTTTTTTTTTTTTTTTGACGAAAGAAAGCATTTTGCAGAGGATTTTAGGCCTTAGATAAATATGTAATTTTAGCAGTTTATCAGTTTATAATTTGCTCATATTATGAGGAGTCCTATTGAATGAATAATTGCTTTGTGTCATAGATATTCCTCAGGTATAGGGACAAATGATGCTTGTTGGCTTATATTTGAATATGTTCTGTGAAAATATTTGTTTTCCAAGTTAGCACTGTAGTGTACTCAGGCTGTTATTTTGGTATTTTTAAACAGTTAATGGAGACAATATGATATTTAACATATATATTGCCATATGGGATGCATTTCTTTATATAATAATGTGCTTTTGTAGTGAAAAACAGCTATACATACACCAACTGATGTTCTGATAGTTTGTAGAAGGGGAGCCACCAACTAAATAGTTTATTCATAAATAAGAGCTGATCATAAATCACAATAGCTTTTCTATTTCTGCTGCCTTTTACTTAAAATGTTACATACACAACCACCCCAAGTGGTGCTATTTTCTTTCATTCTACCCTTTGTTTTTGTGATCAAATTAAATATTTTCAACCTCATTTAGAATCTACTTCAGAAAGTGCTATGGAAGATTCACCTTCTACAGATCGATTGAATTTTGACAGATTTGATATATGTAGATTGTTACAACATGGGGCATCACTTTTGGGATCTGCTGGTGCAGAATTTGAAGTACAAGATGAAAAATCAGGTATGTAGTAGTCCTGTAGAAGAAAGTCTGAAATGTGTGTGTTTAATTTATCACTTGATATGCTACATATCAGTCATGCAAAGTCTTATTAATAGATGTTACAAAATGTAAATTGAAGTTTGTGGTTGGGAAAGAGGAGGCATTGTAGGTAGAGAAGATAACCAAAAGTACTTGGTCTAGGGTACCCTGGGTGGCTCAGTGGTTTAGCGCCTGCCTTCAGCCCAGGGCGTGATTGTGGAGACCGAGGATTGAGTCCTGCATCAGGCTTCCTGCATGGAGCCTGCTTCTCCCTCTGCCTGTATCTCTGCCTCTCTCTCATGAATAAATAAAAATTTAAAAATAAATGAATAAATAAATGTATTGAGCATTAATGAACGAAGACCTGTGTGTTAACATTAGTTAACTAATAACTAACATTATTAGTTTCAGGGGTAGAATTTAGTGATTCATGTTACCTGGTGCTCATTACATCAAGTACCCTCCTTAATGCCTGTCACCCAATTACCTCATCCCACAAATCCACCTCCCTTCCAGCAATCTTCAGTTTGTTTCCTAGAGTTAAGAATTTCTTCTGGTTTGCCTCCTTCTCTGTTTTTATCTCATTTTTCCTTCCTTTCCCCTATGTTCATCCTGTTTTGTTTCTTTAATTACACTTAGTATAATACCCTCTGGTTCCATCCATGTTGTTGTAAACAGCAAGATTTCATTCTTTTTGATGGCTGAGTGATATTCCATTACACATACACAACCATACCTCCTTTATTCAACTGTTGGTGGATATCTGGATTCTTTCCATAGTTTGTCTATTGTGAACATTGCTGCTATAATAAACATTAGAGTGCAGGTACCCCTTAGAATCACTGTGTTTATATTCTTTAGGCAAATACATAGTAGTGCAATTGCTGGTCATAGGATAGCTCTATTTTTAAGTTTTTGAGGAACCTCCAGACTGTTTTTCAGAGTGGCTGTACCAGCTTGCATTCCCACCAGCAGTATGAGTGTTCCCCTTTCTCCACGCTTTACCAACATCTGTCATTTCCTGACTTGTTAATTTTAGCCATTCTGATTGGTGTCAGGTGGTATCTCATTGTGGGTTTTTTTTTTTTTTTTTAATTTTATTTATTTATTCATGAGAGACACACAGAGAGGCAGACAAAGGCAGAGGGGGAAGCAGGATCCATGCAGGGAGTCTGATGTGGGACTCGATAAGACTCCAGGATCACACCCTGAGCCAAGGCAGATGCTTTAGCCGCTAATCCACCCACGCATCCCTCATTGTGGTTTTGATTTGTATTTCCCTGATGCTGAATGATGTTGAGCATTTTTTCATGTGTCTGTTAGCCATTTGTATGTTTTCTTTTTTTTTTTTTTAATTTTTATTTATTTATGATAGTCACACAGAGAGAGAGAGAGAGGCAGAGACACAGGCAGAGGGAGAAGCAGGCTCCATGCACCGGGAGCCCGACGTGGGATTCGATCCCGGGTCTCCAGGATCGCACCCTGGGCCAAAGGCAGGCGCCAAATCGCTGCGCCACCCAGGGATCCCATTTGTATGTTTTCTTTGGAGAAATATCTGTTCACGTCTTCTGCCCGTTTCTGGACTGGATTATTTGGTTTTGGGGTGTTGAGTTTGATAAGTTCTTTATAGACTAGGCCTTTATCTGATCAGACATTTGCAAATATCTTCTCCTATTCTGTAGGTTGTCTTTGGGTTTTGTCGACTGTTTCCTTTGCTGTGCAAAAGCTTTTTATCTTGAAGTCCCAGTAGTTCATTTTTGTCTATGTTTCCCTCACCTTTGGAGACGTGTCTAGCAAGAAGTTCCTGTGGCTGAAATCAGAGAGGTTGCTGCCTGTGTTCTCTAAGATTCTGATGGATTCCTGTCTCACATTTAGGTCTTTCATCCATTTTGAGTTTCTTTTTGTGTATGGTGTAAGAAAGTGGTCCAGTTTAATTCTTTTGCATGTGGCTGTCCAATTTTCCCAACACCATTTGTGTCTTTTTTTTTTTTTTCCCAACACCATTTGTTGAAGAGACTTTTTTTCCATTGGATATTCTTTCTTGCTTTGTTGATGATTAGTTGACCTTAGAGTTGAGAGTCCATTTCTGGGTTCTGTATTCTGTTCCATTGTTCTTTGTGTCTGTTTCTGTGCTAAGAATGTACTGTTTGAATGATTACAGCTTTGTAATACAGCTTGAAGTCTAGGACATTGTATTTCAAAGAACAAAACTCCACAAGTGACTCTGATATGTAACTAGGATTGGGAACCCCAATTTTTGGGCAACTTAGATTTTAATGCTGATAAGTCTCAGTATACTGAACAGTGGTCATTTAAAATTCTCTAATTAGATTTTCTTTACATGTCTGCTTATCTGTGTTTGTTTTCTCATATATGAAGGACACATGCAGATTTAGTATAGGTGCTAGTTTGATTTTCCTTTGCATTTGTTCAGGTTATTTTCTCCAGTAGGAATGAGAGGACTGATTTTGGGTTCTGTGTAAGTGTCATGGACTTGTGATCCAGCATTCTTCACTTTTGGCTGCCTATGGTTTTTCCCTCAAGGTAGAACAGTCTTAAATTAAAAAAAAAAAAAAAAAAAAAAACTATTGAGATATAATTCACATACCATAAAATTCACCCATTTTTAAAGTGTACATTTCAGGGGCAGCCCCGGTGGCGCAGCAGTTTAGCGCCACCTGCAGCCCAGGGCGTGATCCTGGAGACCCTGGATCGAGTCCCACATCAGGCTCTCTGGATGGAGCCTGCTTCTCCCTCTGCCTGTGTCTCTATGAATAAATAAATAAAATCTTTTAAAAAAAAGTGTACATTTCAGTGGTGCTTAATATATTCACACATATATGCCGTCAATTTTAGAGTATTTTCCTTATCTCAAGAAGAAACCCTAAATCCTTTATCTATCAACCTCCTACTCCCTACTTCCTTCCGTCCCCTTCTAGGCCTTAAGCATCTTTCTGTCTCTGCCAGTTCTGGACAGTTCTTATGAATGGAATCATATAATTAATGTGGTCTTTTGTAACTGGCTTCTTAGCAGAATGTTTCTAAGGTTTATCCATCCTGTAGTATATATCAGTACTTATTTCATTTTGTTTTCCTAAATAGTTTTTATTACTGTTACCAGATGTATCAGTTTTTTAATTATGGTAGAATACAGATAACATAAGATTTACATTTTAACTATTTTTAAGCGTATATTTCAGTAATATTAAGTACATTTACATTGTTGTGAGCCAATCTCCAGAACTCTCTTCATGTTGCAAAACTGAAACTTTATACACTAGTCCCCCTTATCCACAAAGGACATATTTCAAGACCCCCAGTGGTTGCCTGAAACTGTAAGTAGTACCAAGCCATATGTATTCTGTTTTTTCCTATACATACAGAACTATGATAAAGTTTAATTTATAAATTAGGCACAGTGAGAGATTGACAACAATAAAATAGTACTATTATAATAATGCATTTTTTAAAAAATATTTATTTATTCATGAGAGACACAGAGAGAGAGGCAGAGACACACAAGGAGAAACAGGCTCCATGCAGGAAGCCCAATGTGGGACTTGATCCCAGGACTCCAGGATCACGCCCTGGGCCAAAGGCAGGTGCCAAACTGCTGCGCTACTCAGGGATCCCCATAATAATGTACTTTAATAAAAGTTATATAAATCTCTCTTGAAATATTTTACTGTAATGTACTTACCCTTCTTGTGATGATGTGAGATGGTAAAATGCCTAAGTAATGTGAATGACCTAGGCAATGTGATGTAGCGTTAGGCTACGATTGACCTTCTGACAATATGTCAGGAACAAGATCATCTGCCTCTGGGCTACACTTGAACCTCAGAAAGTGAAACCATGGATGAGTGGGGGTTAAACAATTCCCGTTCTTCCCTCCCTCCAGCCCCTAGTAACCACCATTCTACTTTCTGTTTTTGTGAGTTTGACTATCCTAAGTACTTCATATAAGTAGAGTCATAACAGTATTTGTCCTTTTGTGATTGGCTTGTTTTGCTTAAGATAATCTCCTCAGGGTTCATATATGTCATAGCATGTATCAGAATTTCCTTCCTTTTTAAGGCTGAATAATATTCCAATGTGTGTTTATGCCACATTTTGTTTATTCATTCACCCATCTGTGGATATTTGGGTTGCTTCTACATTTTGGTATTGTAAATAATGCTGCTGTGAACATGGGTATACAAATATCTATTTGAATTCCTGCTTTTGGTTCTTTTGGTTATATACCCAGAAGAGAATTACTGGATCACGTTGTATTTTAATTTTTAATTTTTTTAGGAACTGCCGAACTGTTTTAATAGTGGGCATACCATTTTACATTCACAAAAATTTCTAGTTTTTCCACATCCTTGCTGTGTTGGGGGGCCCATAGGTGGCTATTAAATTAACATGCAGATTATGACCTGCTGAATGAGAATGCTCAAACTACCCAGATGGAATTGGCACGTAGCCCCTCAACGTCAAGTTCCCATTTTGCAAAAGTGAAAACCCCAGATTGTTTTGATGGAAGGCACAATTTCAATTCACTCACACAAGGGAAATAAAATCACTTTGGGTGTGGAGCCTTCTTTAAAAATAAATAAGTTTATTTCCACAGGAATGGATCTCATTTTACATATATTTGATAATTCGTAGTAGGACAATGTGGGAATCTCAGTGAAAAGTCTTAGAGTGATTTGTTAGCTAGAACACTATTTTTAAATCATAGTTAGGACAGAGATAATGAATATGGTTGGTTTTATTGTCAGGAGGGGTGTTTTAATAGTTAAAATTAAAAAAAATTAATCAAGTTTGATCTTCATTTATTAGACTTCTTATCTGATTTGGAGGAAATCTATTTCTTTTCTGTGTAAAGGTGAAGTGGATCCTAAAGAGAGGATAGCACGCCAACGGAAACTATTACAGAAGAAACTTGGTCTTAATATGGGAGAAGCCATTGGAATGAGTACTGAAGAACTCTTCAATGATGAAGATTTGGATTATACCCCAACTTCGGCAGCCTTTCTAAACAAACAACCTGTAGGTAAAATCTTTGGTTGTTTGATTACAAGTAATAATACAGAGGTTTTGTTTCATTTTTCCATGTAATTGCAATTAAAAAAATACTATTCTTAATTCTGCTAATTCCTGCTTGTTCCACCGTAATTTAGTGTCTTCATAAATTGGATTTCTGATAACACATCCTAAAGAGACAGAAGTTCAGCCTATTGTAGACTCTGGATTGACAGATTAAAAAAAGCTGTGGTTGACCTTTTAGGAACCACTGCTACTGAGAGATCCTAGTTGCTTTTTCCTTTGTTCTTTAGTTAAAAAAAAAAAAATGTATTTGAGAGATTGGAAGATAATAAGGGCTAGTATAATGATACTAGAGATCTTTAGATCTATGATTTATTCTTTTGAGAAAGTAACAGACATGATAACAACACTTTCAAACAATACAAAAAGGTATACAATATGAAATAAAAGAAGTTTTAGATAATTGTTGGACACCCATGTCTCCATGCCCCATAAGCAACCCTTTATAAGTTACTTTACACAAGTATTTGTATCCTGTTAAGCCATATTTACATTTTCCCACTGCAAATAGCTGAATATGTAAGTATATATAGATTGATCATACATTTTTTAAACTTTTCTGCATATCCATTTAATTTTTTTTAATTGGAGATCATACATTTTTTTGATAGCTTGATAGTTCTGCTCTGTATTCCTTTCTTTTCTCTATTTTTCCAGTTCCCCTTGGATGCCTACATACTGCTGCTTTGTTTTGTTTTTGTTTTTATTTTTTTCCTGTTAATGTCCCAAACTGTTTAAGCTCCAGTAAAAGTTGTGGCTCTCTCCTCAGAAAAATTCACGTATAAGTGAAACATTACCATTCAGGGATTTGGTATTCTTTCCTCTTGCCCCTGCAGTATCTTTTAGCATTTCCTGGTCCTTGTTAAGAATTTCTGCTTTGTCCTGAAACGCTTATCTTCTCTCTCTTTTGGTCTTTTCCTTTGCCTTTTACGCTAGTTGTTTTCTAAACCATCAGAATTTGCAAACTCTTTTTTAGGGCTAAGGGAGTGTGTGTTGATGAATAGCTTTTGCAGACAAAATAATTGGAACATTCCAGAGGTAGATGATAATAACACCAGGAAGGAACAGAAAAAAATGGGATGCAAAGCATGAAGTAGAAATAAAAAAGAAAGAAGAAAATAGAATAAAGGAGAATAAAAATGTAGTAATGTGATTACAATGTGGTAATTGTGTATGGTATCTTAAGAAAAAAGGTGGGTCAGGTATATTAGAGAAAATGGGCTGTTGACAGAATAGTTGTTTGTCGGATGGGCAACAGTCAGTTTGAAGTTGGCAAGATCCAAGTTGAATTGGCCTTATATGTCATGGACCTTTGGGAAGAGTTGTTTAATGCTACTTGTTGCTGTAGTTTCATCACTATTTGTATTTATGCCAGTGTTCCCTGGACCAAGACTATAGTAGGGCATCAGTACTAGTGACCCTGATTGGTTGTCAAAGTGTGGATTTCAGTTGAATCTTAATCAGATGAGTGCAGAAAGGATTTTTAGGCTTGAGTTCAAAATATTTCTACCTCACAGACTTTATAATGTCTCCCAAGAATGAAAAAGACAGCAAAAACAGTAGACAGGGTAACCTGGGTGGTGCATTCAGTTGAGTGTCCACTCAGGTCATGATCTCAGGATTGTGAGATCAAGCCCAGGGTCGGGCTCTGAGCTCAGTGAGGAGTCTGCTAAGGTTTCTCTCTCCCTCTACTTCTGCCGTTCCCTGTGCACACACACACACACTCTCTCTCTCTTAAGTGAGTAAATACATCTTTAAAAAAACCCAAAATAAAGAAGCAGAAGCAAAAAACAGTAGAAAGTGACTGCTTAAGAGGGAAGGAGCATATAATTTGGGTTATGTTGACTATAGGATGCTGGATCACTTAATGGCTGTAAGTTTTAGTTTTTTCAACAGATGATGATTCTCAGTTTCTTTTACTGATAATTCTTTATTATAACTTTTGGGGTGGTATTATGGTTATTCATTGATACATATGTGTGTGTGTGCATACATATATATACATATACACACACATATATATAGGTTTTATTTTATTTTAAATCCAGTATCATTAACATACAGTGTTATATTAGTTTTGGGTGTATGATATATTGATTCAACAATTCTGTATATTACTCAGCTCATCAAGTAAGTGTACTCTTAATCTCCTTCACCTATTTCACCCATATCCCCACCTACCTCCCCTCTGGTAACCATCAGTTTGTTCTCTATAATTAAGAGTCTATTGGGGTGCCTGGGTGGCTCAGTTGGTTAAGTGTCTGCCTTTGGCTCAGGTCATGATCCCAGCGTCCAGGGATGGAGCCCCACATCAGGCTCCTTGCTCAGTTGGGAGTCTGCTTCTCCCTCTCCCTGCTCTTATGCTCTCTCTTGCTCTCTCACTCTCTCCTGTACCCCTCTCTCCCTCTCTTGTTCTCCATTTCTCCCTTTCCCTCTCAAAGTCTTTCTTTTTTTAAAGCCTGTTTTTGGTTTGTCTGTCTTGTTTTTCTTTGTTCATTTGTTTCTTAAATTCCACCTATAAGTGAAATCATATGGCATTTGTCTTTTTCTGATTTATTTTGCTTAGCATTATCATCTCTAAATCTATTATTGCCAATGGCAAGATTTCATTTTTTATGGCCGAGTAATATTCTGTTGTATCTCTGTACCACATCTTTATTACTGTGGTTAATTTGAGGTATCACCTTTTCAAAACCCTCTCTGTAGGTTATGATCATACATTTTTGTCACATCTGTGACAATAAAAGTTAAGAAACACACAAGCATCTGTTGGAAATTGGAAGAATATGGAAAAAGGAAGAAGAGATTGAAATTGTGGTAGAGCCATACAACAGAATAGCACAATGCTGTCAAAATATAGTTAATTTGGCTATAGTTAAATTCATAGACTTAGTCTTCTTCTGAGGCTATGACTATCGTTTATTTTAACTTCAAAAGTTCAAACTCAGCATTCTTTTATTCTTTTAGACTCTCCAGGCAGCTGAATTGATTGACTCAGAATTTCGAGCAGGAATGAGTAATAGACAAAAGAACAAAGCTAAAAGAATGGCCAAGTTATTTGCAAAACAGAGATCCAGGGATGCAGTGGAAACTAATGAGAAGAGGTAGTAATCTTTTTTTGCTTATTCATTTAAAATAGTGATGCTTTGTAGCTTAAATCTGTGTCTGCTTGATTTTTAAAAACATTTGCTGACTTTGTCTTTGGCTGTAGAGTACCTTTGGATTGTCTTGTCTATTGACAGAGATTATTTACTATTGGTGGGAACTAGGATAATTTACATATGCAGATTTTTTTGTTTGGATGGGGGCTGAAGCTCTTCCAAGGGAAGTACATTCCAAGTAGAGAGAACAAGTGTCAATGCCTTAATCATAGACTGTTCAAGAAACAGAAAGAAAGGCAGTACATCTAGGATAAGTAGAGAGAAGTGAGGGCAGTACAGAGTGAAGTCAGAGAGATGGTCTAAGGGCCGCAAGTTAAGAATATTACTTGAGTATAGAACTGTCGCAGTATTATATTACCTGTCTTCCAGCCTGGGGACTAAGCCAAATAACAGGTAATAATGCAGGTTTGTTTACCGAATCTTGTTGTAGGAAAAATTCTGGATATACCTACTGTCCTTTTTCTTAACGAATTAATAAAAGTGATATCTGTATATGGTTTGGAAAAGCACTCCTAAGAGTAGTTCAGAACAACCCTTCAGAAGCACTTTAAGGGATGTATTAAAATACAGATTTTCATACCCCACTCTGCTGTGTTGAATCAAGATCTTGGTCTAGACGTGTTTGAGTAAATGATATAACGCATGAGGACTTACAAAGGCTTTTTGCAAGTGACAGAACCTTTTGTTTCCATTCACATAAAACTAAAAAGTAAGTTTACAGCATTTATTTAAAGACTAGATACAAGGGGGGAATAAGGGCAGTCCTGGTGGCGCAGCAGTTTAGCGCCGCCTGCAGCCCAGGGTGTGATCCTGGAGTCTGTCAGGCTCTCTGTATGATGCCTGCATCTCCCTCTGCCTGTGTCTCTG
Organism: Canis lupus dingo; assembly: GCF_003254725.2. NCBI lineage: Eukaryota > Metazoa > Chordata > Mammalia > Carnivora > Canidae > Canis > Canis lupus. The sequence goes on from NC_064270.1 coordinate 6,525,607, forward strand.
CCTCTCTCTCTCTGTCTCTATGAATAAATAAATCTTAAAAAAAAAATCAAAGGGGGAATAAATAATAAACATCTATTTGGTGTAAATTTCTTTGGGGTTCTTTTTAGTATGAAATTTTTATTAAGCTTTATTAAACAGCAGGTTTTTTTTTTAAAAGAACAACTTACTAGGACTGCATATAGCAATCTGTGTCTTTTGGCTTTTTTCATATAAGCAGATTTCCCCAAATATTTGAATATTGAAATAGTAGATCTTACTTTTCAGAGTTCATGATTTATTCATTCTGCAAATATTTACTGAATAGCTTCTAAGTGCCAGATACTATTCTAGGCCCTCAGGATGCATTGGTGAATAAAATAGATTAAAATTCTGCCTTCATGAAGCTTATATTCTAGAGGAAAAAATGAAGAAGATAAGTAAGTAGGGGCACCTGCCTGGCTCAGTCGGTAGAGCATGCAACTCTGGGTCTTGGGGTTGTAAATTTGGTCCCATGTTGGGTAGAGATAACTTAAAAAAAAAAAAGAAGATAAGTAATATCATGTTAATGGTAAGGATTTAAAAAGACAAAGGAGATGAAACAAGGAAGTAACATGAAATGTTTTGTGGGGAGAGAGTTTGGAATTTTGGATAGCATAGTCAGGGAGGGATTCACAGAAGTGACTTTTCATTAAAGATTGGAAAGAAGTGAGGATGCTAGTCCTATGAATATTTGGAAAAGACATTACAAGTAGAGCCTGGAAAGAGAAACATGCCTAACAAGTTCATGGGCAGTATGGTGACCAACCAATGTGGCTAGATTGGAGAGAATTAGAGGAAGAATAATAGGGAGTGAATTAGGGGAATAATAATAAGGAATGAGATTAAGGAGGGTTAGATTTCTTTCATCACATTTACAAAAAATGGTTGGCCAAATCTAATTATTAAGATGGGGGAGGATATTTATGGAGAATAATCCTGTATATACCTTAACTCTGCTAATTGTGAATACTGAATAGTTTCATTTGCCTTCTCTTTTGTAATGTTTTATTACTATGCTAGCCTCAATATTTTTGTTCTAGTTATAAAGTAACATTTCCTCAAATTTTCTGGATACATTTTTCATTGGTCAGTTGTCTCTGTTTTTCAAAAGCTAGTAGGATTATAGTATGTTACTCAATATATTAGTTTCCTCCAGGGTACAAAAGCCTAGAAAAGTTATGCTGGGTCAGATTTAGGTTGTTAGACCAAGATCATTTAAAACAAAAAGGAGGGATCCCTGAGTGGCTCTAGTTTAGCACCGCCTTCAGTCTAGGGCTTGATCCTGGAGTCCCAGGATCGAGTCCCAAATCAGGCTCCCTGCATGGAGCCTGCTTCTTCCTCTATCTGTGCCTCTGCCTCTCTCTGTGTCTCTCATGAATGAATAAATAAAATCTTAAAAAAAAAAAAAAAAAAGGAGAAGAGCTGATTGTTGATAGGAAGTAAAAAAGACTTGTTAGATTTGAGATTCAGTTTGAAAGCAAGAATTCATGGATCTATTTTACATTCATCAGTAAGAGTAGGAGAGTATTTTTACCCAAAACTTTTTAAATGGTTAATCTTATTTGATACATGAAATTTAGGCAAACCATGTAAGTAGAATATGGCAAAACATTGGTTCAAATGATGGATTCTCTGACATTCATTGTGGTTCACATTATTTTTCATTCACTTTTTAAAATGGTGACTTTTATTTTTTTAGCAATGATAGCACTGATGGGGAACCAGAAGAAAAGAGAAGAAAAATAGCAAATGTTGTTATTAATCAGTCTGCAAATGATTCCAAAGTCTTGATTGATAATGTTCCAGAGAGTTCTTCCTTAATTGAAGAGGTACTATTAAAATGCCCTGAGGTGTCTTTTGAAATCATTTATAATTTTTTCATACTAATATGATAGTAGATAGTATTTAATAATCTGCCCATTGAGAGAAATTTTATTGTATCTTTACTTCATTAGTAAAAATTTTAATTATTTAAATTTTAATTAATTAAATTATTTAAAATTTTAAAGCTTATTACTATAGATTTACAAATATTAAATTACTTAAATTGTGAGCATAAATCGGAACTTTTGAATTAGTACTAATTCTGTTTTTCTTATTCAGACAAATGAATGGCCGTTAGAAAGCTTTTGTGAAGAACTTTGCAATGACCTTTTTAATCCCTCCTGGGAGGTAAGATTTCTTTATTCCAGCTTCTCTCAGCTCTATATTTTTTGTTTTTGTTTTTTCTAATGAAGGGAGCCATGTCAAACACAATCTGTTAGGGTCCCTATTCTTTCCCTGTATACCTCTCAGGATACTTACTGACCCAGGCACTTCATATCATTCACCTTCTAAGTAGAAAACTTGAGACTCATTTTCACCTTTCATATACTTTTTGGTCGTTATTTCTTTAGTGATCTGTTAATTTCTTTTCATTTTTTTTAGCTGTAGTATCTCTGGCATACCTCTTCCGAATAGTAAAAACTTCCTTTTTAAGTGGACAATTTTAGTGAAGAGCAGTAGTTTCCATCCCATCTTGTTAGTCTCAGAAATGTAAATCTTGATCAGATCCCAGTATATAAAAGAGATGAAAGTGAAATTCCTCTGAAGTTCAGGGTCGGTGGTCTCAAAGCATTCTGTCCTACGTTGGTTGGCTTCTGGGTGATTTAAAAAACAGTGCTCTGGAATACCTTTTAGGGGCATTTCTTCTCTTTGATGTCTTCTGTTTAAAAGTATTCAAGTCTTGAGTGCTTGGGTGGCTCAGTCAGTTAAACATCTGCCTTCAGCTCAGGTCATGAGTTCTGCATTGGGCTCCCTGCTCAGCGGGGAGTCTGCTTCTCTCTCTGCCCTTCCCCCCTGCTGTCTCTCTCAAATAAATACATAAAATAAAATCTTTAAAGTTATTCAAGTCTTACCGTAAATTGAATCTTAAGTGAGTGAATGCAGTGTCAGTGGCCCATTTGCTCCCTTCCAGATGATATTTCAGAAGGCCAGAGGGTGACAGTGAAGCACTAGTCACGAGACAGTTGAATTCTCTTCCTTTCACACTTACTCTGGTAGCTTTGGAACTTAGTTTTAATATATATATTTCTAAAATATTGATGTTGGGTCTATAGGAAACAACATATGATTCTTTCCTCTCTTTTGCTGAGGATAATGCTGAATGCAGGTAAAGGGTAGGGAAGTGACACCCATATAGATTAATATCTTAGAAGGATTTTAGAGGGACGCCTGAGTGGCTCAGCGGTTGGGCGCCTGCCTTTGGCTCAGGTCGTGATCCCTGGATCCGGGATCGAGTCCCGCGTCGGGCTCCCTGCGAGGAGCCTGCTTCTCCCTCTGCCTGTGTCTCTGCCTCTCCTCTCAATCTGTGTCTCTCATGAATAAATAAATAAATAAATCTTTAAAAAAAAATAAAGGGTTTTAGAATAATTGTTTTCTTAGCTTGATTTTAGAAAAATTCAATATAACCAAATCATGAAATTAATATACGTAATTTTTCTTGGATAGCAGAGGGATGACACATTCTCACTGTCATTTTGGTTTATTCTGATTTCTTAAAAATTTACTATCCCTTTTTCATATTGAAGAGAAGTTAAACTTAGTTTCTTAAGCATTTAGCCTCTGACAATTGCTTCTTGTTTGTTTTTAGGTTCGGCATGGTGCAGGCACTGGACTTAGGGAAATCCTTAAAGCTCATGGAAAAAGTGGTGGTAAAATGGGAGATAGCACTTTAGAAGAGGTATGTGTAGTAAAGGACCAGTTATCACTATATTTCAGTAGTTGAATTCTTTTCCCAAGCCAGGGAAGTTCCAGAGCTTGGGCCATGACATAGAAGTAATAAGTAGATAAATAATAAGAAATATGGAAAGCTGAATGTGAGGAAAAAAGTAAAAAGGTTGGGAAGAAGTCTGTTTACTAACATAGAAAGAATGAGCTCATGAGAAAGATATGTTCAGAAACACTAAGTAAGTAAAAAATAGAAGCAAGAGTACTTGAGCCAGGATATAATGGACTGGAAAGTAGAGTAAGAGGGACAGGGGGATAGTTTAGAGGTCATTAAGCAATATGACTGGTATAGCATGAGACACTGGTAGTAGGATAGATACATGACAGATATAATTGAAATCAGAGCAACTTTGAGTAGTTTCTTAATTTCTCTTGGAGTGCAAGTAACAGAATTGATGAATTTTAAAGATTTTGGTATGGTACATTTGAACCTAATTAATCAACAAACAAGATGTGGTTAATATTAGAGATAGTAATTGGACTATTCTATATTTTGGTTATTGTCCAGTCTGTCCCAATATTTAGTTTTGATTTTGGACCTAATGTTTCTTCAGCCGCCAATACAAAGTATGATCTTGATCTGTTAATTAAAAAATGATTGTTTTAACAGATGATTCAGCAGCATCAAGAGTGGTTGGAAGACTTAGTTATTAGACTTCTTTGTGTTTTTGCGTTAGACAGATTTGGAGACTTTGTTTCTGATGAAGTAAGTATCACCTAAGAGAGGCTTTGCCCAATCATATTTCAAATGTAACGGAATAAGTCTTTTGTAATTACGAGTTTTCTTCCTTTCTTGTTCATAGGTTGTAGCACCAGTTCGTGAAACTTGTGCTCAGACATTAGGTGTGGTGTTAAAACACATGAATGAAACAGGAGTTCATAAAACTGTGGATGTGCTGCTTAAATTACTTACACAAGAACAGTGGGAAGTTAGACATGGTGGTCTGCTAGGAATAAAGTATGCTTTGGCAGTTCGTCAGGTAAACACTTCAGTTTTTGAAGCATGTGTGGGAGAGTTATTCCCCCCTTAGTTTATTTTCATTAAGTATATGAAATGGCCCTGGATTCTTAGTGTTACAGATAAGCCAGCCTCTTTGAGGTAGTGTCATAGACCAAGGTGGTGCTAATAAGAATTTAAGTACAAATCAAAAGATGGTTCATTAGGTTTGAAAAACTGTTCCTGTTTCATAGCCAGACCAATTCTCAGAGAGGTTCCTAGTGTATGATCCTATGAGTAGCCCCTGTGGGGCCTCCTTTTGAGGAAACTGAAAGAATAGATTGGAGTTAGAAGCAGAAAGGGATGGCTTTTCCTGCCTTCTCTCACACCCGTTTTGATTGTCATTGGTGTTGAATAAGAGATACAAGTTGAGGTTCCGGCACCAGTGGTATATATGCGTGTGTGTTCAACACAGGGAGTTCATAGTCCTACTTGGAAAAATATTTTCTGATATTTTAAGCCATATTGAATAATAAAGTACTTGATACTGTTGTAGTCTTTTTCAAGTGGGATTAGTTACGCATAAGCTTCTGTTGATGTTATTTTTCTTTTTTGTTTATGTGATTCCTTTTTAATGAAGGTTGGGATTTATGGGGCACCTGGCTGGCTCAGTTGGAGAAGCATATGACTTGATCTCAGGGTTGTGAGTTGGAGCCCCACATTTAGTGTAGAGATTACTTAAAAGAATAAACCTAAAAAAATTATGATTTATGCTTTCATATGATAAATTTAATAAAAAATGTTTAAGTACAATAATTGTATTATGGAAGATTAATCTATTTTGATACACTGTTTTACAGGATGTAATTAATACTTTATTGCCTAAAGTTTTAACTAGAATAATTGAAGGACTTCAGGACCTTGATGATGATGTCAGAGCTGTTGCTGCAGCATCATTAGTACCTGTGGTAGAAAGCCTTGTGTATCTTCAGACACAGAAGGTAAATTAAATCTTTTCGCATTTTCTTCTATAGAGCTTGTTTATATTCACGGTGTAGAGTATTAGGAAAAACATTAAGTACTTTTTTCTCCTTCATCCTCCATTTTCTTTTTTCTTAAGATTTTATTTTTAAGTAATCTCTACATCCAGTGTGGGGCTCAAATTTACGGCCTTGAGATTGAGAGTTGTGTGCCCCACCAGCTGAGCCAGCCAGGCACCCCATCCTCCATTTTTCTTATGACAGATAGTCCTCTAATGTATGCAATTTCCGTTATATATTATCCTTGGAGGAGTGAATTTTGTCTATTAATTTTCTTCTCCTTCATGTAGAGAGTATATATAAGGAACTTCTTTGAGAAGAAAGCAACCGTTTTTTCTTTATTTTACTCCTTGTTTTTAGGCATATGGGATTTTTGTTTGTTTTGATTTTGGTTTTGGCTTTAGGTTTTTTAATCTGGTCTCATTTTTTGAAATGCCTCTTTTAAGATCTGATTTTCAAATTATCAAAATCAGAACATGAATATTTGGAAGTGCAGTAAGCAGTATTTATTTAAAAGCTCAAAAACTAAATTTGTCTTTTCATGATGATTAGTATTAAATATATTTAAGTTGCTTTACACAGAGGGTCATGTCTTGTATATGTACACTATATTGTTTTCAGAGTTTTTTTTTTTTTTTTTTTAAATAAAATAGAGTATTGGCGTAATAATGAGTATTGGCTACCTTATTTCTTGAATTCTCCCTCCCGTTATGAGCCTGGTTTGGAAGGGAAGCACCAAAGTAGAGTTGAGTGGCATTTAAAGAGGGGTAGAGAATTAATATAAGTAAATAACATCTCCCTCCTCCTTAATTTTGCTCAAAACTGTTACTATCCAAAGGTGTGAGGATTATATGTTTTCGAATTAGTAGTGACTGAAGTTTGGCATAGCTTGTGCATATTTTGTGTAAAATGTTTTCTTAATAACTGATCTTATAGGTACCCTTCATTATAAATACATTATGGGATGCTCTGCTGGAACTAGATGATCTTACAGCTTCAACAAATAGTATTATGACTCTTCTTTCATCCTTATTAACTTATCCTCAGGTCCAACAATGCAGGTAATTATTTGTAGTTAGTGGAATAAAGTAAAAAGTGTTTACATACATTTCCAGATAATGAAACCTAAGAATACAATCGTAGAGCATCTTTAAGAACAGCACTGTGAGTTGGGGATGCCAAAGACTATATTCTCAAGCAGCCTTTTCTTCTTTAATCTCTAACCACTGGCGCATTTGAGGCAGGAAATTAAAAAGGTCATCTCCTTTACCCTTTCGTTGCATTGGTTTTATAATTCTTCTCTTGTTCATACTATTATAGTTAACTTCAGAAATATAATGGAATAGCAAAATAAGTGCCTGTAAAAGCAAGTGAAGAGAAAAAGTGGCAGGGCATATATGGAATTTCCTAATTTTCAGGTATTTTTAATTAATAATGAAAGCTATAGGCATTAAATGAGTTCATCTGTGTGAAAGCCCTTTTCAAGCTGCAAAATGCAAGAGTTATTTTTAATTGTACTAAATCAGAGGTTGGCAGACTTTTTCGATGAAAGTCCAGATGGTGGTATTTTGGTTTTGTGGGCCATGTGATCATTGTCAAAAGTACTCAGCAATGCCATTCTAATACAAAAGCATCCATAGACAGTATATAAAGGAATGGATATGGCTGTGTTCCAATAAAACTTTATTTAAAAAATTGGGTAGAGTGGGTTTGGACCATAAGCCTTTGTTAATAACTACCCTAAATAAAGGACTTAGGACTTAAAAGAAAAATCATTAAGTAGACAGTGTCAGGAAAGTTAAATAATGTAAGAAAATGAAAGTAGTAGTGAAAATTCTGTTAATTCAATGTGATAGATATAATGTGGTTTTTAATTTCTTTCAAAGTTGCCTTATTAGAAAGTTTGCTTCATATATTTGGCAGATACTTTCCATCTTATGTAAGAAATAAATGCAGCATGTCATTAGGAACATGAATAGTTACACTATTAACAAGACCTTATTATAATGTTTTTACATAGTTGGAGTCTTATGTCTCTGTGTGCATGTGTTTAAATTAAAATTTTATAAATAAATTTACTAAATGTTTAAGTAAATGTAAGAAGTGATGTTCATACAAACCTGTAAGTAATGAAAATAGTGTTAAAAGATAGACATTCTGAGGGGAACCACAAAAGAATGGATAGTTACACCTGCCATATTCTTTTTTATTCACGCCTTTTTCTACAGTTACATATTTTAAATGCTGTTATACATCATCATTTCCTAATTCAAGGTAATTTTTATAGTAAATGACTCATGTATGTGCGGGAATTCTGTGGTTCAAGTTGTTAGCATAGATGTGGCATTTCTTGCTTTTCCATTTAAATTCTAATCTGTGAGAAGGAAGATATTTGAGTTTTCTTAACTTAGTAATGTTAAATAAAGATAATGAATTTCAAAACTACTACCATACAACCTCTTGCTCATTTGATATGTGACAGAGATGACCCCAAAAGGAAATGTAAGTTATGTGCATCTATTGATTACCTATTGGGGTTAGCCATGGGCAAGAATGAATTAACAATCTTGATTTTGTGTAGCCTGACTACCAGTTAGGATACATATCCCATTTTCATGAGTAAGAACAGATTGAAAATAAGGACAGTTATATTAGAAAGTTTATTTGAAAAAGGTAATTCATGCTATTAGTGCCGTAGAACCTAATATTTCTTTTGCCTGCATTTGCTCTGGCTATTGTGGTGCTATAATACCAGTTCTGAATGAGGATGTTAAATGAATGTTCATATGAAAACTGTATTATCTTTTTAAAATTTATTCATCAGGAAAGATACTAGGTCCACAAGGACATATTTAGATAATGTATTAACATAGTTACAACTGAGAATGAGTAACATTGTGTTTTCTTTATTAGTATTCAGCAGTCACTCACAGTTTTAGTTCCACGTGTCTGGCCTTTTTTGCATCACACTATATCATCAGTTCGAAGAGCAGCACTGGAAACTCTATTTACGTTATTATCAACACAGGACCAGGTAAGAACTAATAATTATGTCTAGTGATCTTGAAATTATATAAAATAATTTTATAAAATAAATCTGACCACCAGGTTACTCTTGCTACATATCCAAAGATCAGAAGAATGCTGGACTTAATAGCGGTGGTATGGTGACCATGTAGACACATAAGAATATAATCCCCATGAGGGCAGGAACATTTTTATATTTTGCTCTAGGTCATATTCCCAGTGCTTAGAATAGTACTTAACACATAGGAGGCCTTCAACAAATTTTTTGAGTGGAAGATGGATTGAATAGTCTGTTAGAGACCTATTCAGTTTTTGCTTGCTTTTTGTGGTTAACAGCTGGATGGTTGTTAGAATTGGCAGAGCTCATTCCAGATTAGGAGGCTACAGTTGGAGCTCTACAGTATGATTCCTTAAGAATGATGATGAAATTGCTAGGCACTTGCCTCTTCCTTAAGAATTACTCAATCTTAAGAGCATAGTATTTCCAAGGATAGTATACTTCAGGAGTCACACATGGAAATGCTTTGAAAGATCATCAGGTAATGTCACTGCTGACTTGAGGAGTCTTTGCCCTGCTTATAAAAGGCTTCACATTTTTATTTTAAAAATAACAATAGGTCAAACAAAATACTAGAATTTGGGGAAATATCATAAAGAGTCATTCTGACATGCTGTTATTTGTGGGTACCACAGTTTGAGCCAGTGATCCTTAAAAAGCAGCAGTTGGGGCAGCCCGGGTGGCTCAGTGGTTTAGCACCGCCTTTGGCCCAGGGTGTGGTCCTGGAGACCCGGGATCGAGCCCCACGTCAGGCTCCCTGCATGGAATGGAGCCTGCTTCTCCCTCTGCCTGTGTCTGTGCCTTTCTCTCTCTCTCTGTCTCTCATGAATAAATAAATTAAATCTTTAAAAAAAAAATTGATTTTTTTCATTTTACTTATTTATTTTTATTTTTTTCTTTTTCTTTTTTTCTTTTTTATACTTACTTATTTTTAGACAGTAGATTATAGTATAGGTAAATATCTCTCTTGTGTTCATGCCCTTCTGTGTGAATTAGGAATATTAAAAGAGGGGAATATTCCACATAGACTTGCTTTAATCAGCATGGTATTGTGTTGTATTTCTGTGATTCTGTATCTGTAAATTTGGTTTTGCCTTATTTTTAAATTTTATCTAATCAGAATCGTCTGAGGAAAAACCTTCAGATTTGTTTTATAACCCCCAGTTGATCAGGCATGGGTTCATATGACAACTGGCATGGGTTCTGAATTTTCATTTCATTTTTGTATTGTGGTATTTGATTCTTAAATAAATTCTTTTTTTTTTTTTTTAATTTATTTATTTATGATAGTCACACAGAGAGAGAGAGGCAGAGACATAGGCAGAGGGAGAAGCAGGCTCCATGCACCGGAAGCCCGACGTGGGATTCGATCCCGGGTCTCCAGGATCGCGCCCCGGGCCAAAGGCAGGCGCCAAACCGCTGCGCCACCCAGGGATCCCTGATTCTTAAATAAATTCTTAAATAAAGTTCTTAAATTTACTTTGGTTAGCCCTCTTGAAGTTACCAGATTTCTTCACTTCATGGTTTTCTTTATTATTTTTCTAACAGACTTTTAAGAGCAGTTTAGGTTTACTGAAAAATTGGGCAAGAAGCACATATTTCTTATATGCCCCTACACACACACACACACACACACACACACACACACACACATTTTCCCCATAGTTAACATCTTGCATTCGTGTAGTACTTTTTAAAAAAAATTTTGAGGGAGGGTGAGGGGCAGAGAGAGAAAATCTTAAGCAGATCCCATCCCATACCCATTGTGGAGCCTGATGGTTTGAACTAACAACCCTGAGATCATGACCTGTGCTGAAATCTAGAGTTGGGTAGTTAACCAACTGAGCCACTCAGGTGCCCCAGTATGTTCCATTGATCCATTAACTAAAGTCCATAGTTTACATTAGAATTTACTCTTTGTATTGTAGATTGTATGGGTTTTGACAAATGTCCAGTGATATGTTTCCACCATTGCAGTATCATACAAAATAAAAAAGTGCCTGTGCTCCATCTATGGATCCCTCTTTTCCTCTTTCCAAATTCTTTTTTTTTTTTTTTTAAGATTTTATTTATTTATTCATGAGAAACACAGAGAGAGAGGCAGAGACACAGGCAGAGGGAGAAGCAGGCTCTCTGTGGGGAGCCCGATGTGGGACTCTATCCGGGGACTCTGGGATCACACCCTGAGCCAAAGGCAGATGCTCAACCACTGAGCCACGAGGCATCCCCATTTACTGACTTATTGAAGGATATCTTGGTTGCTTCCTGTTTTGGGCAATTATGAATAAAGTTTTATTATTTTTTTTTAATTAGAGCAAGCACATAAGATGGGAGGGGCAGAGGGGGAGAGTGAGAATCAGACTCCCCTCTGAGTGGGGAGCTGGATGCAAGGCTCTATCCCAGGACCCTGAGATCATGACCTTAGCTGAAATCAGACACTTAACCAATTGAGCCACCAAGGCGCCCATGAATGAAGTTTGAAACATTATGTGCAAGTTTTTATATGGGAAAGTTTTCAGTGCACTTAGGTAAACCCCAGAGAGCACAAGGAGTATGTTTAATTTTATAAGAAATTGTCTTCCAGAATTGCCGTACCATTTGGCATTTCCATCAGTGGTGAATGAGAGTTCTTGTTGCTCCACATCCTTACAAACATTGAATGTTGTCAGTGTTGCAGATTTTAGCCTTTCTAATAAATGTGTAATGGAATCTTATAGTTTAAATTCCCCAATGATAGATGATGTTTTGAGCATCTTTTCATATGCTTATTTGCCATCTATATCTCTTCTTTAGTGAAGTGTCTATTCAGGTCTTTTCCCTTTTTAAAAAATTGAGTTGTTTTCTTACTCTTGAATTTTAAAATTTCTTTGTGTATTTCTTTTTTAAGTTTTATTTATTTAAGTAATCTCTTTACCCAATGTGAGGTTCAAGCTCATGACCCTGACTGAGATCAAGAGTTCTACGCTCTCGTGATTGACCCAGCCAGGTGCCCCTCTTCGGCCGTTGTCAGTCCTTTCCCTTATTATTTCCTAATATTAATCTGGAGTCAAGAAATATTTTCAAGTCCACCTCTGTAACCCAGCTGTAACCATGTTATATTTATTTGATGAAAAAATTTTTTCTGTAACAATGTTATATTTATTTGATGAATTTTTTAAAAAGATTTATTTATTTATTCATGAGAGAGACAGAGAGAGGCAGAGACCTAGGCAGAGGGAGAGGTAGGCTCTTCACAGGAGCCCAGGATCACGACCTGAGATGAAGGCAGCTGCCCAATCGTTGAGCCACCCAGGTGTCCCTATTTGATGAATTTTTTAAAAAATCCAGTATAGTTAACATAGTGTTATATCAGTTTCAGGTGTACAACATCGTGATTCGGGTACCTGAGTGGCTCAGTTGGTTAAGCAGGCACTTACCTTTGGCTCAGGTCATGATCTCATGGCCCTGGGATTGAGCCCCACATTGAGCTCCTGGTTCACTGGAGAGTTTGCTTCTCTTCTTCCTTTCCTCCTGCCTGTCACGCCTCTCATGCTTGCTCACTTGCTCTCTCAAATAAAAACAAAACAGGGGCAGCCCCGGTGGCTCAGCGGTTTAGCGCTGCCTTCAGCCCAAGGCGTGATCCTGGAGACCTGGGATCGAGTCCCACGTCGGGCTCCCTGCATGGGGCCTGCTTCTCCCTCTGCCTGTGTCTCTGCCTCTCTCTCTCAATGTCTCTCTCATGAATAAATAAATAAAATCTTAAAAAAATAAATAAAAACAAAACAAAACAAACCCACACAACTAATACAGTGATTCAATAATTCTATATATTAGTACTCATCACGATAAGTATCCTCTTGATCCACTTCACCTGCTCTACCCATCTATCCTCTGGTAACCATCAATTTGTTCTCTATGATTTAGTCTGTTTTTCTGGTTCATCTGTTGTTTTATTGTTCGTTTTGTTAAATTTCACATTTATGATTAAAATCTTATGGTATTTGTCTTTCTCTAACTTATTTCACTTAGCATTATGTTCTCTAGATCATTCGTTTTGCAAATGGCAAGATTTTATTTTGTCCGTTTTTATGGCTAGTATTTCTGTGTATGCATGTGTGTGCGCATAACGTATCCCACATTTTCTTTATCCATTCATCTATCACTGGACACTGGGCTGCTTCCATATTTTGACTATTGTAAATATTGCTGCAATAAATGTAGAGATGCATGTATCTTTAAATTAATGTTTTCATATTCTTTGGGTAAATACCCAAAAGAACAATTAACTGGATCATTTGGATGTTTTAACTGTTTGATAAATCTCCATACTGTTTTCCACACTGGCTGTACCAGTTTGCATTCCAACCAGCAGTGCACAAGAATTCCTTTTTCTCCACATCCTTGCCAGCACCTCTTGTTTCTTGTGTTGTGAATTTTAGCCATTCTGACAACTGTGATGTGATATCTCATTGTAGTTTTGATTTGCATTTCCTTGATGATGAGCAGTGTTGAGCATCTTTTCATGTGTGTGTTGGCCATCTGTATGTCTTCTTTGAAGAAATGTCTGTCTTCTGCCCATTTTTAAATTGGATTACTTGGCGGTTTTTTTGGTGCTGAGTTTTCTAAGTTCTTTTTTCTTTTTTTTTTTTTTTTAAGATTTTATTTATTTATTTATTTATTTATTTATTTATTTATTTATTTATTTATTTATTTATTTAAGAGAGACACACAGAGAGAAGCAGAGAGAAAGGCAGAGGGAGAAGCAGGCTCTCTGTGGGAAGCCCGATGTGGGACTCAATCCCAGGACCCCAGGATCATGCCCTGAGTCAAAGGCAGACGCTCAACCACTGAGCCACCCAGGCGTCCCTCTAAGTTCTTTTTTATATTTTGAATACTACCCTTTTATTGGATATGTCATTTGCAAACATCTTCTCCCATTCGTAGGTTGCCTTTTAGTTTTGTTGATTGTTTCCTTTGCTGTACAGAACCTTTTTGTTTTGATGTAGTCCTAGTAGTTTATTTTTTGCTTTTGTTTCCCTTGCTTGAGGAGACATGTCTAAAAAAATGTTGCTATGGCCATGCCAGAGAAATTACTGCCTGTGCTCTCTTGTAGGATTTTTATGGTTTCAAGCACACATGTAGGTCCTTAATCCATTTTGAGTTTTATTTTTGTGTCCAGTTTCATTCTTTTTTTTTTTTTTTAAAGACTTCATTTATTTATTCATGAGAGACAGAGAGAGAGAGGCAGAGACATAGGCAGAGGGAGAAGCAGGCTCCCTGTGGGGAGCCTGATGTGGAACTCAATCCCAGGACCCTGGGATCAGGCCCTGAGTCAAAGGCAGATGCTCAACCACTGAGCCACCCAGGTGCCCCTGGATCAAAACTTTCTAGTTTCATTTTACTTTTTTTTTTTTTTTTTTTTAAATAATGGGCCACATTTAATATATGGCCCACCTTTTCAATAATGTATCTCCATTCCTCTCTCTGTGATCCCACTACCATTGCCTGGTTCAAGCTTGTGCACTTCTCAAATACATCAATTCATCACCTTTCAAACTGGTCTCTCTGCCTCCATTTTGGTTCTCACCCCCATTTGGTCTTTCATGGTGCTGAGTGGGATTGTTATAAAATGCAATGCTAATCATTGGACTCCTTATTTAGACTCTTCAACTGTTTTTTTATATTCTTCACTAGTTTGGCACAGAAGACTTTCCAGATATTGGCTCTTCCTCCTCTATAGCCTCTTTTTTTCATTCAAGTACACTTTGTATAGCCAAACCAAACCACTTCGTAGGGAGCATGAAATAGGAACTTGTAAGCAAACCTGAACTAGTTTCATTTGGTAAGAACATAAAAACAAGGTGTAACCTTTTTGTTAAACTAGCAGTTTGGTGATCAAAGTGAAGAAATTTACTACTTGATTTTACTTTCTGTACTGTCTCTTTAGCCCATGAGTGTTTTTATGCGTACAAGAGTGTATCTGTGAATCTGTATGTCTGTCAGTCAACTACTTTCCTGGAATATCTAGTATTGTTACCAGTTAGCGCTGTAGCTTGAACTTGACTCCTTAATCTAGAAAAACATGTTGGACTTTAATCTTTTGTTCTCCTGATAGGGTCAACTTTTCCATTCCACTTGCATCACAGCCACTTTGAGTTATTACAAAATTTCAGTTACATACATCATTGACTATTTGAAAAGCAAGCTTTAGCATGAAACATATTTAGCATGAAGATATATATGAGATTGAGTTGGAATCTCAGGATCTAGGATGTAAGAAATTTCTCATATGCATATGTAGAGGGGAAAAGAAAGACCAAAAGACTATATTTAACTAAGACTGGCATTAGAGAACATTAGCTAGTTAGGTGTTGGCCAGATTTTACAAAGGTATTGAAGGGCAAGAGCAAAGGTTAAAATAACTCATCTGACTTTCAATAAATATTGATTGGACAAATGAGTAGAACAGAGCATTATAAATTGTGTAAATATGGAGTTTACTTCATTTTTGTGTTTTTTTTTTTTTCTTTCAGCAGTGGCCCAAAATGGGATTTCAGATCAAATTAATGAAAAAAAACTCTGTAATTCATTGCTTAGTTGTGCTTCTTTCCAAATCTCCTCCCCTGAAACCCCAAATCACTTGATAACAGAGATAAGAAATGATGATGAATTTATCTACAGGCAGGAATCAAGTGTTCGTGGGAGTGATGATCAGACTTCTGCTTTTTTCCACATCTATAACCATTTTGTGGGAATGCTTGTGGGAAAATAAAAGAAGGGGTATAGCAAAAAGGTATTGGCAAGAGCTTACCCTGTCAGTTTTACAAATTTGGCATTTATTGCCAACTAAAATTGTGGAAAATTTCACATATAACTAACTACTCTCCATGACATGGGACCATTTCCTGTAAGAAATATGAATTTATTCAACAAATAATTTAGTGCCTACCTATGTCCTTACAATTCTTTAGATACTCATCAGTAAAAGACAAGGTCATTGCCCTTCTGTAGAGCTTAAAACAGGAAATTAAACAAGACAGGAGAAACAGGCAACTAGACAAGCTCTAATAACAAAATGAGGTGTAAGCATCTGGTAGGGAAAGTAGACGATGCTGTTGGATCCTTGCTAGTGGGGTGAGTGAAGGCCAGGGAACACACCCTACTAAAAGTGAAGTTTAAGCTGAGATCTGAAGGATGAATAGAATTAAGGGAAAAGCAGAGTAAAGGTCAGGAACAGCATGTGAAACTCTGGAAGCAGGAGAGTGCATGATTGTACTAAAGAGGAAGTGAAAGCAAATTGGCTGGAGGGTAGAGTGTGAGTGAGTATAGTTGGCTAGAAGTTTCATCTTGATCTTCAGGTACAGTGAGCTGATAGTCCTATTTCTGTTTGTCATCAACTCAGTTTACTCTGAGTTCCAAGAAGGCAGAAGACAGCAAAGAACATCAATCTTAATAAAGCAACTGGAGGGATCCCTGGGTGGCGCAGCGGTTTAGGGCCTGCCTTTGGCCCGGGGCGTGATCCTGGAGACCCAGGATCGAATCCCACGTCGTTGGGCTCCCGGTGCATGGAGCCTGCTTCTCTCTGCCTCTCTCTCTCTCTCTCTGTGTGACTATCATAAATAAATAAAAATTAAAAAAAAAATAAAGCAACTGGAAAGAAACTACCCCATCTATGTCACACTCCATAACAATTAGCCATTTCCTTTGTAATTCCCTCAAATGCCTTCCCCTCCCATCTGATGCTTACTACAAAAATGTTGGGGACTACATTTAGGACTAACATAAAATGCTAATAATTGCTCTGTTAATTATTTAATACAGACCAAAAATTTTTTTCAAAGGCATTTGAAAAGCTTGAATTCACATATAACTTGAGTAATAGTGTTCCTGATTATAGTTAATTTAAACTTGGTGAAGGTATGGGACGCCTGGGTGGCTTAGTGGTTGAGTGCATCTGCCTTTGGCTCAGGGCGTGATCCTGGAGTCCCGAGATTGAGTTCTCGCATTGGCTCCCTGCATGGAGCCTGCTTCTCCCTCTGCTTGTGTCTCTGCCTCTCTCTTTCTGTGTCTCTCATGAATGAATAAATAAAATCTTAAAAAAAAAACACAAAAAACTTGGTGAAGTAAACAGACTGGTAGGAATTTTTCTGTATTTTAGTTTACACTATGCTAGACTAGTGCTAGGTGGTCATCAGCACTTTGTAGATATTCCCTAGATTGGGGGGAAATTTTTGATAAGTAGAGTCCTAGTTAGTAGCATACTAAAAGTCTATTAACTACTTTAATTAAAAAAGTTTGGAAAGAGGAATTCCAAGGAGGGTAGTCTCTAAGGGACTGAGGAATAATATGCTCCTCAATGTACTTCATTCCCCCACCAATCTAGTTAAAAAAACTTATAAATACAAAGCAGTAGCATTAGATTTCCTGCCTAAATCATTGTATACTGGAAGACAGGTGCAAAATTAGTCAAAACAAGTGGGCAGACTTTCAGATCTGCAAGAGATAGATTGGCCCTGGATGGGCCAGATTATACATTGTGATTTTTTCAGGTAATAGTAAGCTAATTACTTTCTGCAGCCAAATCGAAAAGATGTTTGCACAATTGTTCAGGTGAAGTGAATTTGGCCTTCAGGTGTTTCCCCAGTTTTATCTTGTATTTTCTACTAAGCAGACTTTATGCTATGCTACTAGAGAATCTGCATTTTTAAAATACTAGTTTTTCTGGTGATATTTAATTTCTCCAAATCATTAGAATAAGAAGTGCAATACTGTTGCTCCAAAATCTTGTAAAAATTTATCACCCAGTCGAACATTTTGGTAAAGTCATACCATCGTTTCATGGTAACACTTGTATTATTTGACTTGTAACTCTTCAAATAAGCTAACACTCAAGAATTATATACTATAGATTTGATGCTGTTTTTGTTTTCAGAACTCTTCATCTTGGCTTATACCTATCCTGCCTGATATGCTTCGACACATTTTTCAGTTTTGTGTTTTAGAAAGCAGCCAGGAAATTCTGGACCTCATTCACAAGGTACACAATAAATATATCTGTACTCTTTTCCCTGATAGCTTGGTAGATTTTTAAAATTTTTCATAATTGGTGTACGTTATTGGTCAAGGATTTTACGAAACTAGAAATCAAGACACTTGAAAAGCGTGGAGATCTATAAAATGAAACAAAGAAATAGGCCTTTTATGGAGTATAATAGTTAATTCTACTAGGCAAGTATTTTAAGCACTTTCTGATAGCCTCAATACAGAAAATAAATGAAAACACTTTTTCTGCATCATTTATTTTGCTGTTTATCCATATGCTTATTGATCCTGCAAAGTATCTTTTGGGATCATTGGTAATATATAGAGTCTTGATTGTTGTGGTTTGGATTTATATTTTTTTCCTTACTTAGCAAGATTGGTCATATGTGTTAGAATCTTTAAAAAAGAGGCACTTGATATATTTAATAAATGCTTATGTAGGGAAATGGTACTCTTGTAATTCAGTCTTGAGTTCTTGCCCCTGAGGCAGCTCGTTGTTAACAGCCTTGGATTAACAGTGGTATTTTTATGTGTTTTTAGTTACATTTAATATTAGGCATCAAGAAAGGTACCTTATTGAGTAAGATCATGAATCAAGATTTGTTCTTAATTTTATGCTAGGATATTATTACCTCTAATTTTAGCAGAGGATCTCTATCAGAAGCTGTTATATCTTGAATATGTGTGTGGTTTTGTTTGTTTTTAAGATTTTATCTGACAGAGCATAAGTTGAGGGAGGGGGAGGGGCAGTGGGAGAGGGAGAGGGAGAAGCAGACTCTGCACTGAGCACAGAGCTTGACTTGAGGATTGATGCGGGCCTCGATACTAGGACCCTGAGATCATGACCAGAGCCAAAGGTAGACTCTTAACCAACTGAGCTACCCAGGTGCCCCTAAAGTGTGTGTGTTGACTATAGGACTGCATTAGTATCAAGATTTATGATTATATGCAAAGGATTTCAATGACTGAACTTTTGACAACTCTTATATTTATGGCTATCTTATATTTTAAATGATATTCACAAAATATTGAAGGAAATTCTTTGTATTCCTCTCTTGAAAACTTTTTGTTTTTTAGTATACAAACCTATCAAAAAGCTGTATTTAAAATTAAGCCTTTAAAAAAAATAAAATAAAATAAAAAATAAAAAAATAAAATTAAGCCTTTATATTGACTTTAAAATTGGTTTTTCTGCTGTTTCCTACTTTTTTTTTTTAAATTCAGTATCCCCCCCCAAAAAAATTCAGTATCCCTAAAAATAAGTGTTAGATTTTTTAAGTATTAGATTTTATTATTTTTTATTTATTTTTTATTTTTTAAAAGATTTTTTACTATTTATTTAAATACACAGAGAGGAGAGAGAGAGAGAGAGGCAGACACAGGCAGAGGGAGAAGCAGACTCCATGCAGGGAGCCTGATGTGGGACTCGATCTTGGGTCTCCAGGATCACGCCCTGGGCTGAAGGTGGCGCTAAACTGCTGAGCCACCAGAGCTGCCCCTAAGTATTAGATTTTAATAAGTATTAGATTTTACTAGCCCTTACTAGAAAAATTTCACTTTTCACGGTTCTCTTTTATTCTGTAGGTTTGGATGGAACTGCTGAGCAAGGCTTCAGTTCAGTATGTGGTAGCAGCTGCTTGTCCATGGATGGGTGCTTGGCTTTGCCTAATGATGCAACCTTCTCATTTACCTATTGATTTAAATATGTTGCTAGAAGTAAAAGCTAGAGCCAAGGTAAGTGTAGAGGGACATAATATATTTGTATGTTCAGTTCTGGTTATTAATATGGTAACCATGTAAGAAATTTGTATTGGTTTATTTTAACCATGATTTAATTAATTTAATGTACGGAGAAATTATTATTTTATGAGGACCTTGGCAAAATGCATAATAACCTTGACAAAATACATAATAATTTTTATCCATGAAAATTTTGTGAAAAGAACTGTGTTTTACTGGGATGACAAATGAGAATATTTTTGTGTAGAGGAGAGTTGCCTATTAAGTTTTTTATTTTTAAAGATTTTATTTATTCATGAGAGACACACAGAAGCAGAGACATGTAGGCAGAAGGAGAAGCAGGCTCCCTTTAGGGAGCCTAATGTGGGACTCCATCCCAGGACCTTGGGATCAGGCCCTGAGCCAAAGGCAGACGTTCAACCACTGAGCCACCCAGGTGTCCCTGATGATTAATCTTTAATTATTTTTTTTCCTCTTTCCCTCTAGGAAAAAACAGGTGGTAAGATACGCCAAGGCCAAAGCCAAACTAAAGAAGTCCTTCAGGAATACATTGCAGGTGCAGACACCATCATGGAAGACCCCTCTACTAGGGATTTTGTTGTTATGCGGGCCAGAATGATGGCAGCCAAGTGAGTATACAAAATTCAGAAGCCCTTTAACTAAAATATTCTTCTGATATGTTTGTCAGTACTTCCTCTAGCACACTATTACAGAAAAAGTGTAAGAGAACATTTTTAATTTTCTTGAAGTTTTAAATTACATTTATATCTTTTTATAAAGATAAAATAGGAGTTATGTCTTTGTTGGGAAAAGTTATAGCTTCAATAAGGAAAATGTTAAGAAATTTCTGTAGTAACTTTTTTCTCCCTCATAGGTTGTTAGGGGCGCTTTGTTGCTGTATTTGTGATCCAGGTGTAAATGTGGCAACCCAAGAAATTAAACCAGCTGAATCCCTTGGCCAATTACTGCTCTTCCATTTGAACTCCAAATCTGCCTTACAGAGAATTAGTGTTGCTTTGGTAATCTGTGAATGGGCTGCTTTACAAAAGGTAAGATTTTGCCCAAAAAGTAATGAAGACAAGTAAACCAGTTTCCATTAGCTGTTAGGATTATTCTTATTACATTTTATAAACAAACAAATCTTCTCCGTATAAAAACCCAACAGTTATAGAAAAGTTTTCTAAATTATAGTGAAACATTGTTTCTCTTCCATTTGCTTTTAACTTTAGGCTTTTTTTTTTTTTTTTTTTTTCCGTAGAATCCCTAATCTGGTACCTGAGACTACTAGCTAAGACTATACTTAATGTTTACTCTTGATATTATAATCTGTTAAGAGATGTCCCTGCTAAAAAGACATGTGTGTGGAAGCAGTCCAGAAACTATTAGTCATTCATTCCTTTATATTTCAGATGTCACTGAAAACTACAAAAGATAAGAGGCTTTGAGTAATAGAAATCTATTTGTATGAGTAGTAGCAAGGGCAGAATTTTGGGTCACAGGAAGAATAAAACCTCTACATTTAAATGAAAATCTTCATGTTTTCAATTAAGCTATTCCTGCAGCCCCTTTAACCTTTAATTTCTAATAAGGTGTGTGATTTTGTGTAAGACTTCTGTAAATCAAAGAAACTTCCTGCTGGCTTTGTTTATTCCATTAACTGGAATTCTGGAAATTTAACTGTCTGCACTTGCTGTGAGAGTTTCTTGTTACTGCCTCTTAGCAGTTTGTTAAAGCTATAAGCTATGTCTAAAAGTAATTGAGCCATGCTCTGTTGCAACTGAGACCCCAGCTTTGCCTCTGGAAAGAAGCAAGGCTCATCTGTTTTTAGGCAGGACTCGGTGTGCTGGAGAGGCAGTGATGCTGTGTTTTTGTGCCTCTCAGACTCAGCAGCAAGTGTTGACAGTTCGGTTTCTGGACCCTCACAGAGCTTCTCTGGACTTACTCTGTGAAGCCCAGGCTGATCACCCAGATCCCACAGAACCCCTCATGGCTCACCACTGAGGCCATTCCCCCTCTGGTTGGGGCAGGCAACAACCAGAGAGAGTGGGAAGGGTTAGTTAAATTTGGGGGCAGGTAAGTAGCTTTTAAATTATATATCCATTTCTACAGTATGGCATGTGAAGCTATGGGTTCAACTATTAAATCTAATAATGAGTTTTCAAATAACATTTTTAATGCATGCTAAGTGTTCTTTTCTGACTGATTTCTTTTTACAGTTACATATTTTTAAATCTGTGCTATATGTACACTTGGTATAAATTCAGAGTTAAGTAAGAGTAATTAGGTGCAAAATTTATGGAATTGTAATAGTTCCATGTGCATGTTCTGTGGTCATTCATATTAAAATTTTAGCATAGTTTGGGTGTGATACCTTTTCTACAACTAACGATGTTCTGGGAGGTAACAGAATGTAGATTCAAAATGTATAGGAATTTAGAATTTGGTAGTTTGCAAGTGAAAATGTATGCATCTCTAAGAATTATGTTTATATATTGGCCCTGATGTTTTTTGTCTGTTATATTTTAGGAGTGTAAAGCTGTTACCCTAGCTGTGCAGCCACGTTTACTTGATATCCTTTCAGAACATTTGTATTATGATGAAATTGCCGTTCCATTCACGCGAATGCAGAATGAGTGTAAACAGCTTATTTCATCATTAGCTGATGCACATATTGAAGTTGGTAATAGAGTAAACAACAATGTTTTTACAATAGATCAAGCTAATGACCTGGTGAGTAAAGAAGTAACTTTCTTAATTTTAGATTGAGCATGAAATAAAGATTAGAAATTTGTTATGTGGTGTTTACCACAAAAACACTATTTTGAATATGTCCGTGGCCTGATAGCTTGCCACCCCAGCCCTATAGGAAAGTTATTGTATTGTATTGACTTCTTTAAAATTAGAGGATGGGGAAGGAATTTTCTTTAAATCTCAGATTCTAACAAGCCCATGTACCTTTATCAGAAAAAGCTGTTCCATTTTTTGGTCATTTCTCAGTTTTGCTTAACACTGGCAGAGTATTAGGATGCCTAGGTGGCTCAATTGGTTAAGTGTTTGAATCTTGGTTTCTGTGCAGGTGTTGATCTCAGGGTCTTGAGATCAGCCTTGCATCAGACACTGTGCTCAGAGTGCAGTCTGCCTGAGAGTCTTTCCTTCTCCCTCTCCATTCTTTGCCCCACCCTCTGCTTGTGCACAGGCATTCTCTCTCTCTCTCAAATAAAAAGCTTAAAAAAAAAACTAAACTAAAACTGGCAGAGTATAGAGAAAACTACTTCTATATAAGTTCCTGAGTATTTCTTATCTCCTCTCTCAACTTACAATGAAAATAGTCAAACATAAAGAAAAGGTAAAAGAATTACACAGTGAACATTCATATATTATTCATCGACTAGATTGTATAGTTAACATTTTACTAAATTTGCTTTATCACATATATATGCAGCTCTCTACTTAACCAGCCATCAGTTTATCTTATTTTTTTTGATGCATTTCTAAGTTGCAGACATTAGTACACTTCAGCATGTATATATATCATTAGCTAAAATTCAGTATTTGTTTTTTGCTCTTTTGTGAGGTAAAATTTATCTCCTATGGAGTACACAAATCTTAAACTATTTGATGAATTTTAACAGATGGGTGTATCTATGAAACCCAAACTTGGGATCCCTGGGTGGCGCAGCGGTTTGGCGCCTGCCTTTGGCCCAGGGTGCCATCCTGGAGACCCGGGATCAAATCCCACGTCGGGCTCCCGGTGCATGGAGCCTGCTTCTCCCTCTGCCTATGTCTCTGCCTCTCTCTCTCTCTCTCTCTGTGTGTGTGTGTGTGTGTGACTATCATAAATAAATAAAAATTAAAAAAAAAAAAAAAGAAACCCAAACTCCTGTCAAGTTACAGACAGTACCATCACTATTTCAAAGTCAATCCCTGCCTATCCCTGCCCTCAAGTAATCATTGTTCTGATTTTTCCACCATAGATTACTTTTGCTTATTCTAGAATTTTATATAATCAGAATCATACACTTTGTGCTGTTTGATATAAGTTTTTTTTTTCAGCATGATGTTTTTAAAATTCATCCATGTTATGTGTTTTGGTGATTCATTGTTTTTTATCGATTAGTTTTATTCCATTGTATAAATATACCACAGTTAAACTCTTCTCCTATTGATAAAAACTTGAGCTGTTCCAAGTTTTGGGCTGTTATGAACAGAGTTGCTATAAACATTCTTGCACAAGTCTTTTTGTAGATCTGTATTTTCACTTCTTTGAATAAATATGTATGAGTAGAATTGCTGGGTCATTGGGTAGGTGTTTGTTTGGTTTTATAAAAAATTGCAGACCTTTTCCCAAAGTGGCTATATCATTTTACCTTCTAACCAACAATATGTGTGAGTTCTGGTTGTTCCACACCATCACCAGCATTTGGTGTGATTGCTCCATCACCAACATTTGGTATGATTGCTACTTTTATTTTAGCCATTCTGGTGGTTATATGATAGCGTCATTGTGGTTTTACTTTATGTTTCCTTGATGACTAATATGTTCAACACTTTTTTGTGTCATATTGGCCATTTGTAGACCTGTCTGAAATCTATATTCAAATTTTTTGTCTATTTTTTAATGAGGTTGTCTTATTATTATTGAGTTGTAGAAGTTTTGGTTTTTTAAAAAAGATTTACTTGAGGGAGGGAGGGAGAGAGAGAGAAAAAGAGAGAAAGAGAGGGCCACAGAGGAAGAAAGGGGCAGAGGGAGAGAGAGAGAAAGAGAGAATCTTAAGCAGACTCCAGGCTGAGCATGGAGCCCAACTCGGGGCCTTGATCTTATAACCCTGAGATCATGACCTGAGCTGAAACCAAGAGTCAGATGCTTGACCAGCTGAGCCACCCAGGTGCTCCTAGGAGTTGTTTTGTTTCGTTTTTAAATATATCTCAGAATACCAAATCTTTTTAAGAAGGGTGCTTTCTGAATATTTTTTCCCAGTATGTGGCTTGCCTTTTCTTAATTGTCTTTAGATAAGCAAATATTTTTAATTTTGATGACATCTAATTTATCAGTTGTTTTCTTCTATGGTTATTGTGTTCTGTGACCTAAAGTACCTTTTCTTACTCCAAGTTGTGAAGGTATTCACATACATTTTCTTGGCAGTTTTAGCTTGTTTGCTTGCTTGTTTATTTATATCTAGATTTATAGATTTTATTTATTCATTAGAGACACAGGCAGAGGGAGAAGCAGGCTGCATGGAGGGAACCCAATGCAGGACTCGATCCCAAGACTCCAGGATCACACCTTGGGCTAAAGGCGGCACTAAACTGCTGAGCCACCCGGGCTGCCCAGCTTTTATGTTTAGATTTGTCATCCATTTTGAATGTATAGTGTGAAGTACAGATTGTTTTCATGAAGATAACCATTTTTTCCAGCATCATTTATTGAAAAGATTTTCCATTCCCCATTGGATTGCTTTGGCACCTTTCAAAAATTTGTTGAAGTGTAGATCTATATTTGTACTCTGTTCAATCTATTTGTCTCTCATACCATCACCAATGTCTTAATTACTGTAAGCTTTGTACTTTAGTAAGTTCTTGAAGTTAGGTGTAAATGAGTTCTTCCTTTTTTGAGTTATAGTATCAGAAAACTGAGTTACTTGTGTTGGTTCCTGTGAAAGAGCAGTCTTCAATTTTTTATCCTTTTCTAATTAGAAACTTATATATTGAATTTTTTTTGTTCTCACCTGTGAGAAAAGTTAAATTGCTATTTTTTGAGTTGTTTATGAGGTGGTTTTTCTGGTTGTTGCTGTTCTATAATTTATCCATTTTTCTTCTGGTGGTTTTTTTTTTTTTTTTTTTCCATCTTGGAATTAAATCTTAAACTTTACAGTCTGTCTTCCCTCTCTATTTTTGACAATTTTATTTTTCTTATGATGAAAACTTTCAAGGTTTACTGTCTTAGCAATGTCCACATATACAATGTAATATTATTTACTGTGGTTATCATGCTGTACATTACTTCCCCATAACTTATTTTATAACTGGAAGTTTGTACCTCTTGACCTCCACCCATTTTGCCCTCCTTCCCCAAATCTCCCTCCCCTCTGGGCAAATACCAGTCTACTTTGTATCTGTTAGCTTTATTTGCTCGTGTTTTTTTTTTAGATTACACATGTAAGTGAAATCATAATGTATTTGTCTTTCTCTGATGTATTTCACTTAGCATAATGCCCTCAAGGTCCATCCATTTTGTTGGAGATGGAAAAATTCAATCTCTTTTGTGGCTAAATAATATTCCATTGTAAATATATGCTGTATCTTCTTTATCCATTCATTCATCCGTGAAAAGCCATTGCTTTTTTTTTTAATTTTTATTTTATTTATGATAGTCACAGAGAGAGAGAGAGAGAGAGGGGCAGAGACACAGGCAGAGGGAGAAGCAGGCTCCATGCACCGGGAGCCCGATGTGGGACTCGATCCCGGGTCTCCAGGATCACGCCCTGGGCCAAAGGCAGGCGCCAAACCGCTGCGCCACCCAGGGATCCCAAGCCATTGCTTTTTAAATCTTTACATTGACTTCCTGTTTTTCTCTTACCTGCCAGTATAAGCGTATTCCTCAGATCTTTCTTTGTCACCATTCTCACAATTTAGTTCTTATCCAGGTGTTACGCTATCTTCTCTTGATCTCTTGAAGTTCTTCGATTGGGCATTTTTAGTTGGATAGCTTCAGTTTAATACAACCAAAACTGGAATTTAACAGTAAAATGCCCTTTTCAATCCACAGTTGCAAATTTTGCTACCATTTTCTTTCAGAAAGCCTCAGATGTTTATCTTTTCTCTGTTTTCATTACAATCTGGTCAAGGGCCTTAGTACTTTATGACTAGGTCCTGACTCATCTCTAAGGCTCTAGGTGGTCTTTGGCCCATTTCATCTTGCGTGTTGTGCCAGACTTGTAAAGTCTGTTAGTGCCACTCTGAAAGTATCCCTCCCTTACTTAAAAACATTATTTTTGTTTTCCTTGATTTTAGTTTTTTCTTTCTTACTTTTTTTTTTTTTAATTTTTTATTTATGATAGTCACAGAGAGAGAGAGAGAGGCAGAGACATAGGCAGAGGGAGAAGCAGGCTCCATGCACCAGGAGCCTGATGTGGGATTCGATCCCAGGTCTCCAGGATCGTGCCCTGGGCCAAAGGCAGGTGCCAAGCCACTGCGCCACCCAGGGATCCCTCTTTCTTACTTTTTATACCTTTTCTAAATTCTTTATCTCTTTTCATTATCTCTCAAATGCCCTCCCCTTCAGTGTAGTTTTTTTCTTGCAGAAATAAGCTATGCTCACTCAGTTTCTATGCCTCACTCATTCTCACTTCTGAGCCTGAGCTCCTATTTCTTTTGTCAAGAATTCCCTACCTTCAACCCTCTATGTTTATCCCAGGTTCATCTCTTAACATTCCTCCATCTGCACCCTCTACTCAGTCCATGATGACTGTTCTCAATTCCCTGAAAAATGCCTCACTTTCCACTCACCACCTCACACTATTTGCCAAGATATCCTTACAACTCCTGGCTTAACACATTCTTTAAAAACCCATCACAAAGGACGCCTGGGTGGTTCAGTTGGTTGAGCATCTAACTTTTGGTTTCGGCTCAGGTCACATCTCAGAGTCATGAGATCAAGCCCCCACACCTGGCTCTGTGCTGGGCGAGGAGTCTGCTTGTACTACTCTCCCCTTGCTCATGAGTGCGTGCTCTCTCTCTCTCTTCCTCAAATGAATAAAATATTTAATAAAAATAAAAATCACAAGTGTTAACTTCATCTGGCAGGCCTCCACTAATCTTATCACTAGAGAAGAGTTATGCAACCCAGGTGTCCCACAGTAACTTGCACTTACTTCGGTTATATGTTACATTGTCTTGTTTACTTATATATCTCTCTTCCACATTAGTCTCTACATTTTTGAGAGTATGAAGACATTGGGTCTTATTCATCTTTTAGTATTCCTCAATAGAAATTTTTTGGGGATCCCTGGGTGGCGCAGCGGTTTGGCGCCTGCCTTTGGCCCAGGGCGCGATCCTGGAGACCTGGGATCGAATCCCACGTCGGGCTCCTGGTGCATGGAGCCTGCTTCTCCCTCTGCCTGTGTCTCTGCCTCTCTCTCTCTCTCTGTGACTATCATAAATAAATAAAAATTAAAAAAAAAACCTTTTTGGATGAGTGAATTAATGAATTTGAGGTATTTGGAAAGCTGCTTAGAATCATTGAAAATTGACAGCATAGTATATTTAGGACAGTGTTTTCAAACTTTTAGCAGTGAAATCCTCTTTCCGATAAATCTTATGCAGAACCTGAATAAATAAAGTGGAAAGTATAAGCTGAAAGTGATATGTGATTATGTTTCTTTCTAGTGAGCAAATGGACAAGGTCAAGTAGATATATGGCTCAATTTAAAGTTTCGTATTTTATAATAAAAGAGGATCTTAGTTGTGTGCCTGTTTTGTTGCTCATAATAAGAGGCCAGTATTATCAGTTTTGTCCATAATAGAATTATTTGTAAGTCTGAAAAAATCATATTTTCCATTTAAAAAAAAAGTTCTTCAATGTTACAGTCTTCTCTGGTTAATAGTCATTAGACTGGATCTACTTATAGAGGCTGCATATAATTATAGTTACCTGTCAAACAAGAAGACTATTTTTGTTATGTAAGCCATCACACAGTCTTTAGATGGTAATTAAAAAAACATGCCCATGCAAAAACTTGTACGTAAGTCTTCATAGAATCATTATTAAATATAGTAGCCAAAGGGTGGAAACAACCCAGATGTTCATCAACTAATGAATGGATAAATACAGTGTGATACATATCCATATAGTGTGGGATATTATTTGGCAAGAAAAGGGAAAGAAGTACTATATTCATTACTACAACATTGGTGAACTTTGAAAGCATTATGCTAAATGAAGGAAATCAGTCACTAAAGGTTACATACTGTATCAGTCCATTCATATGAAATGTCTAGAATAGGCAAATCTATAAAGTTAGAAAACAGATTAAGTGGTTGCATAGGGTTAGAAAGAAATGAGTGATTACTAATAGGTATGAATTTTATTTTGGGGACAATGAACATGTTCTAAAATTGTGATGGTTGTAGGACTCTGAATAGAATAAAAATCATTGAATTGTACACTTTAAATGGGTGTATTTTTTGTGAATTATATCTCAAAATTGTTAAAGATGTATTTTTTTTAATGTGGCTTGTAAAGTAATCTGATGTCACAGGGTTATAACTTTAGGCAGCTTTTGGTAAGTAGAATATTCATGACTATTGCAACAGTTTCTTTCCCTTTTTTTTTTTTTACACCTCCTACTCCCAGCATTTTCATGAGAAGGGAGGTCAAAGAAAGAATGAAAATAATCCAGTTAGCAATACTTAGCCACTTAGCAATAGCTGCCCGCCCCCCCCAAATTTCTAAGTTGAGAAGAATATTTTTCCCTGAAAAGTTTGTGAGATTTGGTATTTCTTAATTTAGTTTATATTTGTTGATAGCTTTCTCATTTCACCAAACTACTGTGTCGACATTCAATGTAATTTTCTCTTAAAGTCATTTGATATATTTAAAGGATAGATGATTTTGTTCTGTGTGTATAGTTGACACACCAGTGTTACATTAGTTTCAACTATAGGACTTAGCATAGGCAATGTAGTCAATGGTATTGTAATTAGTGTTGCAGGAAAACAGTCTTAAAGAATACAATGCTAATGTTACTCAGATTAAAATAAAATTTGATGTTGAGAGGTTTTAGACCTTTAGTTTTACTGTATACTAAAATAATACTAGATATTATGAAACAAAATTGAAGCAGAAAGCTTGCTGTTGCCCTTTAGTTTACAGACTATTTGGGATTGATGTCACTAATGATTTTTGATTTCTCTTTTTTAATAGGTCACTACTGTTTTTAATGAAGTCACATCATCTTTTGATTTGAATCCTCAAGTGTTACAGCAGTTAGATAGTAAACGACAGCAGGTCCACATGACAGTTACGGAGACCAACCAGGAGTGGCAAGTGCTGCAGTTGAGAGTGCATACTTTTGCTGCATGTGCGGTTGTGAGTTTGCAGCAGCTTCCAGAGAAATTAAATCCTATCATTAAGCCATTAATGGAAACAATTAAAAGAGAAGAGAATACACTAGTGCAGAACTATGCAGCTCAGTGCATAGCAAAACTGCTTCAGCAGTGTACAACAAGGACACCCTGCCCCAATTCAAAAATTATTAAAAACCTCTGTAGCTCACTTTGTGTGGATCCATATCTAACTCCTTGTGTCACATGTCCAGTACCAACACAAAGCGGCCAGGACAATTCTAAAGGTATATATTTAAACTTTCATTTGGGGTAGAGAATTAACCACTTAAATTTGTTTTTATTTATTCATAGGTATCATTTAAACACAAATCCAGTTTATGTTAGAGCTCTTTCCTATTTTGCATATATTGGTAATCAGATAACAACCCTCTAAACTCAAACTACTCCTAAAAGACCTGATATTTCATATAAGATGATTGAAATCTGAGACAGGTGTTAACCTTTACACCTCTCTTTGAAGACCATCATTATAAGGTTTTAATGTTTAGGGCTAGGAAACTTAATTGTATCAAATGTTGAATAAAAATTCTTCCTATAGGGGCACCTGGGTGGCTTAGTGGTTGAGCATCTGCCTTTGACTCAGGTCATGATCCCAGGGTGCTGGGATTGAGTCCTGCATTGGGCTCTCCATGGGGAGCCTACTTCTCCTTCTGCCTGTGTTTCTGCCTCTCTCTGTCTGGGTCTCTCATAAATAAATAAAATCTTTAAAAAAAAATTCTTCCTATAAAACTCTGATTTCTCTAATTTAGTGCATGTTGTATAAGTGAATTCTATTATCTTTAGTAAATAATGCGTAACCATTCTGATTTCATCTGGAAAAAAATAATTGCTCTCTGCAGGCTAGTATCAAGGATGAATATTTTTTTACATGCCAGTCCTATATGATTTACTTTTTGTTTGTTTATAAGATTTTGCCAAAGCAAATTATTCAAAATGTAATAGATTTACAACTTTGGTACAGTATAGGTC